>NC_054410.1:1460301-1763331 GCF_017976425.1 Toxotes jaculatrix | reverse complement strand
AGTGACACGCATAACTGAGGCTTAATAGTTATTATGTCGCCACAGTAACCAAGATAAAACACTGAAATCAAGACACGGGGGTTTTCTTTTCATACTTGCATGACCTCAGCCTTCCTCTCAGGATGAGCAGAGACCACGAACAATGAGCTTTCACACAGTTTGCCTTGAAAGCCTCTTGAACCAAATGATCTACAATAGCACCATGGTAGAAATGACATCCTAAAACTGAGAGTAAAATTAAGTATTCAAGCCAGACTGACCCTGCAGAAGCATGTGGACGTTGTCAATGTCCAGGGGGATGGACCCCCTCTCCACCAAACCATCTCGGGAGTAGAAGTCTGACGACATGCTTTCTCATCCACAGCCTCCTGGCAGCATGGCACCGCTCTGGAAGAAAGAGAGAAAACATAACATCAGTGTCCAGCGTAGCTTAAAAAGCAGAGCAGTATGCTCTACCCCCACTGTTTAGGTCAAAAGGAACTGTTCACACTTTTTACAGAGCACACGTGTAGCTGAGAGTCAAGACCATAACCCCACTGAACAAACACAGACACAGAAAGGACAGGAAGAGGACCAACAATTTCATGAGAGACCTTAGGATTAGCACCGGGATCATTCATAGCACTGGGTGAAGTGTCTGTAGTAATGAATCACTACCAACACTTCATCAACAAACCAGCAGAAAACACTTCTAAAATACGGTTTTGGGGGAGTTTATTATTTTTTATAATGCAACGAAACACTGTTCATTGACAGTTCAGATTGAGTACTGGGTGCTGGGCTGTGTTTTGTCCTGTCTCTGGCCCCGGGACATGAATCAGTGAACTGAGAAAAATGTGTGACATCTAGGCATCTTTTCGAACATGCCTCCCTAAACAAATCACACTGTGAAAAAAAATAAAGGTGTCTTTGATTTGACCAGTGCGCCTTTCTCTGCTGATCAGGAACACAGCTGACAGTTTAGGAGAACGGACAGGTGAGAGGCTAAAATAAAACCGTGTGAAATAACACAAGGCTTCTCCAACAGTTCATCTATTTTAATCGGCCTATAATGCCAGAGCAGCAGGATCTCATTCAAATGGACAAATCAGGCAGTATGATGTTTGATCAACTTCCTGATGCTTCCTGTTTTTCAAATCACTCTATTACTCTCAAGTTAAAAAAGGGTCCTATCTGCCAATCAGGGCTGGGTGATACAGATGAAATCAATATTCCAACATTAAAATATTAAGACAACCTCAGTTTTTTCAGATTCAGACTCAGTCTATCCAGCTAACACGCTTCACATCCACAGGAAGGCTGCTGCAGAGCCTTGGGGGCCATGACAGCAAAGTCTTTGACTTTTGCCTGAGGACCAGCCAGTAACACAGTTCAGATGATCTTACTCCTAACTGTATGATAAGGTGCCAAGAGAACAAGCTGGAGCTTGAACGTAGAGTCTGATGAATGATCAGCAAAACTGATTTGGATTTTAAGGAGGAGAAACCTCCAGCTAGCTGACACCAATGAGGTTCTTTTTAGGAACAAGAAAAAACCCTATAAGGTCATCAAATAGTCTGTTGTAATGTTAGCCACAGGACATGATTCCATCCTGGCTACTTTACCTTCCTGTAAGTGCACTGGGCTACATAATGGTACAACATAATGGCACAACTATCACATTTTAAACACCAATTTCTCCTTTTACAGCACAATTACATATCAGAAAGATACGTTTACAACTGTCAGTCCAAATATTTGACATTAAATGAATCAAATTACCAGAAAAATAATAACATTAAACCAAATAGTTTCACACAGTCAACTACAGCCACAAAGCTGCATTTCTGAGTATCTGTCTGCGGTTACTCTCATGGTGCTTTTCAGCCCCTACACAGAAGTACTGCAGCGTGCAATTTCTAAAAACACAACCCCCTGCCCTCCGGTGTTAATGTAGGCACGTGGATACACACTGAAATAACACTAATGCGTGTGTATGTGGGGGGTGTATGAACCACTATAGCATGGCATTTAAGTTATCCCAAGGCTTCAAGTCAGCTGCAGAATAAGCGACGGGGGAGAGGTGAGAGTTAGTGGACAGAGGTGAGAGAAAGAGGGTGGGAGGCGGAGGCAGAGGAGGAACAAACAGGACCAAGAAAAAAATAGAAAGTTCTGTAAATAAAAATAAAAAAAAAAAAAAGAGAAAAATTAGTTCATCACCCCAGTACACACTAACTAATGGGAAACAGTCAGGGGACAAAAATTCATTCATCATTTACAGGAAAGCACTATGTCTTTTACTGCTTCTTATTATTCATTGTCCCTGATAAAAACAAACTGTATAAGGTTGTTAATGTGTCTAATAAGATTGCAGGCCAACAACAATACAGCTTAATGCTGCTGTTTGAGTCACAAGCTCAGTGCTCACTCAGTGATTTATCGCAGGTGGTTTATGGTGAACCTGAATCAGATCAAAGATATAATTCTGCCTTTTTGGAAAACCCAAATCCATAAATCTTTTAAACCAGGCAGTTTGGTTTTGTTAAACAAATGAATCGGATGTGATTGCACTTGATTATTTATTGTTGCCGTTATAGTTGTGTAAAAAGAACTTTCTTTGTCTTTATTTGTAATGTTTAATGTGCTTGTCTGATAATGTCTCAAGCACATACGTTTCCAAAAGGACAATAAACTAAAAAGAGAATGGGAAAGAATGAGAGAAGGGGAGGGATAAGAAAGGAAGACCAGTCAAGCACAAAAGATGCAGGGAGATACAGAACTCAAGAGAGGAAACAGAGAGAGAGAGAGTAAAGAGAGTAACAAAAAGATTATGACCAATCAACAGCAAGCAAATTAAGAAAGAGCATACAGAACAGAGACATAAGCGGCAAACCGGTGACAGTTTCCCTGCGCCAAAGTCACATGTCACTCCGGTCGGCTCTAATTGTAGCAACAAGGCAGAGGGCAGTGAAACACATCGCAGTGGAAAAAGCACAGGGAGGGGGAACACCATGAGGCCACAACACCAGCTTTAGATGCTTTTTACATGTACTTATGTAGGTATTTATCCAGTGGAGGTGCCCACATTATTATTTACAGTCTGCGGGGAGGGTGACGGGGTAGAAAGGGAGAGATGTACTGAGAGAGACTCAAGTCAGAGAAAGCTTCATGAGTAATATAATGTGAACTGATTCTTTTTTTTTCCTAACAGATTCTCTATGACCCAAAGACATTTCTCATTTCCTCCAACACATGAACTAAGAACACATGAACCCCCCTTTAATGATTGGTAAGTTAAACCTGTCAGCTTCACATTGATTGATCAAGACGGTTGCCAATTTACTATAAATTTATAGAGCGGAGCTGAAGCCAAGACCAAATTATTGAGTAAAAGTTAATGCAAAGACCAGAGTTACCAGGTAAAACAAAGAACTCTAAAAAGGCCAGAATGAAGACAAAAACCACCAGCTGGTGTCATTTTTAACAACCACTATCACTCTACTGTGCAACTGAACAGATGCTGTGATAGTACCACCTTCCTCAGCCATTCACAAGAAAATCTCATCAGCTGCTGTCACATTGGTTTACTTATAAACTAACACGGTTCTAGACCTCTAAATCAACGTTCACGTCTCAGATTTGTTCAGCACTTTAAAGAGGTTTAGTGTTGTGCTCGTAGATGGCTTCATGTCAACTAAAAATGACACTGGGTGGACAAGTGCATCATTTGCTACTGAATATTTGGGGCAAAACAAAAATGCAAAATAAAGCAGGCTTAACTGACTGATATGGACAGAACAGATCTGTACTGAGCTATTGAAATGTAACCACCACAGGCTGGAACTGAACTGTGATTTTAAGTATTTGATTTGAAGTACTGGGACAAACCCTCTGACATCCACAGTTCTTACAGTAGCTGTAAACAAATACCTGTGAAAACCAAAGCTACCACATTCCCCACAGCTTCCGGTCTGACACCAAAAACAACTCTCTCTCTCCTGATGCTTCCTCCTCATCATCGATGTCGTGACTCTCTCTGCAGCAACAACACACTCTCATTAGCTCTCTCAAAATGATTTCCAGCAGGTCTTTGTTCTCTTTGTGTGAGCCTGGGAAATAAATCAATAGAGTCAGTGTTGCTGAACCTGTCACACGGTGCACACAGACACACCCAAAAAGATATGATAATAGAACTGGGGAGGGACAATCTCTGTTTTCATGTGACTGAAAACACAATACAGAGGTCAATTTCGGACAAATATTCTTCAGGCAGATTTTCTGTGTAGTGTCATTACCAACATGACGCATAAATAATTCGTTCCATTTCTAACCCTTCTCCCTATAACCCTCCGAAGAGCTAAAGATAACTAAAAGCAATAAGATTTGGGATTTTCACAGAAAAATACAGAAAGATATTTACATTTACTCATTTGTCAGATACTTTTTCTAAAGCGACTTACAAGTGAGGGACAATACTAAAGCTTGCAGAAAGGCTGATGTTAGTCACAGTCCCTCTCCGGTTTTTCGTGAACAGTCAGGATTTGAACCTTCTGGTCAGCAGCCTGCTGCTCTAACCTCTGGCCTGTCGCTGTCTGCTAGATCCCTCAGGATGCCACCAATCAAACCAGGTCACACTGCCCTGCATACCATCATATGCATTTCTAATCCAGTGTGCTTAGCAGAACAATTTTCAGTTTACTTCACTTACCCTGTACATAGGTTGGTTTTGTCAGTGTTGTTCATCTGCTTTCCCACCTGGGAAGGGTGGCTTTACATGTCATAAGTATTTTAATGAGCTCTCAGGCCTAAGCACTGTGCATGGATTACTCTGAAGCTCTCACATAAAGACAGTGTCCACTGCTGTGACACTTATGAATGAGCAACAGGAAATGGCCTAAACCTGAGGCTTAGCTAAAGTTATTTCCACCAGAAACAGATAAGTTACAAAAGCCCTGTAACCTTTAAACAAACAGAGAAATTAACTGAAATAAGTCACATGCAGAACAGTCCATTCAAAGTTTCACCAAAACAGTAAATTAATTTGGACCTTCTCTTGGTGGAAATGACCTGAGAAGGATGAGCCACAATGTGGACTAAGAAATAGACACCCCCTGGAGAAAAAATGCATAGGCCTACCACAACCAACAGCACAACTAGTACTACTAAAGGTAACTGTAGTGTACTAGTACCAGCATCAAAAGCAGCAGTATTAGTAGTAGCTATGGTAAGAGTAGAAATAGCTTTGCGCTATTAGTAGACATAGCTGTAGAGAAAGATACTAAAGATACTGAACTATCCTATAAAGAGCAAAACAGTTTGGTGTAAAAAAAAAAACAAAAACAAAACACATTTATAAAGAAATTCACCATTAAGAAATGAACTCACTAAGGGACATAATGTCATTAGGTCTGTTCAAATAACAGAGTAAAACTAATAATGTGGGCAGATTAAACAGCATGCTGCCCCTATCAACACAACCAGTGATGTAGTGGTCAATAAACTGCTGAATAAAATCCAAGACTCATAATATAAACCACAACAGTATATGCAAATTTATATGTTAATCATACATTCTGAAAAAGCATATTTGTATTTAAGGGACTAAACTTTAATCCAAAAAGTGTCTGAAAATGAGAAACTGTCGGTCTTAACTGAATATGCCTGTCAGCCTTAAAAAAAAGGTGATTACTCTGCATTTCTCTAAAACCAAAGATGAGCTTTAGGTGGGTTTACCCTTCTATATCTCTGCTGTATGTTATCAAGTGCTACAAAGTGCGCTGCCTTTGACCGCAGCAATGTAAGATTGTGTCGGTGTTATGAAGCTGTCAGGGCCCAAAAATAGCAGCAGGGAACACGTGTATACGACTGATTTCAGATCAGTTCAAGCCATATGAGTCCTTGAGGAAGACCAGAGGACTTTTTAATAACGCACATAACAAGCGGTTGCCCTGCAGGTTTAAGAAAATTGTAATGGAAAGAAATTCCTCTCAAACACACACACACACACACACAGAGGAAATAGAGGGGACTACAGCAGCAGCATTGTTAATGATATCTGGGATCAGTTACAGCTGGATAATGTCAATCTCACCGCTAAATAACACAGTCAAAAGCCAATGCGCTCTTTACAACTGCAGACACAACTCGTTAATCTAGTTTGCGGTAAATAAAAACATATAAAGGTTACTTGTACTTACACGCAGCAAAGAGTGTTTTATTGGTGAAGATGCAAGACGCAGGTCCAGGCAATAATGATCTCTGATGTGGAAGAACTGATCTGGCTCTGTAGTAGTTGGTACAGATGAAACCTGAAGCGCAGTTTGACAGATCTGGAGTCCGCAGAGCTGCAGGACGGGCCGGTCAGTCACCGGAGAAGTCAGAGCCATACCGGGGCCGAAGAAAAAAAAAAAAAAAACTCACTGGGACACTAAAAATAGAAACCAGTCAGGGTTCAACGCACACACCCTCCTCCAGATTGGCACTGGTGGCTGTCACCTAGGTTAAAAGGTCCAGCTCCAACGAGTGTCTGTAACCTTAAATTTAATGTCAGCTCACCCTGGACCGAATCCAAAACCCCAGAAGCAAACCCGGTCTCCTCTGAGAGGTGAATTTAAACTATTAACAGAGGAAAATAAACAGAGAGACCAAACTGTCCACACAAAGTTTTTAAAAAAATGCTAATGTACTGTACTTTCTGACAATGTATTACCGAAAAAAGGATAAACATCAAGCTAGCCCCATTACTAGCTAACATTACGGTTAGCTAATTTGTCCCGTACAAACGTATAAAACATTTTAAAGGTCTTCCAAACACTAACTAACGACAAACAAAGTACCGACACAAAGCAATGTCGTTCGCACGCATTATCCGACTTTCCTTTGAACGAAAAACCGCAATATTAAATGTTTAAATCAATTTGTTTGTGGAAGGAAAACTTCTTCTAACGCAACATTCAAATTTCGCGGTCTTTTTCGGGGGGATGAGTTGCGCATGCGCATTTTTTTTATGTTTCTTGATAGTTTTGACCTCGTTTTTACAACAAACATTTAAAAAATGCGCATGCGCAACTCATCAGATTAACAGTCCGGACTTTACTGTGTGACTTATTATTTTGCATTAAAGGGAGTTCACCCAAATTTTAAAAGGTCTTTGTGTGTCAGAATGGCAGGTATGTTTGTGCTAGAGCACATCTGTGCTGATAAACCCCAAAGTAAGTTAAAACACATTATGCAACGCTTGGAGCAACTGTTACACTTGTGATCCATCCATATCTGCAAAATACCAAAACCAGATTTTTCTCACATTTTCTCTCTTTTCTAGATGACAAAAGAGAAACGGACACATTAAAAACGGTATAGACTTGACAAAAATAACAAATTAATGAATAGCATACAAAATATTGGTAATTTGAATTTATCAGCAGAAGCAGCTCTACAAGCACTGCTTGTGTCGTAGCTGCCCATCATATCAGACAGCACTGCATGCATAAAAATATTTCTATACTTGTTTGTTTACTTGGCCACAGATTGGCTTTTATATAGAGTACAGTAAAACCAAAAACAAATGCTGCTGTATAGGAGGAACATGTAACAGCAAAACCTAAAACATAAAGAACATAGAAAGACAAAGGAATCTGAATAAGGAGCACAGTCATAACAAAGTACGCAAAACCGTTAAAATGACATCAAAGCAAGAAGCGATTAGACTGCTGCCACATGGATACAGTGAAATTTCGTATCTCATAGTCAATAAATGCATTTTAAAGAAAGAATCAATACTACAAGTGAGCACCAGAGGTCAGTACAACATCATGTTACTGCTGGGCTGGTGATGTCTGCAGGCAAAACCTACAGGACTTTTCAGTGTTTTAAATGAAGTCTTCAGTGAAGACTTGAGGGAAGCTGAACAGGAATTTATGATCTTTTGCTGTATATATACCAAAATGTTTTATCATGAGCTGGTCAGAATAACCATTGCCTTGTTGGGGTGTGAACTTCCTTGCTAAAGGGCACTTAGTAGGCAGCGACTTTCTGTATGGAGCATAGCATATTCTCTCTGGTTTCCTTTCTCATGTAAATACATGCACGTTGGCTGAAGTGTTAAAATTCTCCCAGTCATCGCAGTTATGTAAGACACTAGCCCAAGAACTGGACTTGGTTCCTGGTTGCTGCAGTGAAGAAGATGGATTTCCTCATAGAAACAAAGGATAACAAAGAATGAAGATAAAACTTAATCTTTCATTAACAATCCCGCAAATAATTACACAAAAGCCGGATTGTGAAAATCCAGGCTTACTCCCTTTGTACTGGATTACAATTAACTTCATTGTAATCACCACTGTTATCCAATTACATGCATTCTGTTATTCCAAATCATACACATTGTTCAATAACAGCCACCAGAGGGGTAATTCTTCTGGATGGTGAGGAGGACAGGGTGTCTAAGGAGTGTGAACCTGTCCCTGACTCATCCTCCTCAATATTTTCTAATCTAACTTTAATTGCTTGGCCTCAACTTTCAACTTTACTTTAAAAGATTCTTTTCCCAAACTACTTGAGAGCAGTTCTGCTCTGCTGGCTGCTCACGCTGCCCGCGGGGCCTCTGGCGATGTAATTTCTTGATGAGGTGCTTACTCACCCAAATCAGTTCTTTCCCTTTCTTCACATCACCCCGTTGCTTTTCTCCTCCTCCTGTCATTGTCTCCTCCAAGGGCTGACGCATCCACCAACATGAATCCATTCTGTCTTAAGTGAGCAATCCATGCGGGAAAGCCTGTAAGACATGGCCAGCTTCCTCTGTGTATGTGGGTGAAGAAATGTCACATGGAAATGTCACCGGCAACAAAAAAGTGAAAAAAGACATAATGAAAAGAATGAGACAAAGTGGCAGAATAAGGCAAATAGCAGCGCTGGAGCTTGGGGGTGAAGTCATTACAGTCGGCGTGTTAGAACAGGAGCAGGCCAGGTCTCTGGAGCCAGCTAATTGAGCTTGGATGAGTGACAGTAGACACAGGTAGGCACTGTGTTTGAGTGTGTTGTTCCCTCTCTTCCGTGTGGATGATTATGAACAAAAGGGCAGACTCTTTCCTAATCAAGCTAATGGAGTGGGAACAAGCTGGTGGCTGAACTAGATGGGCAGCGACAGGTAGAAGGGCCTCTGGGGGATTTAGGGAAGAGAGACTGAGGTGAGGACTTCAGCTCTTGATTGGCAGAACACAGGATGATAAAAAGCCCTGGCTTTTACTGTCAGATCCATTAGCAGGTGGTTCAGGTCTGATGAGCATACAGTGACAAGTCCTGTGGTTCGTGTTAGCCAGCCACACTGCCAAAGAAAAACTTCAGTGCTGATACTACAGCCCTACGAGCTACAACTGGGAGAAAGCTGCCTGTTTGACAGCAACAACCTGCTTAAACTTCAGTGTGTCATTGTATTTTTGTGTATATTCAACAGTCAACATTTAATCCCTGTGTTCACCTGTGGGACAACTGGTGGGAGTTACAACTGAGATGACGCTGCAAAGGAAGAAGTTACAATGGTGAGTAAATTCAGAAAAGACTATTTCAGTTCACTTAATTTCACCCGGATCATCTATTCAGTAGAAAGTCTGCTTTATATTGAGTCCATTAAAAACAAACAATAAAACAGCCCAGGTTCAAAGTTCTTTCTTAACCTTGAGCAGCAGTTGAGAAGAAAATCTCAGCACAAGGTCGGTTTAGTAGTCGTTTTGGACGTTTTGATCATATCACATGATCTTCATTAGTTTGACCTGTTGAAATTGTCGATGTTCAAATTTCCATTTTTTCCTCAAGGAATGTGATGGGACTGAAAGCTCCAAAAAAAAAAAAAAAACTAGTTCCCAACTGCTGCTTCCAAGGTCAGGAATGAATTTAGAATTTTGAACTTCAGCTTTGAAGCCAACATGGACAAGAAATCCTTACAGTGCTCAGAAAAAAGAGAAATCAGTCAAGTCTGGGACCAGTTTTTGGTACTGTTACACCGGCAGAGTTATCATGGAGTGTTGTTGCCCTCCTGCTGTCCTGCTTAATTGTTCTTAGATGGTTGTGACCTTCTGTGGGGTGTCCTGATTGCGGTGTTATTAACATTAAGATGGAAATTTGACTCAGGTATAGTCAAGTCTCCTCTTATTAAATAGCACTGGGTCTGGATTTAGAGAGAGAAGCCAGTCAAGATCAAGTTTGGGGTCCAGTTTTCTGAAGTTTGTCTGAAACCAGGTCAGGGTCAAAAAAATGTGACTACAATAACAGAATCTAAATAATGACCTCAAAAATAAACATCTGAAAAAAAAAACAGATCTGGTTGGGATTCAGCCTCTACCCGCTTTAGTGTCCTCGTCAACAACACTGTCCAGATTTCTTCTGTACCCACACTTCTAACATGAAGTTCATTGGAAATACTTAAAAAGCAGCCTTTAAACTGCCTCCTCCCATTTATCTCCATCTTTTCTTCATCTCTGAGCGTGTTCTTTTAAATGTATCTCAACTTCTCAGCTTCAGGAGGCCTGGACTGGTGCTCTGCTGGTTTCTGCTCTGGATCTCTCTTCAACCAGACTCCCTCCGCAGGGTGTCAGCCGTCAACCTGCGGCGCTTCATTGGTTGTGCAGTGCGGGAGTTCACCTTCCTGGCAAAGAAACCCGGTTGCGGAGGTCTGCATATCACCACTGATGCCTGCTGGGGGCGCTGTGAGACCTGGGAGGTGAGCAGCTGAGAGATGTACTGTACCATGCACAGAGAGAGGAGTGTAAATGTGATTATACAGAGAGGTGACATAAGCAGAGCTGACAACTTTACACAAAAGGAAATTAGCCTGCTGTTTGCATCAGCTCATATTTGAAGTAAGAGAAAAGAGGAGGAAGATGGATTTGATGCAGGTTCAGCGTGCCAGACAGTCAAATCTACAGATAGAGACACAGACAGACAGACAGAAAGACAGCGAGACAAATACTGTAAATTCACAGATGGAGAGATGGGTGATCCCCATGGAGAAAATTTGTTTTCACTTTTCTCGTCCTGCAGAGAGGTCAGAGCAAGGACAGGGATTCAGCTGCTGGACAGACACAGTAAATTGATGGACAAATATATGAATAGATAGACAGAAAAAGACAATTTTGTGTGTGAGACGTCCAAGAAAAATATGTTCTGTGTTTATATTACCCCATCAAGATCTAATATCAAGATCACATCGTAATGAGAGGCTGTCTGAAGTCTTGCATAAGACTGGAGGAGGACAGAAGGCTTTTGGAGCAGCAAGCACTGAAACTGAGTTAACGTTCTGCAAGAATAGAAAGCAGTGTGGAATCCAGAGATTGAAGTGACAGCAGTGCTTTCCTTAACAATGCCTCAAGTGCATAAAAGACACAATTGGATTTCATAAGTCGTAGGATACTGATTACAAAAAAATTACAAAAAAATGTTGTGAAATCTGGTTTCATCTGGTATATTGTTTTCAGTGACAGGAGACATTAGGAAGCCCCTGATTCTCTGTGCTTTATTACTGCAGTGTAGCTGGGCTGGTGTGTGCAGGAGGCCCGAGCTTTGTTTTGTGAAACTCTTTGGATCCCTTCAGGGAGGAGACTCATCTTTTTGTCTGCTCTGCCCCACAGCGAGGTCAGAACGCAGCGGAGGGAGTCAATGGCTCGCTTTAGGGACAGTCTGTAGGACAGACAGCAAGACAGGTCAGGGGTCAAATCTGCAAACTTTAGGTCACAAACACAATCTCTAATTGCAGCTACCCGGCTTCAGGATTTACATTCTTACCTGCTGTGCATTTATCTGAAGTTGTGATCCAGTCAAACTTTTAATTACGGCAGCGGCAGAATAAGATTAAATTCCTGGAACGCCAACACCGCAAGCAATTAACAGAGGGTTTAGAGATGTGTCACTAATCTCCCATCAAACATGGCTTGATACACAACAGAGGTTCACTGGCAAACTGGTTATGAGCAAATAAGGACAAGCTGAGAAAATATGAAATATGAAAAGTCTAATGAGACGGATTTCTTTTCACGTCAAGTTACTGTGACAAAGACAGCAGTCTAATCCTCAGGTTGCTTTGTAGCTTGATTCACCCTGTGTAGTTTTCGACCAGTGGTGGTGCTGTAGAGTAATGTGTTTAGGAGCAGATACATTCATTTTTTATGTTTTGTGTCCTACCGGAACACATGCAAGGACTGAAATGCACGCTACAAGCACAAATATGGCATACGACACATGTTCCCAACCATCTGGTTGTGATATTGCTCTGTAAAAGGTAGCAAAGTGCCACTGAGTGGAAAAAAAACACAAGCTGAACAAAACAATTTGATAAGCATTTTTAAAACGGCTCTGCAAATGTTTTATGAGGTAGGAAATGCATTAAACATGTTAGTACATATTAGTACATGTTTAATGCAATACCTTCATTTGCTTTCTTGAGTTGAGATAATGGCCAGATATGGGAGTGATATCACTCTTCTTATATAACTTTCAGCAAGAAAGAGAATTAGTTTATTCCCCAAAATGTTTAGGATACACACAATATGTAAAATATTTGCAACCATCTTCCTTCAAAAACAAAAACATCAGAGATACAGTTCATCTAAAAAAACTATTCAGAATTTGTATAATTAGCCACGAAAGCTTGCTGTATATAGTCTGTCTGTATTTCCAGAAGCCTGTCCTGGACCCTCCCTACATTGAGTCCTACCAGCGGGTTTGTACCTACAACGAGAGCCGCATGGTCACTGTGAAACTGCCCAACTGCCAGCCGAACGTCGACCCAATGTACACCTACCCTGTGGCCTTGAGATGCGACTGTGGAGTCTGTCTGACCAGCACCACTGAATGTATAACCTCTGTGTGACACAAGTCTGAACAGGCAAATTTTTTTTTTTTTTTTGTTCTTAATGTACACTTTTGCTTTTAATAACTGGAAGATAAACTCTACAGATAAATTGGTTCACAAACAAAAACACAGTCACATAAAAACTTTGCTAGTTAGCAACGCTCAAAATTCAAACTACATCCTTATCGAATCTATGCTACTAAAGTCAAAGTCAAAGTTCAGACTTGGCTGCAGATCAGCATCTGTGGAGCTGGTATGGATTTAGCATCCTGTGACAGGACACTTCAGCATCTGTTAGAACTTTTCCTTCTAAAAGCTAGAAGTAAGTTTTAAAGCTTGTGATTGTTGTAACTGACATAATTAATAATTATTCTCTTAAAGAATAATCAGTCATTGAGGGGTGGCTAATGATGTGACCGCTCGTTAGTGTTTAATTAACTGACCTGAACTCTGAGGCCAAACTTCCTGCTGGTTAGTCATCAGTGTCAGGGCACAAAAAAAACCAACAAAAAAAAACCCCACAGTCCTCACTAAGTGTTATTATTCGTATGATTCCCAAGGAGAGCAGGGCTTATGTAATCCCAGAGTGCTCACATGTCACTGAGGAGCTGCAGGGCTGTGTTTGAGCCCCAGAGCTCAGAGGGAAGCAGAACACTCTCCTCCCAGGATACAGACCCTCCCTCCTCCTCCTCCTCCTCTCTCTGTCTCTGGCTTTGTTCACACTGCAACTCATTATACTTCAGCTCTGAACTGCTGCAAAGTTCTGATTTTATTTATGGATGGATACTGATATGCACAGTTCCACTCGGGCACATTACTGAGAATTGATGTGTTTTATTTTGAATACTTAACATTGTAAGAAAAATAAAGAAATTATTAAATAATAAAACATTAAACTTTGGTGCATAATGAGAAGCTTAGTAGTGTTTCTCTTCATTTTGTCTTATTTACCATACGACTGATTGACAGCAGCGCTGAAACATGTTCAGAGGAGCAACATACACACACACACACACACACACACACACACACACAAACACACACACAGTGTCAGAGTTCAATCAGAAATAAAGAAGGACACCGATGAGTCACCGGACGTTTCTCCAACCATCAGGTCATCTAAGTGACACTGAAGAACATGCTCTCATCATGACTGACACTTCAGTCAATCAGTGCAAAGATAATTATTGAGTTCTATTGATTCTTCTCCATTTTTAAAGGACAAATCTGTTACACTGATACACACACACACTCAGCTAAACTAACAGGTTCATGTTTTTGGCTGAGGTCACTTTTACATGTGACAGTGACTGAATACATCCTTTAATGTACAGAAAATCATCGGCTGCCATTTGTCTTTTACTTTTACCCTAAAATCACACACTGTTACACTGAAGCGTCACCTGACAGGGTCGGGGATTTGAACCTGTGACTTTACAGAGCAGTGTTTACTTTGGTCAACAAATGAGCGAATGACTAGAAAACATTGGTTCTGCAAGTATGAGTTAGACACATCTGCATCACTGGTTGAACCAGTGTAGGTCAGAAAAAGTTTTCCAAATAGATTCAGTTTAAACGAAGAATGAACATTATCGAAATTTCTGTCTTGTGTTTGAAATTCAGGGACACTGCACATCAATGTTGAACATCAGCTCGCAGAGTGTAGAGAAAGTTTGTGACGACATTCAAGGCATCTGATAGTCGATATAATCAAAGGGCCTTTAGGTCAACTGGATTTTTGAACTCTAAAGAAAACAAACACATTACAAACCACGCTGGAGGCATTAACCATCACGTCAACAAAACACACACACACATTATCATAAAACTTCTGAGATTCTGTTCAATTTTACCTGCAGTCGACTGCCGTTTTTGAATTTTGCCACATACTAAATTGCCTTGGATCACTGAATAAAAATTCAGTTTAAGTTGCTTGTATTTTAAAATGTAGGATGGAAACAGTTTTCACTAGTAACAGAGTTTTTACTGCACGGTTTGCTTCTTCAAACCAAGAACCAAACAAAATAAATACAAATATTGTTGGATTTTCTTCGACAAACCTGCAGCTGATAAAATGACAGTGATGGCAGTTATTATGTCGCACACAGGCATCAACTCTGCAGAATGTTGTTTGTAGGAGTCCATAACAGAGCTGTGAACTGCCATAAAAAGGGGAAAATGTATAAACAAACAGCTGCCTGTGTGGGTGCTGAAGAGGGTTATGAGGCTGAAGAGAAAATGGAGAGGTTAAAGGGAGAAACAGCGGAGAGGTTAGCTGTCTGGGCTGTTGGCTCTCCTGAGACCTCTGTTATCTTCAACAACCCTGACAGGAGAGTCGCTGCAATGACCCCCGCTGTCCTAATCATTCCTGACATTACCACTTCCTCCTTTGGCTGTAGGGGAGGTGGGGGGGCTGCAACAGCTCTTGGCAGGAGGACCATAACGCAGAAGGAGAGTCGGGGGAGGAGGGGGAGGAGGAGGAGGAGGAGGAGGGTCTCAGTGAGACCATGAAAACATCAACTGAGGTTCCTGGCCTGAGGTCTGTAACCTCCTCTGGGAGCTCAGAGGGAGACACGATGACTCATATGAGACGTTTGTTCAGGGTGAAATGAACATCGTTCTCTTGATCATTTTTTTAGGGGGTTATTCAGGGGTCCCTGAACTGTTTAAAGCTCCAATACTCAGTATTTCCATGCTGACAGTGAATCAACAGACATTTAATGTAGAAGGAAATGCTAGCACTGTAAAGTTAGAGATTGTAAGAGTCAGATATGTTTCTCAGGAGCTGGTGGAGAACCAATCAGAGCTAAAAGGAGAGTGAATATTGAACATACATTCATCAGGCGGAGCTCAATCTTTGGACCAGAAGCAAACTGTCCACTGAACAGACTGAGAATGAGTACATGTTGTTGTGTCAGCCTGGCAGCTGTACACCTGAAATTTGAAGTTCATTAAAAATGAAGGCTACTACTGTAAGTCTAGGTCACTAAAACTGGGTCAGTTTCCCACTTTTTCTCACTAATAATGTGCAGGTTGGGATTAAGGGCAGGTGAGTGGATTTTGCAGCCGAGCCTTAAGGGCAACTTCCCCTCCGCCGCCTCTGAAAGAGCCTGACAGGTACCAGCTGAGGTTATGAATTATACAGTTGATCCTGCAGGGGCGTGGGGTTGGCAAAGAGGATCTGTGAGGATGACGGAGCTTCGAAGGAGAGAATGGCAGAGCAGCTCTGTTAGGTGAGATTCCTCCAGGGAAATACCCCACTGTAGATGGTTATCACCTTTATTACCACTGACGTAATTTGACAGAGGCGGCGTGGCTGACGGCTGATTGATGAACTTGTTGTTGGTGGCAGAAACTTTTGCACACAGGATATTTTTCAGCTGTGGAACCTTGAATAGAGTCCTGGGAATCAATAATGTATTGGTTTCCTAAATTTAAGAATGTAAATTTGGAGACACTGGTACTTTACTTCAGTATTTTCCACCTTTTATCAGTGTGTTCTGTGGTGTTGTCTCAAGAGTGTTCTAAAACGCAGCTCTCTTTACACCTGTAACCAGTAAGCCACGAATACGCTTTCAGGCAGGAGGGACAATAAACATGTCTACGATCACACCTGCTCTAAACGCTCAGGATAAAATGGGGTTCACTCAAATTATTTCCAGATGAAAGTTTACCCAAGGGGACATCTGTTCTAAATGACCAAAAGGTATAATCCTAATCTTTTTAAAACGTCTCCGGTTAGAGTTTTGCAACCTGCGAGACTGTGGGAAGACTTGTACAAAGGACGGTTTTGGGTGGGGCTTGTTTTCTAAATGAACAATTCTAACCTTAATATCACTACTGAGAAAAAAACCTCACAGCACAGTGTGCGGTTTGGACACAGAGAGCGCTGTTAAAGATAAAACATAAGACAGAAAACTAGACAAAAGATAATAAAGAAATAAAGTTATGGTGGAGTGATAAACGGCAACAACAGAGAAACTGAATCAATCAGAGGCACAGGGGAAAAAGATTGTTTTAAATATATCAGACTACTTTTACACAGTTTCTCTCCACCATCTGCCTGCTGCTTTAGAACAGATCACCCACTGGATGCAGGCTGTCAGCCTATCAGCCTTAAATACCATTGACATATAATATAACTGCGAGGGGTGGTGGTGGGGTCACAGCACGCCCACCTCCTCTGCAGGAGATAAAACAATAATGGCATTACAACACCAGGAGGTCACACCGCAGCCACTATACTGGCAGTGCGTTAGGCATTGCATAATCCCATTCAGCCAGAAATCAGCAGCTAAAGCATTTTTTTTTTTTTTATCCACTCACTGTTTAGGGATTTAAACTTTTGCTTTCATCTAGATGTACAACAGTGGACAAAACTTAATGTAAAAGCAGAGAGGAGAGCAAATGTGACCATAGGAACAGATGGGGAGGAAAAAGAAGAGAGTGAGCAGAAGAGAAATAATAAAGACACAAAGAAATAATTATAATAAACATGGTTCTTTATCTTGTTTAAGGACCATCTTCATCTTATTATTGCAGCTTCACTGCATCTTAACACAGATATGACAACTTATCTAATAAGCATTCTTATGAGATTTGTGATTTAGTTGATTGATGTAAATTAAAGGCCACTGGTTTGACTCAACATGTTCTCGTCCACTGTAATTTAACTCAGGTAATGAACCACAGGCTTCTCAGGCACTGTGTGTCAAGTGTTGGCCAAATTAATAAAACTGAATCACCGTCTCCACCGTCCAGTGTAGATGTTTTAAACAATAGTTTGACATTTTGGGAAATGCACTTATTTGCTCACTTGCTGGACGTGAGACGAGGAGACTGAGACCTGCGTCTGTGTGCTGAAGACGCCCTGTGGAGTTTTATTGTAAACGGTTACCAGTGTGTGTGAGAGTGTGTGTGTGTGTACAAGAACAAACAAAACCGGGGCCCATATGTATAAAGCTGCATCCATACTGCTATTAGTGACCACAAACTCCACAAGGAACCTTAGAGTATGAGGGAAGAGTTGGGAGATGATTAGCCTAGCTTAGCATAAAGACTGGAAGTGGGGGTAAAGCGCTAGCCTGCATGTCACCAAAGGTCCAAAATATGTCTGACGCCACCTCTAAAGCTTAATAATTAACATTATATGGTGTTTGGTTCATCTGTACGCTAACTGAAACATCATTTATTACATTAATATTTGTGGTTTTATAAGTTGCTACTTTACAAATGATTAAAGTTATTTGTGTAGCACCTTTCAACAACAAAGCAATTCAAAGTGCTCATGTACTTACTTACGCAGTGTTTTGTGGGAAGCCCAGGCCGAGTGCACCCATGGTGTGGTGCTGCTGATGAAGGCTCAGTGGTATCACAGGCTTTAGGTCGTGGATACCCCCCGCCTGCTTGGCTTCCACCTCCTCTTCATGATGTAATCCACTGAAATGTCCTGACATGTCAGAAACAGAGCCAGAACACACATCAACACCGCATCCAGCGATCGAGTGACTGTAAAAAGATTGTCTACCACATGATGAGCTCCTACTTTCAGCATTCTTTCCTTATTAAAGAACAGCTGAAACATCTTCTCCTCTTCCCATGTTATTAAGAAAGCTGGATACAGCGTCCCCATTCAGCCTTAGTGCCAATTTGTGGTCACTTGCGATACTGCAACAGTATTTTACCCATAGACGATTACAAAAGAGACACATGTAAGACTGCCAGGCTGTCTTCATTAGCATTTGTTCGCTAATAACGTTACTGCATCATAAACTCACATCACTCAACACTAACAAAAAAAACAGGAGCAGAAAGTGTGACTATAATCATTCTGTAAACCGAAAAAAGGATCTGTTGTGTCATCAGGAGACCAAGCGAGAGGATTACTGACATTAAATGGATGATTAAATTTACAGACTCAAAGAGGACAGATTATTTTCTTCTCTATAATCAACTGGTCTTTTCATAGTTGCTCCAACTCTTCTGAAGAAGTCCGGATCAATGGCCAGATTTAATTTTGAATCCAACGAGGCAGAGTCCACAGGGAACGACGCTTGGAGACATCTCCTATTAACAGTCCAATTTTCCAGTTTCTCACAATGGTTTCAAACTTCCAGCTGATCTATCGCAAGATAATTAGAAGTTACTATATAAGCATTATGGGCTTTACTACAGTTAAGGGGGGAGGAATGGATAACATGACTTTAATCTCCTGTCTGGAGAAAAACATGTTTCATCCTCACGAAGCTCTGAAGGCAAACTGCTGTGTTTGATATCAAAGGAGCCCACACACACGTTACACAGCCCGACAACTGACTTTCAACTTTCAAGGGACAAAATCTGTCTTTGCAGCTGAAGCTAAACCAACACTATAAAGATCAGATGAGGCATTTTAACTCTGTACTCTCACAATATTAGTTTTGATAAACTTGTTCTATATTTACAGTCGCATTTGGAAAGAAAGTCCATAAGAGCTCCTTTTTATATTTCCAGAGACGTTGTTGTATCAAACACTGTTGTGTAACTGCGTCACGGTGAATATGGGACGTGGCCTCAGAACAGTCCGAGCACTTTCTGCCTTTCAGGCTCTCCCCTCACGTGAACTGGATTTTTCTCAGGGACTTTTCCCAGTTAGGGTCTGATAAAGTGGGACAACTTCATATTGTTTTGTTTTGTATTTTTGATGTGAGAGTTGTGCAAGGTTGTAATATTTATGACCATTTTCTGGCTGCACTGTAAAAAAACAAAACAAAAACAACTGTTTTCACGGATCTTACCTCATGTTTTGATGGATGAACTTCGTCTGTGCTGCAGGGCAGAAACAACACTGTGACAAATGAAACCAATAAATACACAGTTGTGCTATGAGGATGTGGATAACATGAACTCACCTTTGGCGTGATGAGCCGGCTGATGTGCTGCGTTCAGGTAACTCTGGATTCTGGAACCGTCGTTTCTTATGTGGAGATCACATAAAATAAATAAATAAATGAGATCCTGAGGGGAGATATTTTCTCATGCGCACCTGAAAGTTTCCTGTCTGAACCAGACTCTCTGTTATGAAGCCCTCAGGGTACATGAGCAGGAAAATGTTTTTTTCAGTATTCAGGTGCACGCTGGAATCTGTTTCTCATGGGAACTTGTGGTTTTTGACCTGATCAAACCAGGCGAAACTACTTGTGTCAGACCGGAATCTACCTGCTGCTCACCAGATGAGATCGCTGCATAGTTTACAGAAGAATAAACTTATTTCCATCTGAGATACTCATCAGACCATTTACAAAAAGGCAAACGGTTATTCTACTGTAGGCGTGAGTGATCGTTAACAGCATCATTTTTATTTGTCAGGTGCTAAAAATCTTTTTACTTCGATTTTTGAGATTTTCTCCTCAAAGCTGACGAAACAAAATCTGTGCCACAAACTCCACAGATTAAAATCTTAAAATCACCTCTGAGTTTCAAACTGAATTATCATTTCTCATTCTCCAACATTTCGTTAACTTCAGCAAATGAAAGAAGCTCACAGATCTCTTCTCCTCTAATCACTGATATTAAATGAGTCATGCAGCCGAATCTGCACTGAGAACAATCCTGATGAATAATAAATAGAGTTGGTAATGGCTTTTTCATGTGGTTACTGTGAGAAATGAAAGAGTTTTGTTGAGTCTGAAAGACAAAGATTTTCAATTATCTAAAGTAAATGATGTCTGTTTTTTAATAAACAGGTCAAAGCTACGGGAGCACAGCTACTTCTGACATAAAATCTCTACATTTCAGTTATTTGAAGATTAATTTTTCTCAGTAATTTTACCTAAAATGTACCATATGCACTATCTTTGCATTTGTTGTTGTTGTGACGTTGTTCAGGCTTTGAAAAAAGCTGTAAAATACTGAGTGAAACTGCCTCTAAAAGGCAGTTAGCTAAAATGTTAACACCTACATATCATGATTGACACTAAAAAGGAGCAATTCTGGAGCAAATGAGCTTCAAACGCACCGTAGCTTCGAACTGCAGTAACTCAGAGCCTGAAATTGTGTGAGAAAGCCTTTCACACTTTCACTTTTCACCAACAGCAATTAAATATGTTTTCCCAGAGAATGTGCCGGCACACCCTGAGCTGACTGGTGTCAGTTTGGGTGAAAGAGTGCGTCTCCTCCTCTCTGTTTTCAGGAGCAGTGAGGAGACGCTAATGGAGATAAGCATGTGCTTCATCTTGGCACTAAAATGCGGCTCGGCTTTAACTTCTGCAGACAGCGGAGGCTTCATGTGTCCAGGCAGAGCCGCAGGTGGGCGGGCTGGAGCTGCAGCAGAGTCTTGACAGGCTAATTTCTCCTCTTTGTTTCCTTTGGCTCGCCATCAGCTCTCACCATCCACGGGAAACTAACCGTGATAATTCTCCTGTCTGCCTGTAACTGGCCGTGGAGATTCAAAGCCTTTCACCACAAACGGTCCCTGATGTCAGAGAAACGCCTGATTGGATTATTCGACAGATTAATGGACGGAAAAGCAGGCAGATAATTAACTACACCCAAAAAAAAAAAAAAAGTGGCTTCAACCTTTTTCCAAATGCTGAAGCAACACAAATCGCAGCAGTGACTCCAACACTCAAAGTCTGTAAACACCTCAAAACTGTCAAAGTACCATAATGAGATTCTGTGGCATTAAACTGGGACTAAAGATGATTTCATATCACACTGATCCTCTTAGAAAGCAGCAGCCAGGAGCCTGTAATATGAATTCTGGTCACAAAGACAGAGAGAAATAGGAAAAGAGAGAATGAGGGAGGAAAGGGAAGAGCCCGCGAAGAGGGAGAACAATGAATATTACCAAAGGTGTCCAGGAAGGTTAATCTGCGGGACACGACGAACAGTACGAGGCCTGAGGTTTTCAAAATCTGTGTCTGACTTGTGACACGGCTCTTAATGTGATAAGAAGTGGAACCTGTAGAGAAACTCCAGCTGTCAAAGCTCAGAAATTAGTGAATGAACTCAGACTTTCCACTTTAGTGCAGTTAATTCTCTGTTTTCACATTAACTTCTCGTCTGCGTGACTCTCTGTGCGATTAAAAGGTAAAAGAATAAAACGCCAACATTAACATTTTCAAGGAAATCATTCGTGTCTTTTGTGAAAATGTGACTTTTTCGGTTTGTGAATATTCGTTTTTTTACTTACAGGCCAGCACAGCTCGTGAGGTCAGGTGGAGGTGAAGAGCTTTCCTGCAGCACAGAAAGTTCTCCTCTTGTTGTTTCAGCTCCTGCTGGGTGCCAATACAGATCAATAAACCTGATTGATTACTTAATGCCTCTTTCGGAAACCGAGTGCAGAGGAAGCTGTTTCTAAAAACAGAAAGGGAGAGACAAAGACAGACAGGAAGCCCAGAGAGAGTATCCCAGACGGCTGTTTATTATTCTGACACTACAGTTTAGGTGTGCAACTGTAAAACAATACATGAGTCAGTGTGGGATTTCAGTGCGGCTCCAAACCATTGCTTTAACAAAAACAGTAGAAATTGATAACATTCCAGTAGAAAAGAGAGAGAAGCTTTTCCTAAAGGGCCCCGTTTATTAAAATCATCCAGAGTTTTATGAGCAAATCTGAGCTGAAGCTGAGACTGATGAAAAATTAATCCTGTTGAGAAAATTCTGCAGGTCGCGTCGTTTTCTGAGAGAAGTGAAACAATAAAAAAAATCCTATCACTACCCAGGAAATGACTTCCATTTCTTGTAGCATCATCTTCAACACAATTTGTGGAATCGAATCAAGCCAAAGGATAATTTTAATAAATGAAGCCCCTCGGCCGTGCCTGCCTGTCCCCAAAGAGGTGGATTCATGGTGTCAGTCAGTCGGCACGACGCAGACTGACTGTACATCATCAGCATGCTGAGGAGAGAGGGATGGAGGTATAGAAGGTGGAGATCAAAGGGGTGGGAGGGGGGAGTGAGATGGGCACAGAGAGAGAGAGGAGGATCAGAGGGGTGAAGGTGGAGGATAGAGAGGAGGACTTAGAGGAGAAAGAACAAGATGTAGAAAAAAGGAGGAGGTTTTCAAAGAGAGATGAGACAGAGGAGGACGTCCTACCAGGTTCAAGACGGAGAGAGACCAAGAGAAAGAGAGAAAGAGAGAAAGAAAGAAAGAGCAGAGCAGAGAGAGAACCAGGGTGGGTAGGGTTTGTTTTACATTCAAGTGGCAAAGCTGAAAAAGCCTGTGCTGAAAAGTGTGTGTGTGTGTGTGTGTGTGTGTTCATATAGAAGAGGACGAGCTCTCTGCTGCCTGTGTCTCCACACAACCTGACAAGTCGTAAAGTTTCGGGCGAGTTCCCCGACAGGAAAACTCTGAAACTCGAAACCTGGTTGGAGCCGTCGGGGGAGTCTCCTGTCCTGCACCTCAAACTGCTGCGAGAGCAGTTTTCTTCCGTCTTATATTTGAAAAGAGAATCGCTGTACTGCAAATCTAAAAATGTGGATTTTTAAAAGCAAATCTTACCCAGTCGTAGATTTAAACGTCAGTCACAGCTCAGTCTGAAGAACCGCTGCGGCACCAAAAACCTAAAACGGCCCCATGTGTCACGCTACTGCAGACGTTTGGAGCCTGGACGGCACCACCAGTGTAAACAGGCAGTGTTTGATTCATATTTAAATAATGCATTATAAAAATAATAAGTTAATGATAGTTTTTATTATTCTGTAAATGATCGGTTAATAACTGGGAACACAACAGCTGGACGACTGCAGCTCCAGCTGTTGCTGTGTGGGCTGGAAACTGATTCAACATCTTCAAATGAAAGTGAAAATAAAAGCAAACTGTAAACATTAAAGCAGGAAACTAACTGTGAGATGTGATCTGAAATGCAGGCAGGTTATTTAAATCGCATTTTATTTAACTGACCACATTTCCAGGTGCTCCGGTGTTCCCTCTGAAGCTGAACTCTGAGTCCAGGCAGAGCAGCAGGGACACAGAAAACAAAGATAATTTCATCTGTTACAGAAAGTGGGAATTAAATGTTACAGATACTTTTGCCAACTAGATCTAAGCAACCAGACATTGTTGCCTACTTTTTTTTTTTTTTTTAAATAAATCTTTGAAGGGAGAATCATGCAGAAGATCTCCTGTGGTAAGTTCGGGGTTTTCTCAAATCTACGTTCTGGTTTCTGGGTCTGATCAAGCCACTGGTTCTAAAGCCAACATGTTTTCATTCTTTCTTTCTTTCTATGCTGTTTTGTTGACATGTATTGGATTCCTGTGTAACTCTGAAAGATCGTACAATTAATTTGATCATTTCCATGTTTTAAAAGTTTCACAGTTGCAGAAAAACTCTTTGGGAGTTGTTCCACCAGAGCGACAGTTAGATTCCCTCTACCATTTCTCGTCCTGTATTGTGGCTTTTTGTTTTTGTTAGGTTTAATCTTCAGCTCCATCGTGATATGATCTGTATTGCCAGGCCACTAGCTGCATGAATCAGACCGAGCATCTGCAGATATCTTTAAAAGGAAAAATCCATCTTAGATAATCTTATCAGGTCTAGAGAGACACATAAATCTCTGATGTTTGGTGCATTCTGGGAGTTGTTTTGTAATTTATGTTTTTGCTGCATCCAGTGTTCCTCCAGCATAAGGAAACGATATCCTGGTTTCCCAAAAAGCTTTTAACGTCTCCCAGAGAAGAGACTCTGCTGCCAGATGAGACAAAGCCAAGTGTGTTGACTGCGACTATGGATTAACCTGTCTACGATAGAGGTCTGACAAAGGTGACCCGGTGTAAGATGTATAAGAGAGGGAGTTTAATTTCATCAAACTCTACGGAAAATACAGAACCCAGTTTGATAGAATGACGTCTGTGTGGGGCCAGTTATCTATAGCAAATGAAACTAACCACCTAAACCCAGTCTGTTCCTGAACAGACCGGGTCTTGATTACTGGGAATCCACTGGGAAAACCTCTACTGGAAATCATTCTACGTTTCATGCAGTTTAAATAAGGGAAAAGAGGTGAAGCTCTACATGACTCATGACGCTGAGAAAATATTGTTTTTATCACATTATATCCAGTAATTATCTTTATTTGTTTGCCAAAAGCAAACGGAAGGTTTTCTGTTTCAGTCTGTTGTTGATGTTTGACCTGAGGGGGGCGCCAAAAAGTGGCCTGTTTAATAGGAACATGCTGATATTTAGCAAAATTAGAATCAATCCCTAATGTAAAATACAACTGAAGCTACGTGAATTTGGTCGTTTCTGGTCGTGTTGTTGGAAAAAGAAAAGAATTTTGACCTGTTGGTGATGCTGCACCATAAAACTACACAAGCTTGATCCAGGTCCGGAGCACTGCAGCTGGACCTCTGCCGATCTCAGCATCCCTCCACTGATCCCTGTGTGTTTCAGAGGGGGTCGTTGGACTCACTGATTACATTCAAGGCACGAACAGGATCGGCCTTTGTCTACCCTCGGGTCGGGGTCTGTTCACGGCTCCCGGGTCGTGGCTGGAGGAGATCAGAGAGACCGCCTCAGATTCCTCATCTGAATCTGTCCTGAACTGGTTTTATGTTTGTTAACCACATCTGTTTCTGTATAATTTTTCTTTGCTGTTGTTGTTGTTCTTGTTGTATTATTTCTTTGTAAAGAAAAATAAAAGTTATTATTACATGAAAACTCACGAGTCATCAGGATTCATCCACTGAGGAAAGTCTTAGACTGACCGACTCATGCTTTGCCTAAATAGTTCAAAGGTTCATCTACAGTAGATTTTCTGCAGCCCATCATCTGGTAAGTTTAGAAGGAAATAATTAATAACTGATATCTCGTCTTATCTACACAAGCAAACAAACCCTCAGTCCCTCAGACAGATATATTTGCAATAATTCCCCTACCCTGACGTGCCTATTGACACTATGTACTGCAGAACAATAAAAGTCCATCAGAATCAGCTTCTTTACAGCTGTAAGAGAATCACATGTTGCATAGCTTTGCACGATATTCGCTGTAAGTGACGTGTCAGTGAGAAGAGATATGAAGCGTACTGGCATGTGCTGCTCTACAGTAGCAACCATCATCAGAGCATCAATCCAAGGGGCCAAACTGCCTGAAGCTGCTGCTGAGCTGCCCCTGAGCAAGGCACTTACCCCTGATGCGTGCAGGGGATCTGCTCGGTGGCCGACAGCACAGACAGAGAACGAGGGCTGTGAATGTGAAGCAGGTCGGTGCAGAGAACAGGCCTGTGTGCACAGGATGAAACTCCCGTTTAAATAAAACGTCCTCATTTGCACAACAGAAGCCGTTAAAACCGAATTCTTCCCAAAATGTTCTGATTAGCATCAGGTGACAGAAATCTCATCTTCATCTGGTGTGATTTTACACCAATTAGCATTACAAAGTTCATTATGCTCATCATTTTCCAGTCTGCTGACAGCAGAGAGACACGGATCAGAGCCAGTCAGCATGTTTTACAGCCGGGATGGAAAACACACATGCTGAAATTTGCAGTGCAGCGAGTGGTTTGATGGAAAGTTTCAAAAGCCAGAAAACTGGAAACGACGACAATGTTTTGTTTTAGCTTCCACGTTTTTCTGAGATGGAAAAACTCTTCACAAACAGGCTGTTTTCTCTCGCAGCTGGGATCATTAGAGACAGGTTTTCAAACGCACTGACATTTAGCTCTTTGATTCTTGTTTAATGCACTCCTTCTGTATCTATGCTGGGATCAGACCACACAGTATCTGACACTGGGTCATCACGAAGAGATCTGTGACCGACCTGCGTGACACGCAGAGGTGATCGAGCGGGAAACGCCGGGGAAGACGCATCGCCACGCTCCAAACAAAGGGTCCGATCAGCGAGCCCCCCTCTGAGGACTGTGCAGTGTCACGCAGGACGTCATAGATGCTGGGGAACCAATCAAACACTCGTTTTTTTTTTCATCATGGTCACGTGAAGTGTTAACACTAATTCTCTCTTCTCTCAGCTCGTTTCTGCTGGACTGGGTCACTCTGTGTACTCTGATCCTGGCATTACACTCAGAAAGACGCGTTGTTTGCATCACCGCTCTCTGCATCACAAACCCAACAACAAGTCAGAGTCCAGCGATGAACGGACGTACTGCACTGTCAAAAACAGCACGCTCCAGCTGAGGTGCTCACATCCTGCGTTCATCCTGGTGGCCTGGAGGTTTACGGTGCTGACTGTGACCCCCCACGTTCTCTGCAGCATGTCGCCCCCCATCTCTCTCCCGCATCTCTCTCCCAGAATGCACCTAGCTGTTTACTTATCCAAGAGCTAATAACCTCCAACGTGGCCACCAGGAGGCGTGTCACATGACCTGAACCCTCTGAAACCACATTTGGCTGGTGAATCCTTTGTCCCACATCAGCCTGTCTTCTGCCACCTGTCCATTCACTCACACTGTGGCAGCGGAATACAGCAGCAAAGACCTGAATCTGGCTGCTGAGGCTTTCACGACGGCTACTGTCCATCCGTGTTCTGCCTTATTCTCCTTATTCCGCCTTATTAAATATGATCATGTGTAGCACGGGATGGGTGCTGCTGAGACGCCGTCACACTGTGCATGTGGATGCATGTGTCTCTGTATGCACACACACACACACACACACGCATATATGTACGCACTCTGGAGCATAAAACTACTCCTCTGCATGCAGATTTAGAAAACCGATATCATAAAAAGTACAGTATTCCATTTTTTATTACTGGAGCTTTTTTGCTGCGAAGCTTCTGTCCTTAATGGAATTCAGAGCGGGCTTCAGAGAGAGGCTCGCTGGTTAAGACTGTCGTGTGTGGTGCTGGGGCTGTGGGATTACATGTCACTGTGCTGAGTGGACTTTTATGTGAACTAAACTCTGTGTTATTTCCCCAAAGCCTTCTTGTCATCGCAGCTTTACCCAAAGTGCATTCTGCCATCCCTGATTCATGCAGAGCAATGGAACCAAAAAAAAAGAAAAAAAAAAAAAAGAAAAGCAACTTCCTTCATTCAAAGACATGATAACAAAAAGGTACGATATTCAGAATATTCTAGCGGCGTACCCGAGCAATGCATAGACACAAGGATTCTAACAAAATTACCATTTAAGGGTTTACCGGACATCAAAATGAGGCCAAGGACATTTCTGTAATCAAAAATAGAAATTATCATAAGAAGCAAAATCACTAACTGATATAAAAAGATTCACCTCAAACCAGAAACTTCCCTCCCTGTGTGAGGGGATGCTGCCTCTGCACATACGGAGGCTGAGGTGAGAGCAGAATCAAACTTCCTTTTCATCTCACAGGCAAAAACGAAAAAAACGTCATTCCTTTCGATTCCTCTATTTATAAATAACCCATGCACGATCCCTCTGCCAGTAAACCCTTTTCCTTATTTAATGTTTATAGTGCTACCAGTATGCAAACCCTGAATGTCCACATAGTAAATTATCAATGAAAAATATTCATATGTACAGTGTAGCTCAATAAAATGTCTCTTTAAATTCCATTTGCATGCAGTCAACTGCATAATATACAGGCAATAGGTACGTTCAGTTGGTGTTTCTTTGGCAGGCCAGAATCCAGCTGGACATGCATAGAGAGGTATGTACAATCAAAAAAACGGGATCCGGGTCCTTGTGGAGCGTGTGGACACTCACACGACCCGGGGACAAAAGTCAATGTGCAAATGTTAAAGACGTTTTTTTATCTTAGAGAACTGAGACCAGTGGCGTAACCGAATCAGACGGGGCTGCAGACGCCAAAAGGAGCGTAACCTTGAACTGATCGTGGTGATGGTCGTCGAACAGTGCGCCATGTGACCACTGTTATTCCAGCACACACTCTACACCACTGGTTTAGCTCTCTTCAGAGACCCTCGTCCTTCTCAGAGTCTGGAGACACAGGCCTGGAAACGGTGAAAATGTCCTGACGTTGTATTTTGGTTTTGGGTGTGGTGGAGGCAGACGGCGGCCCCGTCGACAGTCGCCTCTTGTCCGACAGCAGTTTGATAATTTCGGCTACCTGACTCTCCAGGGCGCCCAGACGGCCTCCCAGAGTCTGGATGTCCTCCCGGAGCTCCAGGCGGGTCTCGTGCAGCGTGGCCTGCAGGGCCTGCTCTGGGATGGGACAGAAAGGGTGAGGAGACCCCGCTCCTCCGGGGAGAGGGCTGTGCAGGAGGGGGGTGACAGCAGCGGGGGTCCGTGCCTCCCCCGCCCGGTCGATCCGCAGCTCGCTCTTGGTGATGCCACTGTCGCAGGAGTCCGTCTTGCGTAGAGGGTTGTTACTGGACATCCCGCCCTCCTCTACACCCCCACCCCCCCCTGCTTCCTGACCTTTACCCTCCTGAGAAAGCATCTCCACGGAAACAGCCTTGACATTGTTGTTAAGGCCGTCCTTCCTGGCGTCCACCGGGGCCATGTTATTTTTCAGGCGCATCCAGCCGCTGGCCCTGGGGGCCGGCTTCCCCATCACTGGGCTGGTGCTGACTTTGACCCTGACGGTTTGTTCCCCTCCCCCTCCAGCAGCACTGGGCTGCAGCTCCATGATATCACAGTTGTTCTGCTTGGCGGGAGGTTCGCCGGGATGGCTGTACGCCAGGGAGCTCTGCATGGGCGTGACCTGGGACACGGTCAGCACGCTGCTGCTGGGCGGGGCCCCGTTCTGCATGGAGGAGTGGGGCCGCTGCAGGCTGAGCGGCAGAGAGTGCTGCAGGCTGGAGTGGCTGAGCTGCAGGCTGTGGGGGTGCAGGTGCTGGTCCACCTGCAGCTGGTTCTTCTCCAGGTCCAGCTGTGAGGCGGCAGACGCTCCCTGGTTGCGCAGCTCCTTCTGCTGCTTGAACTTCTGGAAAAGCTTCCGGACCGGGTGGTCCTGCGGGATGGTGAGCTGCACCTCGTTCTTCGCTCGCTGCCTCTCCTCTTCCTCCTTCTTCACCTCACTGATCTTGCGGAAAATTATCTACAAGGGAAACACGAGAAGAAGAAGAACAAGCTGCTTATCAGAACACTTCTCCTTTCATATGAATACTATGAATAATAATCCTCTCTCTCTGGTGTTCTCCGCCAACTGTTGCACATTAATCACTGGAGATAAAGCCTTTTTCTACAACAATGAGAAAAAAAGAAAGATTTATTATTATGGAAATCTCTCAGTCTGTCTTAACCTTTTCACTCGAGCACATTTTCTCTGCAGTGCACTCAGGTTCTGAAAAGTCTCGCTGGCTTCTGGAGATCCGTGTTAAATTATCCATCAGTGCTCCTACACCTCCCCCTGTATTATTCAGTCTAAGTCTGGCGCCAGGCTCTCTCCCGGCTCCCCTTACGCACTAATTACATTGGGAATGACAGAAATCCCTGTCAGGCAGGCAGCCATCCAACTGCCGATCCAAGTGTTATTCTTAGTTAAAATGATAACGCTCCCAACGGATGGCAACCTGAGTCGATCTTTGAGGAATTGAGGGGAGTCGCCCACATCGCTGTCCATCCATAATCTACCCAACCGACCATTTTACCCCCTAAACTGCCTCCTTTCATCCATCCACACTTCCTGAGAGCCGAACCGAGCGGAGGAGGAGGGGGAGGCAGAGACGCCCCGTAATCATTTTAAATCTCCACAGCTTCCTGCAGGCAAAACCTGGAAGATTAACACTTTTAATTAAATTAACTGTGATAAGTACAGTGTGGTTTGATGAAAAGTTATTACTGGTGTTTATTTTTTACTCGTCTCTTTCTGAGAACAACAAAGAGTCCACTGTCTGCTGAGCTGGTGATGCTGATGTGACAGGATCAAACACCATGAACCTCCATTAACTAACTTCACTTTCTATTAACCTGAGGACCTACAGCTCCGGTCTGTTCTCATGTCAAGAACCAAAATGCATCTGACACAAGCGTCTCACATGTCACGTCTGACTGATGGAAGTTAGTGCAGAGTCCTTTCTTCATATGAAACAAACCAAACTCTATCTTTAATTCAGAAAAGCTGAATTTTCTTAAAAAAAAAAAAAAAAAAGAAGACGAAGTGTTTTTCGCTTCCACTGAAAAATTTAAGCAACTGAAAACTTTTCTGAAAATGTTCATTCTTGGGAGATCATGTGACTTTCCTGTCAGCTAAATGAGCGCTCAGTCTCCGCTCACGATGTCTCGCTTGCTTTGGGACGATTCTGTCCATGTTACTGGTAATAAGGACAGAAACTGTCCGGCGGACGGCTCATCATACTGCTCCGACAAATGGGCCTGACAAAACCTGTGACAATGACTGACGTCTACTGCAACACCGGGACAGCTGCCCCCACAGGGACCATGAGGACACCTGAAGATCATTTCCCACAGTCACACAGACACACACACACACACACACACACACAGGGCAAATACGATTTATCCAGTAAATGTTATTGGCTTTTAGCAGGTGCTGATAAAACAGTCTCCACTCAACGTTCTCTCAGTCGCTCGTTCTTCATCAGAAACTGAAGTTCGCTCAGTTAGAGCTGGAGCTGTGCTGGTTCACACTCCCCCATTATTTAGGTCACCTGTAGGACGTTGTAGGACAATCTCCACTCATTACACACTGAATGGTGTCACAAGAACTTCACGAGAAACCAAACTCCACCATCCTCACTTTTACTTTACTGATTCAGCCGAACTCCAAACAACAGCAATCAGCTTTTCTGTCTGCGCGTTCCATTTTGTTCATGTTTAATCTCTGCCTGCTCTTGGCAGCCGCTGCTGACTGATCGAGCTGGAGGAGGATCCCCGTTGTGAAGCAGAATGATGCTGCAGATTTATTCTCTGCATATTCTATTCTCTCAGGACTCGTCATCGCAGCCTGTCTGACAGTCCCGGTCCTCGCTGACGTCCCTCTCTCCGTTCCCTGACCTTCACCGCTCGTTCTGAACGCTGTGGTCCAGTTTGTCTCAGACTGTCGACCTGGACCCATCGTGCCAAACTCCACCCGCTCGGCCGTGGACTCAGACCTTCTCCTCTGTGCCTCCATCACACAGAAACACTCTACAACTCCCTGCTCTCACATGTGGACTCAGAGTAACAGGCTTTCCTCCCAAGCCTGAAGCTTGCAGGCGTGTTCGTATACTCCGCTCTGATTGGGCAGATTTTCCTTCTGTTGTTGTCACCACACTGGAGAACTGGCTGTTCCAGGCAAGGTGGTATTTTTGACACCGCTGGATATAGGCCAGTGTAGCAGAGTCAGTGATGCCACTTGCCATTGTTCACCATTTCTCAAATTCTCATCACTTCCCATCCTAACATTGTGCTGTCTGCTGTGTTCAGCTGAGCTGTGATTAGCTCCACGTAAAAGTGGGTCTGAAATGAGCAAATACTTTTGTGATTGTGAGCGATTTGTTGCAGTTATTTACTGACATGGACAGATGCAGACAGATGTGGATCCATGAGGAGCAAACTGTAAACAGTCAGATCCATCACTGTAAAGACTTTGGCCGTCTGTCAGAGTCTTTAAAGACGCTACAGAAAATCAGTTGGCGTTGCAGTAATAGTTGGCAGAGCAACGCATCTTAAAGCTCTTCACAATAAGAGCTTTGACCTTGTGGCACCGAGTTGAGCGGCCTGGCTCATTTCTCACATTCAGCCTAATTTCTGCTGACCCAATTATTCTGTCCCTCTGTCCCTCTGTCCCTCCACCCCCCTGTCCCTATACGGAGCCTCGCTCACGGTCTGAAGCGAGGTGAGCGAGGGTCAGCGGTGAGCGGGAGCCACGAGCAGTGGCTGCTGAATGCATCTCTCTCATCAGTGTCTGAGAGGTGAGACGCTGTAAGAGAAGGTGAGGCGGATAAATGGCTCCTCAGCTGAACAGCTGTCATATTAACACACAGGTTACTGTGAAAGCTTCTGTGTAATTACTACAAAGATCATCTGAGCAGCATAACAAACCCATTTAATGACTGACTGGTTTTACCTTTAGATGCATAATAGAAAGTTTGAAGTGATGAATCACATTATATCATATCAGTAACGTGTAAGATCTTTGATGATATAAAACCTTTTTTAGGTTATTACCTGAATAGGTTATGAAATTAGGTTGCATTATAAGTTATTGAATACTTGGTAAAGGCCTCGTGTTAATCAAAAGATTTATTCATCTCCAGCAGAGAAAATACTGGATTTGATTTCCTCCTCCTGTGAGTAATTTACTTCTCTGAGAGGCTTTTTAAAAGCTGGATAACATCTGTTCACCGGCAACGTGTCTGAGTTCATGATGTTTTCAAATAGCTTCTCTTTTTCACAACATCTTATCTCTGTTAAAGGTTTTCCTCTGTGGCACATGCAGGCAGATTGGCCTAAATACTGTACAAAAACATTTCCCACAATTCACTGTGCCCTCACTGGGTTAAACGTTACTCAGCATGGGTTAACAAAAGGCAGAAGAATCAGCTGGAGCTGTTTGAGTTGGGGGGTTGTTTGGTTTTGGTTTTGCCCTGATTCATGACCAAATCCTGGTTTTCAGCACTGAAAAGTTTAAAATACATAATTTTACTCTCTAAAGAAATCTACTCTACTCACTATGTTATAGATAAAATCAAGTGGTCAGACTATTTCCTTTTATTTTTCTATCATAATAATCAGTTCGGTTTGTTCTTGGTGGACGTATGAGCTCTACTGAGTGCCATTCTAGTTTATTTTATCTTCACTTTGGTTCTAGTGTCCATGTAGGAAATACATTAAACTGGGAAAATGGAACAAACATCTTAATTAGAAGGAAAAAACACTTCTCTGAATATAAAAATTCAGCCCTGCGCAGCCTGAAAAGGCTAAATATTCTTCTGGGTTGTTCTCATCTCAGACAGCAGCAGTAACAGCACAGGACAGAAGATAATGCTGTAGTGTAGGCGCACAATAACAGGCCAACAAAACCTCAAACCTCCATCACAGACAAAAACAAACCGCAGTTATGTAACAGACGCTTCCTGCGAGCTCGTACACACCTTCGTCCTCCTGGGCTTTTTTTTTTTTTCAAATAGTCACTGAACAGTAAAGGATGTGCCACCTTAAAAGATGCCTGACAGCGTGCGTGCGTGTGTTGGACGGACGGATGATCCCAGGAGAAAAGTCACAGGTATGAAACCTGCAGCAGCAAATGTAGCATCAAACTGTTGATTCATTTTCTGCTCATTAACAAACCAATTAATCAGCTACAGCCTCAGCATCGGTCTGAGGGTCAGCAGGTAACTGTGAGCACTGCAGTGTCCTCCTGTGTCCTCCACACACACATCCGAGGACACAGGAAGTCCACCAGAAATAACACAGTCCCAAACACACACCACCTGTCACAGAGACATGAGAAGACACTTCAGTTCTAATGATCAGGATTTTTCACTGGCCTCTTACTTCATGTCGCTTTTCACTGTCTGTAATATTTTCTTTAAATGCGTCAGTGAGTAAATTCTCTCCTGCACCGGCTCCAGAACCGAATCTCACAGAGACTCGGATCCAGATTCACACATCACATGTCCATTCACTGATAAACAGCACACGTCTCACGCTAAACACTGGTTTTCCTTCGGTGAGCAGGCGTCTCTGTCAGGACAGAACACAAACCTGAGGGAGAACTGAATCTGATAAGAGTGTGATGTATTTCACAGTGATTAAATGTGAAGTGTATGGAACCACACACACACACACACTGATCTGCAAGAGATCCAGACCCGGATCTGATGCAGGTCTGTGGAATAAACCAATGAAATGAGTTTTGATAAATCAAACTGCCTCTCCTTGACTCTGTTTTAACCCTGTCAGGGAAAGTGAATTATGAATAAAGTTTATTTTTTATCACACCACTGAAAATATTCAGTGAAAAGCTCCTGTAAGCAAACATACTGATGAATCACAGACTGAACTGTGTGCTGCTGATCTTCAGACTGTCAGAGGATCTGAGCCACACTCACTTAAAGGAGCTGCTGTTACTGGTTTGCTAATTTAATTTACTTCTAATTAATTAGGTTTATAATTGGATTAACTCATAATTTACATGCACATCAGCATATCAGGCGCATAAACCCAGAGCTCAGCTGCTGGTTTTCATTCCAGGCTTCTAATTAAGGTCTGATTACACCTGAGGAACCAGGTGAAAGTAATTAACTGGCTGACAGAACCAGAGAAGCAGCGGTTCTCCTCGTGTTAAGAGTCTGGGCTTTTGAAAAGCTTGTTGGATTTCAGTAACTGTGGCGTGAGCAGGTGTCAGAGGCAGAGAGCATGAGCTGGGTCCCTCCTGCTGGGCCGACTGGTAAACCTGTTCAGACACTTTAACTGGAAAAACTGGAGTGGAACTGGTTCCTTCACACGTGACAGCTGTTGGTTTGTGTTTTGTTTTTTTAAACCAGTTTAATGGCAACATACAGAAAGATGCAAATGAATATTCCTGGTTTGTATGTGGAGAATTGTTAAACTTGAATAGCTCTGTAATCTTAAGACCATGGTTATGTTTAATTTAAAAAAAACTACGTAGGACAAAGTTAATTCAAAGAACTGTTCTTCTGCCTTTAGCATCTGTGATACATGGATTTTAAATGAAGCTGTGTGCTGTGAAGCTGTGTGCTGTGAAGCTGTGTGTTGTGAAGCTGTGTGCTGTGAAGCTGTGTGTTGTGAAGCTGTGTGCTGTGAAGCTGTGTGCTGTGAAGCTGTGTGTTGTGAAGCTGTGTGTTGTGAAGCTGTGTGCTGTGAAGCTGTGTGCTGTGAAGCTGTGTGCTGTGAAGCTGTGTGCTGTGAAGCTGTGTGTTGTGAAGCTGTGTGTTGTGAAGCTGTGTGTTGTGAAGCTGTGTGCTGTGAAGCTGTGTGTTGTGAAGCTGTGTGCTGTGAAGCTGTGTGTTGTGAAGCTGTGTGTTGTGAAGCTGTGTGTTGTGAAGCTGTGTGTTGTGAAGCTGTGTGCTGTGAAGCTGTGTGCTGTGAAGCTGTGTGCTGTGAAGCTGTGTGCTGTGAAGCTGTGTGTTGTGAAGCTGTGTGTTGTGAAGCTGTGTGTTGTGAAGCTGTGTGTTGTGAAGCTGTGTGCTGTGAAGCTGTGTGTTGTGAAGCTGTGTGTTGTGAAGCTGTGTGTTGTGAAGCTGTGTGCTGTGAAGCTGTGTGCTGTGAAGCTGTGTGCTGTGAAGCTGTGTGCTGTGAAGCTGTGTGTTGTGAAGCTGTGTGTTGTGAAGCTGTGTGTTGTGAAGCTGTGTGCTGTGAAGCTGTGTGTTGTGAAGCTGTGTGCTGTGAAGCTGTGTGTTGTGAAGCTGTGTGTTGTGAAGCTGTGTGTTGTGAAGCTGTGTGTTGTGAAGCTGTGTGCTGTGAAGCTGTGTGCTGTGAAGCTGTGTGCTGTGAAGCTGTGTGCTGTGAAGCTGTGTGTTGTGAAGCTGTGTGTTGTGAAGCTGTGTGTTGTGAAGCTGTGTGTTGTGAAGCTGTGTGTTGTGAAGCTGTGTGCTGTGAAGCTGTGTGCTGTGAAGCTGTGTGTTGTGAAGCTGTGTGTTGTGAAGCTGTGTGTTGTGAAGCTGTGTGCTGTGAAGCTGTGTGTTGTGAAGCTGTGTGTTGTGAAGCTGTGTGCTGTGAAGCTGTGTGTTGTGAAGCTGTGTGTTGTGAAGCTGTGTGTGAGCAGAGACGGGAGAGAAGTGACAGATTATCACGCCACAGATCCGGTGTGTCATCGTCTTTACACCACGACACATAAATCTAACAAAACAATTCCAGAGAGGTGGAAGTGACTTCAGCTCATCACCATTTGTAAAGAAGTAATTCTGCTCCTCAGCTCTCAGAATGCTTCATCAGTGTCTCGCATTAATACAGGAGGAGTCGTGATTGAGACACTGTTGTGTCCACGTGTCCCCACTTTGAAGAAAAAGGAAACAGATGAGAAAGTGGAGGAAAAGAGAAGAAGGATTCCAGAGTCACGATTCCAGTGAAATACGATGCTCATCTTATCAACTGATCATTACGAATATCTGCCAATCACATTCTCCTTATAACCTGAGCTCAATCAATCAATATCAAAATACGTTAAACTGTATGAACCCACAGGGTGAATAAGCACTAACAGTCACACATGCTCTTCTGTTTTACAGTGAGAAATTTTCTGCTTATGAATTATGTAACAAAACAACTGATTTAATTTATCTCCCTGTGAGCAGGTGTTATTCTGACGGGAGAACCGTGTTCTCTCTCCTGCTCTCAGCAGCTGCAGACAGCTGTGGGTGCAGAGGAGCTCGAAGCATCGTGGCACCAAAAAAAAAAAAAAAAATCTATTCTGGTCTCAGACTTCAAAGCTCTCGTTACAAAGATAGTTCAAACATAAAGTGGAGTTCAGCGCTGATAAAGAACGAGAGCAGCTGAGACAGAACAAATGCAACGTTATGTTTACGAGTCGCCTGAGTCGACGTCAGGCCTGTTTACATATTCAAGAGCGGAGCAGAGGAGTTTCACAGAGAGACACTGGTTGGGCTGAGTAATGTCTTCATTTTACTCAGGTCGTGATGTTCTGACCGGAGGGGAGGAATAACACAGAAAACATTACACGCTGGGCAGAAAGAACCTGAAGAGGAAGAAGGTGAGGAAGAGGAAATATTAGGTGATGTTTTATATAAAGCATCTCATATATGCACAGGACAGAGAACTGTCCAGTGTGTGCTTACACTGCACACCGTGCTATGGAAACACGATTTAATTACAAGCCTGCTAATAAAGCAAATTATTACATTTAAATATGGACACACACACACACACACAGACACACACACACACACACACACACACACACACACACACACACACAGACACACACACAGACACACACACACACACACACACAGACACACACACACACACACACACACACACACAGACACACACACACACACACACACACACACAGACACACACACAGACACACACACACACAGACACACACACAGACACAAACACACACGCACACACACAGACACACACACAGACACAAACACACACGCACACACACAGACACACACAGACACACACACAGACACACACACACACACACACACACATAAGTATATCCTGCACTATAGCTATGAATGAATAACACGAGGTAAAGGAGCAGGAAAAGGCAAAAAAAAAGAGGAATGGAGGGAGAAGATGAGAAAGAGGAAATATCACATTAAAAGCAGGAGGAAGAAATGCTGAGAGAGAAAATGAGAAAAAAGGGAAGAGGGAGATGAATTGCAGCAGCGTTGGGAGGAGCAGAAACAGAACAGGGGTAAAGATCGGCCTGAAGAAACAGGAAGGAAAGACATGGGTCAGAGAATGAAAAATAAAACTAACTCATGTTTGTTTTACAGTTTACTGGATGTGGTCAGACTGAGAGAGAGAGAGAGAGAGAGAGGGAGAGGGAGAGGGAGAGAGAGAGAGAGAGAGAGAGAGAACCAACCTGTTACAGACAGAATGGTCAGCTCTGGATGATGCTGTGAAACTCTGGATTATGTTCAGTGTCAGAGTTTCAGTCACAGTTATTGTTGGTCTCATGTTCACTCTGTCAAACATGAAGCTACGTCCAGCAGCTGCTTGGTTCAGCGAGACGTGAACACTGGAAGCAGGGGGAAGACAACAAGCCTGCTCCGTCCAAAGGTGAGACACTCCACCCACCATCAGGTCCACACTGACACTGACGAACACTTTACATCTCCTTCGTTTAAGCTTTAAAAGAGCTTAAATAAACAAGAAAATACCTCAGTGATATGGGATGAAACGAGGTGAGAGTGAAAAAGAAGTGGATATTATGCGGAGTATGGACAGAGCAGGAGAGAGGAGATTATTTCTGCCTCCTTATCTACCAAACTCGGTATCAAATATGGCCCCTGAGGAATCTGCTGCAAAGCATTGTGGGTCATGATTACCTCCAGCCTCCCTCTCTCTGCAGGCTTTTCATTTAGCTGTTTCCTCAGCTGATGTCTCTCTCCTCCATCACCCTCACTGTACCGTCCGGGAGGAAATCGTTCTCTTTTTTTTTTTTTTTACCGCTGATGGTTTGTTGTTTACGCAGAGCTGCCGGCGGTCACACGGCGCTCTCCCTCACTCATTCATCACTGTAATCGTCCGGCAGGAAGCGTCTGTGTGTGAATGTGGCGAGCAGGGCGTCGTGGCAGCACGCAGGAATGACAGAGGAGCCCATTAGAGAGGAGCGTGACTTGTTTGTGTAACAGGTCAGAGCAGAGCAGACCTGATCCACACGGTGACTGTGCTCCGGCTCAGACGGACACGCAGACGCTTTCATCATCACGTTTTTAACCCTCATTCAGACAAACGCTCAAACTAAAACAAGCTTCCACCAAACGGACGTGAGACTGTTTTATCAGCTGCTGTCCAGGATCCAGAAACAACTCTGAACCTGTGCTTTTTAAACCAACGTGGATAAGAAGAACATGAACATCTGTGATTTAATAACAGCTGGCAAACTCCACCTGCCGAGGAAGACCATGGGATGTGATCAAAAGCTCCAGAGGAGACACAGTGAGACACATGGAGACGACAACTCCACGACAACTGAGTCCTCCACAAAGGAAAAGTAGCCACAGCTTCGTTTGTATTTCCCGTTTTCCTCTATTTTTTATTTATTTTCTGATCCTTGTGTGTTTTCTTTTAACTTCACTGGCTGATGTCAAGGTGCATTTAGTACTGTCTCTAGAGCTTTCAACCATATCACATGATCTCCATCAGCAGATGTTCAAAAACATCTCCATCTACACAACAGCCACAACACAACGTCATGCAACATAATCAAAAGCTCCGCAACAACCACTAAACAGACCTTGGTTCAGCTGCTGTTGGTTGAGAATTATCCTTCAACCTTTCAACTAGTTTGGTTTTAACAACTTTGGTTATAATTTTAGCCATTTTTAAAAAAAACATTTCAGATTTTTAATTTAGACTTGCTAAAAGACACAGTGCAGCCTGAGGGCGTGAATAATTGTACGCTGTGTTTACACTGAAGTGTTTGGATGAGCAGATCTCTTCAGCCACAACAATGACTCTGTAAAGTCCGACCTTTCCTCTTTAAGAAGCGAATCTAAAATGGTTTGACTAAACTTCTGCCCTGATGGATTTAAACAGCAGAAAAAAAGAAACGACGCAGTCACAGGAGGCTCAGATGTTCATGGAGCCGGCGTTCACTTTGCAGCTGGCTGCAGAGTTAGAGTGTGTAATGTCTGCAGTCTCTTACAGTTAGGAGTTATTACACGCTTCAAAATACAGAAAATCGATAAGCGAGACACTTTTAAATGGACTCTTGATGAATTCAATCATTTTTCCATTTTCATTTTCACTTCAGTGTCAAATGAAAAGAGTTTAAAACCTTCAGTACGATCCTCACCATGATCGTGGGCCTTAAACACAAACAGAGAATATAATGTGATCTAAAACATCACTTTTGCAGCATTATGCTCACTGACCACATGTTAAACCGAAGCTGAGTGAGGAGAAGAAAGAGGCAGGAGCAAGATCACTAGAGCCATTTCCTGCTGAACTGAGTAAAGCAGGGGCAGAAGACAAGGAGGAGCTGTGCTGTGCTGTCCTGAGCAGTGAAGCAGGATTAAACAAAAGTTTAAGTAAATTATCCTTCAGAGTTTGATGCTGTTTGAGGTCGGGACTTTTTTCAGTTTACAGTCAGCAGGAATCTGCAGCATGTGCTGGTTTTCATCGTTCAGCTCCTGCAGGAAACACTGTAATCCAGTGTTAACCTCTGTAAATATCAGCCTCACTGTTACTGTTCAGTCTGTATCAGAGCTGTTTAAGTTGCTGCTGATGCAAAGTTTTCAGACAAACAGCTGTGAAAAGACGCTGTGCTCGACCTGCTCAGCAGGCAGACGCAGTTAGAGACCAGCTGCTCAACACAGCATATCAACTATTTCAACTTAAAAGATGATGATATATCAACGTCGTGTTCACACCAAAAAATCTGTAAATGCAGGTTAAAGCAGAGAAAGGATCGGGCGAAGGCTAAGAGTAGGTGAAACGTGTCCTGTTAAACGTCCACATGGTTGTTTCCCTTTGTTTAACAGTTACATTTCCCCTCCATTTACTTCAGTGGATGGTTGCAGCAGTGCATGCTGGTTGTCGACATGCCTTACCATCTAGCTGTAATGAAGGCCAGGTGTGTGCGTTCGTCCTTTTCCTATCTGACTCGTTACGAGGAAGATGAGAATCAAAGAGCGTCGTTCCACCTGACTCTGCAGGCTCTGATGTAAAAAAGAATTTCTGTAATTACCAGCAGGACGACTGCACGAAGCCAAAGCCAGCTCAGCACACGCAAACGCATCCAAACACACACACTCCCATCGGCAGCTGCCAAACAGCAGTCTGTCAAACTGTGTAAATTATGCAAAGTGCTCAGAGCAATAAAACATGATCTAACTGCAGTGGAGGCGTTTTTGCTTTTATCCCACATTAGCTGAAGATATGCAATAATAAAATGATTAGGTTTGCAGCAGCAGCAGAACGTGGAGGTGTAACAGCTCCAGCACCAGGAAGCAGGAAGCAGGATCCAAATACAGGCACAGCCGCTTGAGTTATAGGCGGTTTATGTAATTCAGAGATCAATAAATGGTCAGGCGATCCAAACAGGCTGACATATGTGGAGAGGCTGAGGCAGGTAAACCGGTGGGCACACGTGACAGGACTGATTATACCTCTGATCTGAGCGTCACAATCGGAAAGACAAGATGAGAGTGTGTTAACAGCCCGGTCCAGTGAGCGCTGACAGGCGGGACACAACGTTTTTACAGACGCAGAGAGGAGAGAACACGCTAAAGGATGATATGTTTACCTGTCCACAGTCTCCAGTGACATACTGACACACAGACATGAGACCTGCTGCAACTTCAGTTTCTAAAGAAGCAACATCAGCGTAAACTTTACAGCATGTTTGAAAGTTAGAACTCGACTTTTTGCTGTCTGAGGAAAACCTGCTGTGAGTCTTCAGCTGGTTCTGTTTATGAGGATGAAAACAAAGCGAAGCACACTGAAGGAACCACAGAGCACCAGATCCAGTCCCTCGTCACACTCGTCTCTGGAGACACTGGACGATGCAGGAGTCACCGAGACGGGTGGACGTCGAGTAGTCCCTCCAGAGCTGGTGTGGGAAGTTTAATCCTGGATACTGAGGGTGTGGGAGTGTGTGTGTGTGTGTGTGTATCTGTGTGATGTGTGTGTGTGTGAGTGTGTGTGTGATGTGTGTCTGTGTGTGTGTGTGTGCGTGATGTGTGTGTGTGTGTGTGTGTGTGTGTGGGTGGGTGCACTCAGTCCTGCACTTGATTAAATTATTTTTGTTGAGTTGTATTTTCTTTGACCAAAGTCACAGTTTCTGTCTCACACATACGCACACACACACACACACACACACACACACACACACACCAGCAGCAGTCAGAGTGATGGATAGTTGCTCGACCGGCTCACACAACAATAGCTGAACAGAAGGCTCTGAACTGGACCGCAGGCTCGCATGTGTCGGATCTGACTACGATCCTGCATCAATGAGAAAATGAAATAAGAATGAGAGCGAGCGACGGGAAGCGGCGGTGAGGGAGGAACATTACGGCTCTGTTCTGGCAGACATCGAAGGAGCTCATATCAGAAAGGTGCTAAAAATAGAAACAGTGAGCGAGAGACTGCTGGGCAGGAAACAACAGCACGAAGAGACAACATTTACTGACTTCAGAGAGGAAAATGGACTCAGATCTGCTTATTCCAGGAGACGCCATGGTCTCTAATCAACGTGAGGTAAACACACACACAGCGTCACTGCTAAATACTCTGACTATTAAACTGTATTGTTGTCTCCTTCGCAGAGGACTGAGCAGTGGGCAGTTCTCTGACACCAAAAACAAAGTGCAGAGGTTTTGAGAGCAACTCTTCACATCCACGACATACAACTGTAGATGGTCTGAATATAAACTGAGCTTCAGAAAACACAGGCACTCAGACACAACGTGAAAAAGAAAACAACTTCGAAATAACAAAATAAAAACAAAACAATCATGAAATGAAATTAGATGCTACTTAATTATTCCCATTTTAACTTCCCAGTATTATCATATTATTCATTCTCCATTATCGTTACCGTTAGTACGTATTTGACACCAGTATTTGGATGTAAGAACATAAGAAGAATTCTTGATATCATCACAGAGATACTTGTATAAATCCACTTCTTAATATTCTTTGCTGTTTGGCATTTCTGCGGTGCCTTTTCAACTTACTTATGAATATCAGACACCAGTATACCACACACACCACCACACACCAGTATACCTACACAGAGTATGAGACCACAGACTTACAGACTGGTGGTGGTTACAGGCTGCCTTCAAAAACCACAGCTGGTTAAACACATTGGCTTCCTGAGAACTGTACATCATAGGTAGATGTAATGAGAATCTACAATCATGGTAACGAGGCATGATCCTGATCCAACACACACACACACACACACACAGTGCTGTGTGTGTGTGTGTTCATGTAGATTGTTGACACACTTTCTGTCTCTTGCCCTCATGGCACATCACAAATGGACCTGTGGGACTGGGGGGGGGGGGTCTCCCCAGGTAATCCTGCCTGTCATTCCCCACACACACCCACACACACACACACACCCACACACCCACACCCACACACAGTCACCACGGGGTACCAAACTCAGAGGGAGTATACACAAACATGCAGTGAAGAATGACATTCAGATACAGCCTTGTTAGTGACGCCACACAGTTCACACAGTGTGCAGGTCTGTAACTCATTATTTTCATCGCTGTTCAATCCAACAAATGTTCTCACATCACTCACACAGATTCATTATTTACTTTATAAAGATCATATCTTTATATCAGTAAGAACATTTGTCTGGTATCGAATTTTAACTAAATGTTTGCAAAATCCAAAATCAAACAGCTAAAGCTTTAATTTTAATGTCCCCAAACAAAGTCAAATGAAAACAGAGATTTTAATCGATAAAACCATAACACTGAATTATTGCTACTATGAAAGTTATATAAATAAAAACACACTGAATCATCAGATCTGAAGCAATCAGCAAATGTTTGGTGTGTTTACAGGGCCTGTTGACAAACCTCTTAATCAACTAATTGTTTTGGCACTTGCAGCATGTGGGAATCAGAAACACACACACACACACACACACACACACTTTACTGCTGCAGCATTGCTGCTCAGAGAACAACATGTGGACTCTGCTGCGTCCACTTCTTTTAAGAGCGTGTTAGTTTTTCTCATTTCTGGAAACGAGTCCACAGAGAAAATCCTCCGTTGTCTTTCTCTCTGTGCAGAAGCTCCGACTCGACTCCGGAGAGATGAACGCAGGAGGAAGAAGTGGGCTACCTCTTCCTCTTTGCTTCAGCAATTCATTATTTACCAGACACAGAAGAGGAGAAGAAAATGAGACCGCGTGCACGGATGACTTGTTCTTCTCTCTGCTGCACCTCGTCCCTAATGCTCCTGTCGACTCCCTGCGGTCGACCCCACCTCGCTCAAACACACACGCACTTAACATATACACGTCCACACAGGAGCGCACACAGCCGCACAAAGATGTCCCCCTATAGGCACATATAAGACTCCGATACGCTTGAAAGCTCACATTCATTTAGACACACAGAACATCCACAGACGCTGTGGTGCACACGCACCAGGGCTTCACCCGCATTTTCCTGTTTGAGTCTGATCCAGCAGTTCAGCCCAGTGGTTCCTTTATTGAAATGTATTTATACAAATGATTTTTGTGCTTTAAATCTATTGAATCACCGAGACCTTCTGATGTATAAATTTCAGCCATAATTATGTGAAATACTGCAGCGTGGTCAGAAAATGAAAAGAAAAATAACAGAGGAAAAGAATCTAATTAAATTTCTGACTCTCAGCTTTAATTTGAGGGTTTAAGGACTCTGCTCTTTTCACACACAGAGTCCTGCAGCACGACATATAAGTAGAATAAATATTGGTGAATTAGTGCACGTTTCATAACGTGCTTTGAAACCACATTAGCTGCTGCCTCTCTTTGTTTCTGCTTTGTATCAGTACAGATGTACAGATGATCAGCAGTCACAAAGCTTAGCGTCTGCGCAGCTCTGAGGAGCAGAGATGTGAATTGACAGGGATCAAACGATTCCATTTGACTTTTACCCGTCGAGATCGAATCTGGTTTGTCGTCGCAAGATCGGGACAATTTCTGATTCCTTTCCAGTCTGCAAGTGCTCTTACAAAAACTGGACCTCGCAATGAAGCAGCTGAAAATCTTTGGCAACATGAAGAAAATAAAAATAACTGGTAAAGTTTGCTGGCTGGTTTGTCAGAACAAACCTTTGGTGTAAAGAGAAAAATCTCACGGTCACGTTTCCACTTCAGCACCTCAGTGGCTAAAAACCAAACATGCTAACATAAGTGTTAGTACATTTAAATGCTAAAGCTAGGGTTAGCACATAGCGTGCTAACACAAAATGATAAACATAAACACGTTGCTATGCCAATGATGAATGAAGAATATTAAGATCAGAGATGAAAAGATAAATCAACAGGACGTCACTGGTTGAATTAGCTTGTGGTGGAGACAGGACACAGTGGTCTTATGCTGAGGTCTCATCTGTCACATGGAGTCACATTAGGCTGCGATGAATGCAGAGGAGAACAGAAGAGACCAGAAGAAGCTCTAATTTCTCTGATCGTGTGAGAAGTGTGTAATTGTTTTCACACCTTGCAGACATCTTCCTCCGTTAGCTTAGATGTGGCCTTCTTTCACGCTGAGCCAGTTAGCCCAGGGTCACATTCTACTTTTCTATTTTTAGCGCTGGAAAGTTGGGGCTAGCCCTGCTGCCAAACATGGCCTTAGCCCACTTCACATTGTACCACTGTGAAGTGATAACCACGGACTACAAGTCCCCTCAGGCCTCGGATTAATATAGAATGTCCCAGAATGCCTTTGGCCCAGGGCGAAGTGTAATAGATACAAATATAGAAGCAAAAGTTGCTGAACCAAATCTGAAACAACTATTTTGATTTTCTTTTCTGCCAGTAAGCAAGTGAAGCCAACACTGCTGCGGCTCCGCATTATCCGTCTGTTAGCACAGTGCGATTGGTGATAATGAACCAATGAGAATGAACCGCCACAAATGAGAAAGAGACACTGGTAGAAGAATTAGAGTCGGGCTGTAGCCTGAGAGCACGCAGATGGCTGTGTGTGTGTGTGTGTGTGTGTCATGAAACATACTTTGTATAGCGTGTGATGAAACGGCCCGTGTATTTTTGGTACATGATGCAGATGCTGTGTTTTTTTAAGGGCACACATCTGCAGCTGGGACGGCCCAAAGTTTCTCTCTGTTGTTTTAATTCCAGATGTGAACAAAAGAGAAAAAGATACGGCGACAAGTCCTCGCCAGAAACTCCCAGACTTCGTGCTACGCAGCGACACGCTTCGTCAACCCTAAGGACAGGAGTGTTTAACGGCGGAGCTTCCTCTGTGCTGCCCGGTTTGTCAATAAACTACTGACTTTTCAAAATGTCAGACACAGAAATCTCCAAAAACACTCCTGCTCCAGAGTTTCTGTCCTGCAGCAGATCCTGACCTCTGACCTCTGACCTTCAAAAACAAAAGTGTGTCTACTGCTCGACTGACATTTTGCTAACGTGGGGAAAAGTGTTAAAATTCACTGTGCAAAAAGATTTTCTCCACACATTGATCATGGGGAAAAAAAACAATTAAAATAGATCAATAACATGAGTATGTCAGAGCTCCATTAGAGCGCACTGGTCTCACAGACCCAGATCAATGTAAACCGCCTGGATCTGAGCGCGAGGGAACGAAAGCAGAAACAAATTCCTCTCAGCAATCAATTCATTATCACGTTAACTTTGTTCCGCTGCGAGCGAGCAGAACGAGGATGAAGCTTTTGGGAAACTCTGCCCTGAGCGAGCCGCTGGTCAACAGCCTGTTATGAAGAGCTTCTGACAGCTCTGCTGGCTGCTCGCTGATTACAACATCATCATCATCACCATCATCAGAGAGTGAGCACGTGCACACTGGCACACAAAAACAGTGGTGGAAGCACAACTCAGGCAGAAGTACTCAGACCAGAACGTAAACATACTCCGTTTGAAATCCTGCACTCAGCCTCTAACGTGATGAAGACAGTGAGTAAAGTCTGAATCTGATTGACTTTGTTTTCAGATCATTATGCAGATACATCTGATATATGCAGACACACAGTGTCAGGGTTCATTGATCATAATGACTAACTTTAACCACGACCATAGCTGCCGAGTGCAGATATTACAAAAAGAGATGAATTTAAAACACTGGTGCTGGACGGTTGATTTCAGTGTGTGTCACCGAGCTAAGGCTGTTTTCACAGCTCACAGACGTATTTTATGACCTTATGTCCTGTTTCGATTGTAAAATCTGAATCCGATCAGTAGGAAGTGGAAACACTCGTGCGAAGCAGCGGAGCCGCTGGAGCTCAGCGCCTAAGTCAATGCACTTATTCTCCATCTCTGCTGCCTTTTACTTCCTGTCGGCTTGGTTTTTAAAAAAATATGCCTGTTACAGTCACATACACATTTTACTGAGGTGAGATAACATTCAGCCTCTCACACACACACACACACACACACACACACACACACACACACACACACACACACACACACACACACACACTGCTGCTCTATGAATCTGCTTCAGTGCACAAAAGGAAGTGTTGCTTGAGTGTACTGTAGACACACACACACACACACACACACCATGTACACCCATCCGCCTTTATTGTCGGTCACATGAATAATCCAATAGAGGGCTGGTAAAAGCCTCCCAGTCTGCAGGCTTTAGCCCTGAAGTCTGTCCCTCCCAGCACACAAGCTGTCCCGAAAAAACCCAGCGCAGCATGCGAAGCCTCCCAACAGCCTCTCCTCATGAAAAACACGCTTACAGGCCCTGTTTACTTGTTTATTTAGGTTTCTAAAACTCGGCAGAACAAGGATGAATATCCCAAAGATGAAACGCTGCGAGTCAACTGCAGCCAGTTCCTCCTGGTGTGGATTCAGATCAGTTTGTCTGCAGTCGCTCTGTGCTGGCATCCGAGGTTGGTGTTTGGCAGCGTCAGGAAATCAGATTTTCTTTGACTCTTACCACCCACTGCAGCATAAGCTTGGAGTTATCAGAACCCTGCACAAGCGAGCGGAGCGTGTGCCAACAAGAGCCAAAGTCCAAGAGAAGCAGCACAAACACCTGAAGGATGCACTTAAAGTTTGTGGATTTCCAAACAGGAACATCAACACTGTGGCCGGTGAAGACAAGAATCAGGAACAGGTCCCGCCGACGGCCTTAAGCAACAGCAGAGAAACAGCACGTCTGCACTTTTCTCTGCAGGTAATATGTCTCCTGTAGGCAGCTGGAGAGGCCTTTAGAAGAGCCACATTTACTCAGTACTTACGTAATAAGAGCTCTGGTGACTGGAGTTCAGTTCAGTGTAAACTCTGAAGATAAAATTAAATTCTGCCGCAAGTGTGAAGATAAAAGTTCAAACTTTAGTGAGTGAGACGGTTCAGTTGTCCAGTAAATCCAGACACAACAGGACAAAAATAAATGCTGAAAAGTCTCCAGACTCAGTCATCACTCAGACCGAGCTCCGTGGATCTTCAGTAGCTGTAACACTGTCACAGCAGCACAGCCACTGTTTATTTAATGAAGTGTCACTTTCAGTGTACAAGGCTGATTGAGAGCCACTGGTTCTGGGAATACAGCAGCTGAACAGACAGAAGAGCCGCGGCGTCTCGCCAAAGACACGGATCTGAGTTCGGGTTCGGGATTTGTTACCCGAATGTTTTCTACGCTGTAATTAGAAGAGGGATTAATGACAAAACAGATCTGTTCACACCTGGATAGTTTGCCAACAGAGAATGGGATCCAAAAGAGAAGCGGCAATCGGAACCCAACCCTAATCCTGATGGATCTGGTCTGTGATCAGCTGTGGCTGTAGGTGTAGGACTCAGACACTCTTTGTTCACGGTCTCAAAGTACGCTGACAGATGAGCCTTTCATCAAAAAGCCCAAATGGCCACTAACTTCACGGAGTGGAGCACCTTTAAATATCAGCAAATATTTATTATCTGGGTTTGCTCCTCAGCCTTTTTGCATCCCGTCGTATCCTGTGAGAGTTAAAGTGCAGACTTGGCAGTAAATCACTCAGCAGTATCGAGCTGCCGGCTGAACGTCTAGACAGAGCCGGTGTGACGGACATAAACATGCTACGCTTCCCAATTACTTTTCTGAACGCAACTGAAAAGAAAGAAAAAAAGACAGGAACGAGACGGTGTGCACTGTACACACATGTTTACACATGTAAACAAACTGTGTACAGATACAAACTCTGTAAGATGCGTTGTGTTGTTGTCGTTCTGCATTGTGTTGCTCCGCTCCACCACTGAGGGCTTTTGTTTTGAAAGAATTTATAGCACCCTGAGTTTTTTTCGATGCACAAACATAAAGAAAAGCTGAGCTGCTACACACAGATTATAAAACTGAAAGTGAAACTCAGCAGTTTGGGATCATCAACACAAGCCTGTCGTCCTCTGATATAAATGGGGTGGACAAAATAACAGAAACGCCTGTCTCTGCATCACCTGCACCAACTGAAAGGATCACAGAGTAGAATCAACGTCCCTCTAATCCCTCCCTCTTCATGAAGGTGTGATTTATTACTGGACTGTTGTATTAGTCTGAGTGTGTCTTCTCTGCAGTGAAATACCTTCAAACCACTGAACTAAACACCTTCTCAAACACAAACGAGTCAGGATGCAACGAAAAGATAAAATTAAAGCCAGAGAGGGAGAGAGAGGAACGAGGGAACGAGCCAGAGAGAGAGGAAGGAAAATGCTTAGGGAGGCAGACTGGTCGTCAGCCATTACTGCACGAGTGACACAGCAACTTAGGGCTGATGCACGTTCTGGTCTTCTCAGAGACGCACAGGCCCCGTCAGAGTTCCCACGACAAGTTGTTTATCTTCATCACGGCAGCGCTCGAGCAGCTGTCACGCATCCCGGGAACAAAAGAGCTAACTGAGGAGAGGAGGAAGAGCTCTGCCCACATCACTATTTCTGTTCTCTGTTTACAGGAGGCATCACTGAGTCAGATTACTGCTGCTCACACACACACACACACACACACACTCACATACACACACACACACACACAGACTCACACACACACACACAAAGGTGTACATCTGAGCAATTAACTCAGTTTAGACAGAGTGTCTGCCAAAGATGTGGGATCATTTCATTTGTTCCCGGAGCAGCTAAGCTTGTTTAAAGGCATGTTCATGAATCAAGACACATTCTTTTGAAGCAGGTGGCGTCTCCAGCACATGATGAAGGGAGATTGGGTTTAAAACAGGAGCCATTTTCTCTTCCTAATGGTAGTTTTACTCTTTAACTCATTTTAAAGCTTCACGTAGCACATTTGTATGTGACCTGCCGCTGTGTAATCAGCGTTAACGACACACTGGGGACACAGCGAAAATGAGCATCTGTCCTTTCAAAAATAAATCTGAAAACTGAAGCTGAAGTTTTATGAGTAGCTGATGAGGTCTGTAACCCGTAAACCAAAAATGTTCCTCCAGCTCTGGTGTCTCAACAGAAATAAAGCTACACAATGTTTTAGGGGCCAGTCATTTACTTTGTTGTATTTTTGATTATATGCACAAATTTAAAAGAAGGTTCTTGGACAGAACAAAGTCATTTGATGCTAATCACAGGAAAAATGGTGACAATTTAACCGGGGCACTAACAATTCATTAATTCCATTACTCTCAGGACCTGGAGAGCGTTTTGATCAGTGCACAGCAGGTCATCAACATGCTCAAGTCTCTGTTTTCTGTATAACTAATACCCAATTACAACCATATTTCCAGGAAATGTTCTATGAAATTATAAAGACATTACAGACCCGTGAACAAATAAAGTGTTTTTCAGAGGCACTTTATTAAACACTTTCACAGTGCTGTCGGATCTGTGAGGTTGTAGTTATGCACAGGAGTGCTTTGAGTGAGATCAATATGTATATTGTAAATGTAATGTATATTCATTGCAGTATATGTTTTTATTTTAATTAATATCTGTTGTTACTGAAGAGACAGAGACGACAACAACGCCTGAGAACGGATAAACGAATGAACTTAAAGCTAACAAACAAACAGCGTGTATGAAATCTGCTGCTGCGGGAGAAGAGCCTGCCTGCTAGGACGTCAGTTAGAGCCGGCGAAAGGGCGCAGGACATAATGAGGCTACCTGTATCCTATGTATAATTTATTGTGTCTGAGGCACGCTGAGAGGAAGACCTATTGAGCGGAGAAAATATGAAGTATGAAAAACAGCTCAGGGACAGGTAAACAACAACAGACTTGTTATGAGAGAAAAGCAGAAGATGTGTGAGTGGAGGCAGGAAAACTGGAGGTTACGTCAGGTCAGATGGCCTGCCTCTGAATGTGTGTGTGATTAGGTTCGTACGCTCATGTCTCTTCTTTCATACCCTCCTGTTCTCACAAAGGTAGGGAAATAACAAAAATCTATGAAAAATGAAAAGAGCTATCCTCTCACTGACTGTTTCAACCCCTCAATCCCTGATTTTCCTCTGAGATTTCCCACTGGACATCTCAGCTTTCTTTAATAAAGTGCCGTTCATTTTCTGCGTGGACGGTGTTTGGTGACTGACAGCTGGAACGAGCTCGGACGAACACGAGACTCTCCCGCTTGGATCATGTGCACAAAAAAAAAAACACAAAAAAAAACGAGCAGCTGTGTTAGACTTTCACAAAAAGTCAAAGCTACAAGCCTGTGGACATAAAAACGACAGGAGAGGAGTCAACTACGACTCCCAAGGTGCATTTCAGTCACAAGCAACCAATCACAGAGCTTCAAATTCTGTTATGGAAGACTGTAGATGGACAACGTGACAGATCCCAGAAGTAAAACCAGAACCTCTCAGTCACCTCTTCTCAGTCTAACCAGCTAAAAACAGTGGACGTTGGCTCTAATGAAGCCGCTCTGTGGTGTTTATACTGGGACACCTTGCTGTTTACTGTCACTCCCTGAATGAACCAGCAAATCCTCAGTGTTAATTTCCACTGTGGGCAAACTGTGTGCAGGCAGAGTGAAAACAAGAGTCATTACACAGAGACCATCTAACAAAAAGCTGATGTCACTCATCAGTCATCAAACGGCTCCTCAGACAGAGTATGAGGCTGAGTACAAATGTAATGTGTGTGAAGTTAACGTTGAGGTGTGTGTGTGTCTGTACTGTGCTCGGCGGGAAACCTTACCCGCTTGCGCAGGTTGCAGGTGAGGATGAGGTTGCGGGAGAAGGAGTTGGCGAAGGCCGTGTAGAACTCCAGCACCTTGAGCAGGGCTTCTCTCTTGATGACGTGGAGGTCGCAGTATGTCAGCGCTCGGACGTTAGCACACGCGTGTGCGAGCGTGGTTTCTTTCCAGAAGACGTCTCCAAACACATCACCTTTACCTGCGAGAACAGCAAACAAGACGAGGAAGATCGGAGTCGTTATTATTACTGATACATGCTGATAACGGTGACACCCCAGATAAAACCAACAGGAGTCGTACGGAATTTATTTTAAATTCTAAAAAGTCAAGTCAAGGTTCAGCAGCTGAGATGTGATAACAGACTGAGACAGTGGCATCTTCTATGGGACCAGTGCATCACATCGTACTGATGAACTGAGTAAGTGAAAATGTTAGAAAATTAGGAGAAGGAGTAGAAGGAGGCAGGTCATGTGACGTTAATGAAAAACAGGGTGGCACTGGCACCAGCTGCACGGACATACGCTGACTGTAAAACACTGAAAACCTCCTGCATCTCTGCATAAACCACACACTTCCACTCTTTTCTGTCCTTAGCAACAGTTTTACCTGGCCTTAGCAACCAGAGCTGCTGATTTCACCGTGCACACGCTCAGACGCTGATATGAGACATGTAACAGGTGCAGTTACAGCTATTTCATCAGTTTCAGAACCAACATTCATCCGAGTGGAATGAAAGAGAGAAAACACGGCAGAGACAGAGAAAAGATGGTGTGCTCATTAAAAACTGGACTCACAGCAAAATTAAAAAACAATTTAAAAAAAAAAAGTGGTGGTTTGACAGAACAAAAACGGAGGTGGAGCCATGAAAAGTAAGAACAGACTGCACTGAGAGGGAGATTCTTCCGGGGATGGATTAGTACGTGTGGTTTATCTGCTGGAGGTCTGAGGTTTGGCGTGTTTCAGAGAGAGCTGTCAGTCAGAGCGAACACTGCTGTGAGGAGAACAGATCAGGGAAACACGAAAACCTTTTCTCCTGAACTTTCATCGCAGAACCCCACTGACATTTCAAACTGTTCCACACTGGTACAGTTTTTTTTTCCTGTCGATCAAACAGAGTTTGCTGTAACACATTGAGATTTTCTCTGAATGTTTTTTTTTGTTGTTGTTTTGTGGCTTTTGGATTGTGGATTTTATATTTTTATTTTGAACTTTCTTGCAAAAACACCAAGATAAACAAAGCTCTCGAGCTCGAAGCGCTGACGCCCTCAAACTGACCTGCTGTCCTCCATTGGTCTCAACCCAACTGCAGCCACCTGGACATTTGACTTATCAACTGCCAGCATAAATTCCCCCATGCTAATCACCCAGAGCAGATGTACCCATGTTTACACTGGCGAGCATCTCCTGGGCAACGCCACGGTGAGGTTTGTCATGTGAAGAATCGTAAAGTGTTTCACATGTCATCAGAAGCTGCTGAGTGTTATTAAGAGAAAGTGGAAGCGGATTAATAAAGTCCACAGGCTTTAATAACACTGTTTGCAATCGATAACACACAGTGAGGCATAAAATGCAGAAAAAGAGAAAGCAGAGGAAAATGATATCGTGCAAAGAACTTTGTGAAAAGCAGTAAATGGAACAAACTTTTCCCTGAAGAGATCCATTCACACTCTGGCTGTAACAGACACAGGAAAAGTCAAATCTGGGCTAATCAGGCCTCAAACCTGTGTCAAATCTGCCACGGCCGTCAGCTCAGCACTTTTCTGACAGCTGACCCACAGAGGATGTGACGAAAAGCAGTCCACGCTGTCCACAAGCTGTCACAACACCCTGAGTAACCGACGTAACACACTGTCGTCGCAAAACGCCGGCAGAGTGTGTGTGTGTCACTGCGAGTGTGCGGATCTCATCTCGACAATCCCTCCTCTGTGTGCCTGAGGGTCCCCTTCTCTCCAAACATCCAACGGCGGCTCGGGCGGCAGGAATCATCCGGAATGAGCTCCCCAGAGACCTGCAGCTCCTCGCCAATTAGCCGTCTGGATGTGGACTTGGTCGCACCGGCTGGGGACATGGTTAGGAGGTGGTGGTGTCTGTGTGTGCACCCAGTGTGATATTTACACCGGGGTTAAAAATCACAGTGAGGACTGGTATGATTGGACGGGTGGAGACGGATACATCGGTGCCATGACCCCTCTCGCCAGGCTCACAGGGACTGTTCACTGTTACACACTCCACACTGATGAGTGTGTAACAGTGAACAGGTCCTTGCACCATGTAACATTCTGCTCTGTTTATTCTGACCACACTCAAACAGCTTCGGCAGATCTCGATTCCTCACTGCTTCATTTACTGCCGAGGTTTGTTGATCCCATATCATCCCCGTCCCCCTGTGACGCGACCCCACTGGGATCCAGCAGGACCGACGGGACACACAGTCACATCTCAGCCTCAATATAAAATAAAGTCAAACAGCTGAAGGTGTGATCGCACGCTGTCTCAGGTATCACTGTTGTATTATCCGTTAGAATGTATTCACAGAAGCGTGTTGGTTTTAAATGAACTATGTGGCAGATTTTCTCGTCTGCTTGGGATCAGCTCACAGTTAACATCCTGACGAACGTGTTGATGACACTGAGCGCGGCCGCAGCCCGTATCCTCCATCAGCAGAAAAAGAAATTGCCTGTGGGCGGGTGCGTACCCTCGTCCTGCTTTATCTCGCTGTGCAGCTCGCCAGACGTCGGTCCAGTAAGAGGCATTTCGGGCTGCTGCTTACAGCTGGTTGCTGATGCTGCTCTAACCCCTGTCAGGCCATTATCCTGCAAAGCTGAGTGGGTGGAGACAGTTGTACAGCTGCTGTGACACTGATATTCACCAACAGCAGCATTAACAGGCCTTACAGTACGAGGAGTACCACTGCTATTCAGTAATTGTACTTTTACTCCCAGACTTCAGACAAGTCTTGGTCCAACCAAAGCTTTAGTCTGAAAACACTTAAAATTTTTCCATTTTTAGAAGTCGATCGATGTGATTGATTAATGAGTTCTCAATGTGTTCACCTCCGAAAACGCAATAAAGAAGCTCGTTCTGTTCTCAACCAGAGGAACTTGATGTGCTCAAAAGTCCCAGCATGATCAGCTTGATATTAATCATAACCACTTATGCTAATGAGACCATTAATTAAGATAACTGATGTATTAATTAACCAAATGCTGCTGTGTCTGGTCCTCACAGCACGTATTCATATGAGCTTTACATCATGGCGGCTGGAGGAATTATTTGATAAAAAAAAATTTTCCTTCAAGATTAATATGCAAATGTTTGTATGTCCTGCTAACTGTGATGAATTATAGCTGTAGAAAACTCTAACGTTTGATAATCACCCAACCAGCAGAAGCCGTTAGTGCAGGAATTTGGGTTGAAGAAGTAAACAAGTCGCAGTCAGTGTGGTGGCATCTCACTCTGAAACCTGTGAATAACACTGGGATTTATACAAAGGATTTTACTTTTTCCCAGAGATCGTGTGGCATGTTTTGCATGTTGAAAACAGAGTCATCGGAACGCCACTGAAATAAAAGCTGTAAACTAAAACACTTAAAACTGTAAATGAAATGCAACAGTCCAGTTTTAGGAGAGAGCCAGAGGGGCTTTCACCTGCAAATCAATAAGCCACACTTAGCTGCTGGGCTGAGCTGCTATCAGCTACTCCAACAATAAACTTTAATCCATAAACTTCAGCTCCATGACATCAGTTTGACCTTGATTTAACTCCATTAAATCCTCACGTCTTCATTCTGAGCAGCAGACTGACCAACGTCCGAGCGAGGGACTGAAGGCCGGCGTCTGTATGAAGTGCGCCGCTGAATTTCACTTTGACAACTTCATGTGTTTCTGATGTTTTTTTGCAGTGATGTATTCCATCTGATTATGAGGGAAGAAATCATGGATGGCAAGTACACACACTTTGGATTGGACATAATGTGAGACGTCTGTACTTTCAGAAAGACGATATCTGTCTTAAGATGGTAGTGAAGAAATTTCACATGACTCTCTGTGGTGCACGTTTCCTTTCATCACTGTCCCTTTCACAGATTCCTCTTCTAATCCGTGTCACATCTAAACAGCCCTGCACCGACTCTTATTACTGGATCTTGTAACGTAGCCAGACTCATATGTGGTTGGAGGCTCATCTCCTCCTGCTCACTGCTGACGTATTGCTCACCGGGCCAGAACATATTGCTGTGTGAATAGAAGGCCAGACCAAAATCCCCTTCTCATAACCGAGCATGAATAATGGATTAAGACATTAATCAGCTCATCATTTCAGCACAACAAAAAAAAAAAAAGAAAAGTGAGTGAATTTTTTTCACAGCGAGAGCAGAAGAGAAATCATCAATAGATAATGCAGGCTAACGGGCTGGTGGTCGTCTGTTTATCCAACTGTTCTGTCAAGGCTGAAAGACCAACACCTTACCGAGGTGCCGTACTGTCAGGTTTTATGTTGCTTTATAAGACTCCTCTGATTAAATGCAGGTTGTAGTACAGCCCTGTTGTTTGGTTTACACTCAGTACATATATGATCACTCAGATATTTTAACTTCATGGTTTTGAATCTACTTTGGCAAACTAAAAGTGAAACAGCAGAAAGCTCAGTAAATACAGAAACTTTACCTCGATACTTTACAGCATAACCCAGACCCGTCTCTGCTGTGATTTAAGGTGACAGCTCACAGCTGCACACATCTGTGAGAAGTTTTACTGAACATATGATCGTGAGCAAACTCTGGCAGATGGATTTGGCTCCATCCACTTGGTTTTTACTGGGGCTGTAACAGAAACAGCTGTTTCCAAGGTAACATTCGTGGTCTCTTCTTAAATTCAGCCTTACTGTGCACGTTTACCACCTGAGCTAACAGACTGATGTTTCTCACGTTCTGATAAATTGAGCTCAGGCTGAGAGTTTCTTCCTCCAGCTGTTAGTCAGTGCAACACATGACTTGGTCACCACTTCCGACCAGAGTCAGCTGGCTTACTGGACCTCTGTCTGGGTGCTGCTGGTCTAATGTGACTGGGGAAGCTGCAGCATCGCAGCACCAAGCCTCCACAGTCTGAATCTGTTTAGTCAGGACAAACTGACCCATGTGACTGACTGAGATCTGCTCTCAGTGTTACGCATCAAAGCTGCTTTACTTTACAGCTAAAGTGTGTGTGTGTGTGTGTGTCTGTGTTTGTGTACACCTCATGCCATTGGACACTAATGAGAGCAGAGTGTGTAACAGCCTTGGGAAGCGGCCTCACTGCTCAGCCTGGGGAAATCAGCAGCTTTAAACCCCCCCCCCCCCCCCCCCCCCCATCTCCTCATCTTACTTCCAGTCCTCTGTTCCTTCATCCCTTCCTTGTCTCCTTTCCTTTTAAATCACCTCTCTGTCCATCCTACTCTTCTCTCTGTCCCTCTACTCTTTCTACTAAACCATCAACTTACCTTTTCTTCTGCCTCCATCTGCTCCTCTTTCTATTCATCCTTCTTTTTCCACATCATTCCCCCTTTTTTCTCTTTCTCCAAAGTCCTCCCCCTTCCTCCTGCAGTTCCCTACATCTTTTCTTTTGTCCCTGTTCCCATCCTCCTCCTCCTCCTCCTCCTCCTTCACGAGCTTAATTTGGTTTGAAACAAGAAAAAGATCATTTGAGCAGGTGAGAATCCAAAAAAAATCTCTCTTCCTATCCTCTGCTGTCCCTCCCTCCATCTTTCTGTCCCCTACTGTGCTCAGCAACTGCTCATATCATGCAGTCTGTTCCTGTGTGTTAAGAGAGAAACACTGCAAAGCCTATGAGAACGGAGAGCATGTGTACGTGTGCATTTAAAGTCGCTGCACGTGCACGTCTGTGCCTGTGTCCACTGTGGTAGCTGGGCATGAAGTGATGCATTTAAAACTCTGGTTAACGTGGAACGAGCAGAAAACATGAGCAACGAAAAGAGAGTCGTCTACAGCAGCTGCTCCAAGAGGAAATCCAGTCCGGTCAGGTCTGATAAAGAGTCTGACACACGCTGTCCGACTCTCACAGCATGATTACCAGGCGACAGGTAACCTGGCAACAGATGAAGCTACTGCTATACCATCGTGGGGCAAAAACTCTCAGCTCTGTCCTGCAGTTGGTGACTGGAATAAAGAAAACCAGCTGCAGGAGAAGTATCTGTAAACTGAACGTGATCTTACGACCGAAGTTCATATTTTCATGTTTCCTTATAACTTATCACTATAAATGATATTTTTCTTTATGAGTGTGATTAAGAGAGAACGTTCTGGAAACTGCTCCTGTCCCTCTACCTCCATCCATCCACACACTACATTCAAAACTATGACAAATGGCAGCTTCTAAGCTGAAACCACTTGAACGTGATAAATGGTGAAAACACTGAAAAACATTTTTCTTTTTGTCCTGCCTATCATCCCTCCTTTCCTCTCTCTCCCTCTCCTGCTTTCTGTTTCCCAGCATGAGCTCTGCTGCTGGCTCGGCTTCCTTTACTTTTCACCACGGGAGAAAAAGGAAGTTGGCTGAGAACGGCTCGGCTGACACGACGCTGAGGAAAACTTCCAGGAGGGAAGTGATTTTTTAGAACGACGCCTCCTTCATATGCTGTGAACACACACACACAGACAAAACCCTTATCTCGCTCTCCTTACATCCACTCTCTCCTTCAACCTTTACTTTTCATTCCAGCTCTTCTCTCCTCCTCCTACCACCTTGTCCTTCTCCCTCCGTCTGCACTGACCTCCTGATCCCTCCACCCTCCTCTCCCTCTCAGTGCTCTCAGGCAGAAGCTTTGTTCTCCTGCTCAAACACAAACTGCAGCGGTGAGCATCGCTCCTAAGGACTGGAGCATTTCTCTGGTTGCTATGCAACACAAAGTTTGACAACAACTTGCAAGCTATCCAATTAGCGTCAGAGTTCAGTTGTTACTCAAAATGGAGCCTGTGGACTCCGAAGGGTCCTCGACAGAGGTCGATGAAAAGCCGTGGTTTCATAGACAACACGAAGGAAGGACGGTTTGGTTCCACTCAGCTCGTGCCTCGATACAACACACACAGAGTCGAGGTCTGTCACAAAAGAAACTCTTCAATTTCCCTTAATTTCTACTTAAATACTGACTGAAAAAAACCGTGGGTGGGATCTGTTTGAATATAAAAAGGTCAGTTCCAGAAGTCTGGGTTTAGACTTCTGGAACTGACCTTTAGTCTAATCAAGATCGTCGCCGTCTCCATGGTTTTCAGTTTAAACACAGTGGCAGCGAAGACAGATGGCGGCCGCTGCTCTCGTGAACATGCACGACTTTCGGAGTTACACTTCATCTCTCCGATATGGTCGCCACGGCTCACTGTGTGACCACGGCAACCGCAGAAACTACAGGAGTGTAGCATTCAGTGCATCTGAATGATTCACCTCTGCACCAGCATCAGCTGGTGTGATTATCTGGTCTGAGGCGATAAAGTTTATGATGCTAGTTAGAAAATCGTGTTACGCTGCCAACAAGTTCCACTAACAATCTGCTGTATTTAGCAACACAGTGTGATTCACTCCAAATCATTTTCAGAGTTTCTCTCTCTGTTATTTTCTTCATTCGCTCATTGGTTTCATTCATTCATGTCAGTAATGAAACTGTGGATGTTGAACACCTTACAGACTGACTCTGCTCCCTGAAGGTGCAGCCAAGTCTTTTAAAATCAAACGCACTGTTGACTCTGCATTAACTGCAAACAGCAGCAACAGCAAACAGTGAGTGCTCTCACTGGAATATCTTACATATAAACAGTGCACTTAGAAAACAGGGGAAATCTGAAATAAAAGTTCTGTCTCTAATGGTAAATATGATTCTTCTTAGCTGAGTGACAGAAGAAAAGCTTCACCCACTTCTTGAGAATTTATGTAATTTCTTATTATATAAGGTCTAATTCAGATGCATTTGAGAGGGTTGATGGTATAAAATAATTTGGAAGCTCTTGAGTGAAGTAAATGAAGTGAAATGAAATAAAAGCTTTGGAAGGGTGTGATGAATCAAATTAAAAAGGGGCTGCAACATAACTGGCACTTTGATGCAGTTTCCAATATCATTCTGCAAACTTTTAAAAGTGTTCTGAGAAAGACTCCAACCCGAAGCTTCTCTGTGAGACACTGACGCTTTAAGCATGAAGCATCATTCCAAACGTGAGCCTCACAGTTTGGAGGAAACTCACCAGAAACGAGCGGGAAACTCCAGATATGTTGGGAAAATATTCTGCTGTGTGATAATAATCCACAGCAACAGCAGCTCCCGATGACACCGTCTGACGAATTATTGATGAACGTCCTCAGTGTGATGAAGCAATTTATCAAACATCTAATGTGCTTTTTATGAACCTCTGACTGCTGCCTCGTCTGACTCAGACTCCTAATGAGGTTTAGGAAGTGGAAAATGGAGAAGCTGGAGAAACGGTCTCTGCACTTCCTCTTCTCTTCCTTCCTCTCTCTCCTCCTCTCATCCCTCTCTAACAATATTTATTTTCTGCCGTGATATTTTATTTTCTTCTCTTCCTCTCTACGTTCTGCCGTTTGTATTTTTGTTTTTTCCAAATTCTTCTTTTATATTTTTTATCTCCTTAATGTCCTCCCTCCTTCTCCCCTCCTCCTTCCTCCGGCATCATAGATGCAGTTCATCTATAGCTTTAACACAGTGGATCATTATCTTGCAGCTAACATTACAGACCACAGTCTGGCTGCAGCAGTTTCTACAGGTGCCGTCCTGAATCACCATCTTCCATAATATTGCAACGTCAAGTTAACACAGATGATGTCGGCAAAAAGAAAAGATGCCGACTGGCAGTAACATGGCAGTTTCCTGGACATGGATATGTGTGTTAACTCGTAAATAGCAACAGAGACCGTAAATGGCCAATTCTTAAATTTCCCTGGAGCCGATATTGTCAGGCTGAATTATTTTGTGGTGTTGTCAGTAAAGTTTGTCTCTGTGTGTGTGTGTGTGTGTGTGTGTGTGTGTGTGTGTGTGTGTGTGTGTGTGTGTGTGTGTGAGTTCTGAAAAAACTTTTACACACACCAAACGATCTCCACGACACTAACTGGCGGTGCAGCTTTGCCCTGGCTCTCTGCTGTAATCATCTTTCCTTCTTGTTATTCGCTGTCAGTAAACGCTCACCGGGGGCCTGCTGATGGTTATGAGAATGTGCGCTGCACTTGCTGCTGCAGCCATTTTCGTCCTCAGCGCTATCTGTGCTTGTCTCAATAAAAAGCGCTTTCCCTGACATTATCTGCGTTAGCCTCTTATTCTCCCTTTCCGGTTCTTCTCCTCCTCATGAATATTACAGTGTGAGGCTGCAGAGAGCAACGTGCACGGCGGCAGATAAGAGTCGAGTGTTTGTGTTTAACACTTGAAAGTCGGGAGCAACATAAGCCGACGGCTGTTCCCGAGTTTAACGACTGAAGTGACTCAGCTTTCAAGCTCCTCCCCCCTCCCCCCTGTGTAAAATGTTTATATTTTCAAAAGTCGAGCATGTTGTCGTGTGAGTGATGAAGACTCAGCTGTCAGCTGCTTGATTGTGTGTTTATTCACAGTATTTGACATCTACTGCAGGTTCCTACAGAAGCCTACCAACATTCTCCTCCTTCCTTATGAGTCTTGTTTTTTTTTTACTGTGACTGTTTTAATGTTTTACAATCACAAACAGTTTTACACAGGATTCATTCGTTTTTCTGGAGTTTGATTCTCAGTGTCACCGGAAAACACAACATGTTCTCCCTCCAATAAAAGCATCTACTACATTTCACGACCACATACCTAAGATGGCGATGACCTCGTCGTCCTGGATGACCTCCAGCGACCCCGACACCACGAAACACAGGGTGTCGACGCTCTCTCCGGCGTGGAATATCAGGTCTCCGGGGGCGCAGTGGATGGTCTGGAACTCCACCGCCAGCGAGCGCAGGCAGCCGTCGCTGGCTAACCGGAACGCTGGATGTTCGTTGAACACCTGAGTGAGAGGACAGTGGGTCAGCACGGCGTCAGGCTGCCTAAACACCAGGCTGATTTTCCACCTTTCCGCTCTAATTATTTGAACTTTACAACATTAGACAGTGACCTTTGAAAAGTCAGCTAGGCTGCGTTTGTAAATCCAACCCGTGCCGACTGAAGCCTCAGAGCTATGACTTCTCAGTTTTTTGTCTTTATGTGGTGGAGATCTTTGACTCCTAATGATTTTGTTGACCTTGTGACTTTTCCACATCAACTCCATCAGGTCGAAGGCTCTGAACATTTTGCTGATCACACTTTTTTCATACAAACTGTATGAAATAACTGTTGAAAGTTTAAGCTGAAGTAGTGAAAGTGCCAGTGAAAGGAGCAGTGCGGCGTCCAGGAGACACCAGAGGGGCTTTTAAAGAAATAGACCAGTCTTCACTTTAAATTTGTCTCAGGACTCCGGATGTCTCTTCTTCCACCTGCAGAAGCAGTGATTTGCTGATATCCATTCACCTGTGCAAACTGAAAACCAGCTTCCACACAGTGAGATAATCCTTCACAGTGAGAAGCCTTCACTTGGTTTGTGTTTTTATATCAGCGCTTCCTGTCAATCAGCTGAAGCCCTGAACTGTGAGTCTGTGAGGGGATAATCCCTCAGAACCACATCTCCTTTCAGACTGCACTGTCACATCTTTGTGTTTTCAGTTAAGGACCTTTGTTTCGTGGGGACACCGGTCCACACGCTGTAAGAACGAGGAGACTGTTTGAAGATAGACGATTAAAAAACCCAGAATTCCTCTAATGCGACTGTTGCGGGTCCAGTTTTGGCTGAAATGTGCACTGTGTGTGTTGTATTTCATGTTTTCAGTCATCGGGTCTTTAACCAGCAGCTGCACTGACACCAGAATTTTATCTGGAGAAAAAGAAAAAGTTTTATTTTTCCTAACACTTATTAGCATACTGCTGGGCTTCATTATTCAAGTTTTAAAATCTGCATATTTATCAGTGTTTACTAAACTTTACCAAACTTACTCAAAGGAAGGGTGAATATTGAATTTAGTTTGACCATGTATTGTCTTTTCTTAATGACTTGGTGGGACGGTGGTGCTTAATGAGCACAGCTTTTGGCTGCATGTTGCTCTCACTCTTCATCACTAAATGTTGTCTGATCTGTTTCTTTGCAAACAAACACATTCCAGTAGAATCTCTGTCCCTCTGTGCACAGAGTTATTATAGAAAGACACATATTGTTGTTGTGTTGTTACACAGCACAGAAACCGAAGCTGTCCTTAGGTCAATGCCAGCTCAGCAGTTTGAGCCTGAGCCAGAGTTTTGGGACTCGAATCAGTCGCTGCCCAGAAGCCTCTGAACACACCTATCCTCCACTTAGTTATGTAACCGAGTCCACCAAGGTCCAGTCCTGTGCGTCTTCAGAGGAGAGAGAATGAATGTCCATCTCCAGAATCTAAAATCCCTTTGTTAGGATGTGTTCAGTGTTACTGCAACCAAGGACAGACATTTGCTTTTTATCTTTGTCTTCTCTCATCTCATCTTCAGTTTTTATTCTTAGACTTAGTGTTATTTAGGTAAATAAGTGCAAGCGCTTGTATTTTATGCCCAAGAATGAAATATCGAAGAGCTTTGAACAAGCTCAGTTTGTTCTTATTTCAGCTGTGTTAAAGCCTCTGGGTGTAAAATTAGAACATTTCTGAGTTTACTATAAAAAAAAGTGTCCTTTTTCCTTTCTGTCGTTTTCTCGTGTCTCGTTTTTCTAGAAATAAAAAAGTATTCTGTCAGAAAAGTCAGTTCCCTGATTAAACATCCACACACAGTGGCTTTAAAAATATTCAAACTGTGTGTGGATGAAGCTACGATGTGTGTATTGTATTGTTAACCCGCCCCCCTTCACAGAATGAACACACAAAACTCCCACAGTCTCATTTCATTTTTTATACAGTGAACCAGGAGCTGATGTGCACATAAGAAAACAACAGATACATACCTTCCTGTTGAGATGGACACAGATGTCGGCCCGCATGTCCTTGGGACAAATGGATAAGACCTGGAGGACAGAGAGACATGAGGAGTTTACAAAAAACCCTCCTCAGGAGGAAAATATTAATTCATTGATGAGAGTTAGCAGAAAGGTGAACGCCTTACAAATGCTGTTTTTGGCTTTTCGTTTTTATGATTCTCTACTAATCCTTTAAAACTCAGCCTCTTCTTCCTTCTCCTACTTTCATGGAGGTCAGGAGTCGTTTACATTCCTGATGCAGTGCTGACGTAGCTCTGTACTGGAGGGTTAACTGGTTCATAGAATTTGCTTTATAGGAAAAAAAAGGATGAAAGTACAAACTCACCAGTAAGAAACCGCTCTCCTGTACACACATTAGTAATTTATGCTTTTTCTGGACAAAACACTCTGAACTCAGAGTCTATTTAGTAGCTGTTCTGGAGCTTTCGACTGAATAACACAGCATTTGGCAGCAGACTGGCTGAGAGCTGCTGCAGCTCGCTGTCCCTTTACAACCAACTGTCTGCCAAAAAGCCTAAACTCTGAACTGTGATACTTTTGTCCAGCTCATTACACAGATTTGGAAAAATCCAGCTTAATTAACTAAAGCATTTAGGTAAAACAGAGAGAAAACAATTTTATCCCATCCTCCTCAACCAAAGGGAACAATAAATCATCGAAAAGCCTCTGAAACATCAAAACACAGTTTAACAGTCTCTGAAAATCTTCTTCGCTCTATTTAAAGTGGAGGATATTCGCAGCACTGAGACGCTTTTGGGAGCCTCTGGTCTTTTTTGGGTGTGTATTCACATAAACAGCTGACTGAGCATGTGTAACGGCTCCCAAAGTGACAAAACATACTCACTAATTGGCCCCAGCTCTGACTCTGAGGTATTTATACTGAGGGTGGGCACAAGACTCGCAATTTGTCTCTTCAACAGTGTATTATTATCTCCACAAAAACTACAAAAATAGGATTGATGGGGAGGAGGCTTTTGGTCCAACATGAAAAAGAAAGTGTGGAAAAGCAATTGAATGGACAGATATAGGAGACAAAGACAAACAAGTCCTATTCAAAGGGGACAAATATAACGAGGACACTATATGAAATTGATGAGTGAACGCTGCGACAACATCTGAAGCCATCACACGCCTCCTTACAAACGTCTGAGGTCAGGACTTTACGATCGGCCAGTTCCCAGATCAGCAAAGAAAAACCTGACGTCTGCGCTGAGAATGAATTCCTAATGTTCCTCCAGAGGCGACAGAGCGAACACAAAAATAAACAGAGTCAGAAATCAAACAGAATGTAAGGCTAACAGCGTTCGGAGAGCACTCCGAGGGGGAAGTCTCTCTGTGCACAGCGGTGATCTGTGAGGCTATTTTTAACTTTGCAATACAAAGACATGACAGATTCATGCTTGATAACAATAATCAATGATTTACCACAGTTATTACTAATCACTGTATGCCCCCCAGGTTACAATGTCCTGACTGATAAAAGAAAAAGGAAGACACGGAGAGAAGGAGAAGAAACACTGAAGAAACTGAAGCTGGTTTTAATCTGACACGAAGCAGAAAGAATCTGCACTTTCATGTGTGTTTGCTTTTATTAGCTTCTGCTTTCTGTCTTCTCAGCTCAGCTCTGAGGGCTGCTCATGCTGCAGGTGATGCATGGCTTCATAAACGGCTTCAGTACCGCTGTATGTGTGAAGTGTGTGCTGTGCTTGATCGGATTACAGCTCATGTTGAAGCGGGATGCAGATTCTGAAACGATAAATGATCTCAGAGGCTGAATCAGTGCAGAGGGTGGAAGCGTGTGCCGTCAGTGTCACATCCCCTCAGTGTGGACCAACCATTTAAATGCTGAAACATGGGTTTGTTTTCATAGAAAGCTGCCCAACTTTCTATTTTATGATAAGAAAGGTCAGTCACCAGTTTCTGTACAGTAAAGCAAGAAGACAAAAAGCCGAACACAGGAGCAGGAGATGTGGACAAACGACTGTCCTGACAGCAGCTACATCATGTTAAATACTATTCCAGTAACATTAAAAAAAAAAAGCCAGCTACAGTTTGTAACAGGTCTTTTGACAGTAGCCATGTGGAACCAGAAACCTCTGACTGTCTGACAGCCAGGCCGCCGAGCATTAAGGCAGTGAATCTGCCAAACAGGCCTCCTAAAAATGAATTTACAGCATTACTGTGCTCTACTGGCCAATTACAGTGGGACACTGAAACCACTTGACAGTTAGCCATACCACTTTTATTTATACCTTTGGTCTTAATCTTGTTTATGACAGAACATTTTTCTCTTACTTTTCTATCACCGGCACTGGATTCATTTTGTAAAAACGGTTTCAAAGCTTCAAAGCCGATTCCCCGTCTTTAACCCGAACTGGTCGAGTGTTTAACTCACAAAGCTGTGACCAGAAGATCGACCTCAGGCTTCTCAGAATTCAGACTGTGAAGGAATCAGACTCATTCAGAGCCACTGAAGCTTCTATTCTCAGAACCTGGAACTTCACCATACATCACACTAATCTGTTTTTCAGTAATATAATATAATAAACATTTGCAATGTCAACCACAGACTATGAGCAGAGGGTCGAAAGTTCACTATTCAGAGTGTGTGTTGGGTAAATGAGGTAATAACAGTGTGCGACTGGCTCTGAGGCATTTTGGTAGTTTTGTGTCTGTTCTCACTTGTTTTGTTATGATGCTTTGTTTATGGCATCTTTCTCTCATCGTGACGCGGCTGTCTGGTTAAATGTGTGGTTATATACGAGGCTGCTTCAGCTGAAACTGGCTCCATTTAGATTTCCTGTCCTCACATGTGACTTTAGGTTTCTGAATTTAGTGTGAATGGCAAAAAGCTGCAGCGTCTGTGTTTTTCAGACCCAGTTGGTCAAACATGACTTTTAACCTTTCAGTCTAACCTTTTCCGTGTCGATGCCTTTGGACATGGACCATGTGGAGACAATGTAGTCCATCACCCGCTCACTCAGGCCTTTGGGAACCTGGTAGAGCTTCAGGAAGTCCCTGACGTTGTTGAGCATCTCGTGGTAGCGGTTGGTGTTGGCGTACATCTGCTGGAAGATGGTGGTCACGTTTCCAAAGATGGTGGCGTAGAGCAGAGCTGGACAGGGAGACAGAGGAGGAGGATGAAACCGATGCAGATAGATCAAGAATCAATCGTGATTATAACGTCTGCTTTTTTTGTTATTCACAAAGTAGCATCTCGCAAACACACAAGCAAACCCTGCAGGTTATTTCCTATCAATCACCTGTAGCTTCCACCCAAACAACCTAAGCTTGGAATAATGACACTGGCAACAGTCAAATGCACCAAACCTGTCAGTCACAATTTCATCTTCTCATTTTCTCCATGTCCATTCACTGATAAAAAACCACAGCAACTGTCCATTAGCCAGCAAACACCAAAGAAACCACCAAGTAACCACCAACACCTGCAAGCAGCCACCCAGGGAGACACAGACTACACACTGACACCCAAACAACCTCCACAAACCAAGAAAGCATCTAGTAAAACAGAATTCAACAAGCAAAACATTAGCAACCACCAAAACCGCAGTCCAAACCAAGCCCAACAAACTACAGTGACCAGCAGATTGGGCTTTCTCTCCGTGATATGAGTTGTTCGTATTGTTGATTATTTAAAATTGCTCGAACTGTGAGTCACGTTGGGGTGACAGGAGGACAACATGCAAAGGTTATGATGTCTCCTGGCAGACGACAGGCTGCATCAGCGATGGCTTTTACTGCTCAGGAGGTGTTGCAGAGGAGGACCAGGAGTGTTTCCCCCCTTTTCGAACTTAAAGCCATCGTGTGTCGTCGCTGCCGAGCCGAGCTGTCGAGCTCCTCTTTACCCTTCTGCTGCTACTCTACTGTTTCCATAGAGACCTCACTCGAAATAGTTCTCCCTCTTTTTTCCACCTCCTCCTCCCAGCCAATAAAAATGACAAAAGAAAGGAGAGAAGAAATAACAAGTTTAAAGCCCTTTGGGTTGAAAAATGGGGATTGGTAGGAGGTGGAGGAATCTGATGATGGTACATGAGCCACAAGATAAGAAGGCAGCTGAAGAGTGAGAGTACAGTGCAGGTGAGTTGAGTGTAAGAGAGGGAAGTAAGAAAGGAAAATGTTGGACAGACAACGGCTGAGAGACACTGTGTTTCTGAGATAAAGTGTGTATATGTGTATGAGAAAGAGGACGTGGACGGAAAAAAGGAAGAAACCCAAAGAAAAAGAACCACGGTTTTTCTGCTCCGAGTGTATTTATCTCACCGAAGCCATGAGAGACAAAAACAAAGAGAAGGACAAAGGCAGAGAGACAGCCACGGACAGAAATGTGTATCGTGTCAGTCGTGAGTCAAACACTGTTCCAGTTTAGTTCATTCAACTTGCAGCTTTCCAAGACCCTCCAGGACCTTTTCCAGGACCCTGTCAGCTGGTAGAGAAGGGCTTTGACTACACGACTGAGCCAGAACTGAAAGCTCAGAGACACAACTCTCACCTGCACCAGCAACAAGACTCCTAATTGGGCGAGTGGGTGATTCAGTGGTTGGCCAATGTCGCAAAGAATGACGGAGGTTTGAGGGGAACAATCTTTCCCAAACCACAACCAAGTACATTTTACACCTACACTTGATCAAACCTTAACCACAGCGGCAGCAGATCAGGAAAAAGCCGACATGAAATGTCAAATGGGTGATAGTATTTTGTAGTTTTGGTCTGAGGATTTATTGAACTGTTCACAGGGATAAGAGCCTCTCCCCAAACCTTTCTGTGGTTTCAATCAGGTGGGGCTTTTTTTTTCATCTTTTCCAAACCTCCAATCTCACAAATCACAGCCACTTCAGGTGTGCAAAGGCCTGAGGCTGCAGTGGATCGCTATCAGAAAACAACAAGACTGGCAGGAGCTATCTGGTTAGCATGCTAACTCCTGTGAGTTAAGACTGGCTGGAGAAATCTCTTGGCAAGTAAAAGAACAAAGTTTTCTGGTAAGTAAACAGCTGTTAATGCTAACGTTGGCTATGTAGCAATAGCAAATGGCACCTTTAATGTGTCTTTACAATAAAACCACTGTAAATGCAGAATAAAAATATCGTTACTCCTCTCCTGTCCCAGCATGCACTGGGTGTGAGTCAGACAAAAGCCTTGGACAGCCAGCAGAATGAAACGCAGCACAGCTCCTGGTCTGGATTCCAATCAGTCACACGGCTGTGGCCTCAGTCAGATGAGTCACTATGATGCTCCTGTATAAAAGACCTTTCACAGGATCAGTCAGCACAATAGAAAATGAAGCCAATCAACCGACCACAACCAGCACGCAACAAAGAATAAAGCAACAGGAACATTTTCTGAGCTATAAATGAAAAAACCACTTGAACAAACAGTAGGTAGGTAGCTCTGCTTATAGAAACTGAGGTGAGGTAAGAAACCAAAATAGAAAATCCTCTGATTTGCTAAAAAAAAAAAACAAAAAAAACACGACACGACAGAATAAAGAACACAATGATGTTCTTGCTTCTGAACATCAGCCAAACTCCAAAGCTGTTATATATAGAACCCATAAATTAGACTTCATTGGTCCCATAAGGAACCCCATGAATCTAGACGGCTCAATCAGAGTAGTCAGCCTACAGTTTATAGCTGTCATCTCACTACTATATTTGCAACCTCATCTGTCCCCCGTGGCTCTATTTATTTAAATCTGTCTCTGTTTTCTCCCGCTGGTGGCCACAGAGAGATGGGCTGATCGGGCAGGTTTGGGGGGTGGATGGGGGTGGATGGGTGATGGTCAGGACAGGCAGCAGATGAAGAGCGTTATTTCCTCATATTTATGAGTTGATGGAGCAGCCTGGGGGAGAGAAGACCAGATGCTGTCAAAGCCAGAGTCTCACTTTGACATCGGCAGAAGAGAATCTTTGCAGGAAGTTTGTCTCCAAACTGACTGTGACACCTAAAGGAAAGTATATCAGTGCCGGTCGCAGTCGCTTTGGTCTATTTTGGCCCCTCGACGCTGCACTAATCTCATATTAGTGACGGCAGCAGCTTTTTTCTCCTATATTGTTGCTAAGCGCTCATTACTGCAGTGTCCCTGCACCTCCCAGAGATCACCTGTAAGTGGAATAGTGTGGGCAGGTCTGTGACGTCTTTCTGTTCAGCTGCAGCAGCTACGTCACTTTCACGGTGAAGGTGGCGTTAACAGCTAAACCACTTCAATTAAGTGAAAGTAAAGTTGGTTTCTTTTCCTAATTCATCTAAATGTTGCAAGACTTCGTAGCGTAACTTTCCCACTTCACCAAAGTGTTAATACACAGTATTAAGTTAAGAGTTAGTGATGTTGTGTGTATCAGTCTGTTCAGAGACGTTAGTTCAGTTACAGAGCTTCAGATAAAAAGGACTGTTTGAGTGCTGCTGCTGCTGCTGAGATTTCCGGGGTGTCAGTAAACATGTCAGCTGAGATGCTGTAAAGCGTCAGTTATATCAGCTAGCTATGGCAGAGATTAGTGAAGGACGGTTTACCCGTGAGCAGAGTTAGAGTTGTTGTTTTTGCCTGATGGTCTGAGGGTCAGGAGTCGGTTTATCTGTGGGAGTCTCAGAGCGAACGGCACAGTGAGTGGCTGTGGTTGTTTTGTCTCCCGCCCACAGCAGCCTGTGAACTGTTTGCTGATAAACTGTCAGTGAAACCAGGTAATGTCGACACACTGACAGACACTGCACTACTTTTATTTAGTTATTTATTTTTTGAAAAGTTTTACAGTGTCTCAATTCAGATTTTCTGGTTTGTATAAACACCTGAATGAAAACTAATTTGATCAGAATCTAATGAACTTCATTTGAAAATACATAAATAAATAAATAAATAAGGGCTGACTCACCTCCGTTCACCTCACTGGTGACTGACAGCACTGACAGTGCTGGATGACGAAATATTTCCTCGGTAGAGTAAAAACAGCAAATGTACAAGTCGGTGCCAAACAGCTGGTGATGGGGTCAAACAAAGCACCAGTGTCTTGTTTTGTTTTGTTTGTTTTTTTTTTAAACTCAGACTGATTTAGTGTGACAATAATAAAACTGTAATGTTTTTCTTGTGAGGGATCGGGAGCGATCAGAGGCCGCCCACCTCCATGTCATGTGGATTTTTTTCTTTTCCGGGTTTCGGACAATCTGCCGCAGGAGTTTAGGATGATTTGTCAGAGCGAATGAGTGTAAGCGACAGAAATCTGTCAGTCCAGCACGAAGCTGGAGACACTGTGTCACCGCCTGAAGCTCAGACACCCAGAAAACAATCATCACAACGCTTCTACACGAGGAGACAACCAGCACATACACACTCACACACTGTAGTGCTCACACACATACTCAGATACAAAGACGCAGAAGCACACAGACACACAATGACACTAAATACAAACACACACAACAACCATCAATATAATCTCAGTCTGAATGAGGGGAAATTAGCTTATTTGCTGTCTCATCAACAGTAAAATGAAAAGATTGATATTAATTTCATATCTGTGAGTTCAACAGAGATAAAATCTCTGCTCTCAGCATTTCCAAGCCTCCATAAATAAATAAATAAATAAAAATAAAAATAAAACCTTATATTATAAAATAAGATTTAACAGGGCGGCATCTTTAACTCTTCTTCTTAAAATCATTTAAGATGACTGTCCCTGGTTTCAGACTCCTTTAGAATAGAATAGAATGCCTTTTATTGTCATTGGACATCTTTTACATGTACAACGAGATGGAAGATGGAGCTGCCCCACATAAAAAACCTGAACACACCTGTGATGCAAACAAACCCAAAATAGCAACACAAGATCAGAACAAAGCAGCCAGAGCCTTCAGAGGAGCCACCTCCCTCACGAGCCATTGAGCCCAGTCCATTTGCTGCTCAGTGAGCCAAGTCGGCATCCAGGCTGCATCACAACACATTACACACTGACAGGACACTGCACTCCGCCAGCCAAACAGCGAGAGAGCCAGTCAGCCGCATCAGAGTCCAAACCCCCTGAAAAAAAAGCCACTGTATAAATCTGTTTTGACAAGCAGTAATTGTGCATCAAGCGCTCTCTGGGTAAGTAAAACATTCTGGCTGATTGTCTCCAAATAAATATCGACTGAAAAATCTGCAGAGGCATCCTGGCGTTAGTCACAGCCCTGCCCCTCCTCAGCAGTCATTTCTGTGACTGTGACTCTCACTCAGTAAATACGGCTCCGTTTACACTGTTTTCTCCAGCATCACATTGTTTACTTCTCATTAGGTCGATTTAATAGACTGTTTATTGCCGTGCGAAAATGATAATGGCTTCTGGAGTGAGTGGGTCGGGTGGCAGGTGGGGGAGGGGGGTTGATGTGTGACAAATGTCTGTGTCCAACAAAACCCCAAGCACCGTTAAGTGATATTACACTGCAGACATTAGGGAGGTTTAAAATCTGGAAAAAAAAAACACTGTGCAGTAGGATCCTTGTTACGCTTCTCTGCAGTGAAGGACAAAAAAACTCAAACACTGACATACACACAGTTAACACGAGCAAACGTCCCATAGATTCTGCTGCATAACGGACACCATCAGGTTAGTTTACGTAAAAGAAGCGACAGCAGAAAGAGAAGAAGGATAAAAAACAATGAAACAACACCAGAGAACCCAGTAAACATTTATCTGGGGTGATTATATATGAATAACGTTTGTTTTAACGGCATTTAAAACACATATTTACTCAGAGCATGAGGGTGAAAACTCTGATGCACCAGCTCAGGGATTAGCTCTACTCGTCTGCATTGGGGAGCAAATGTTTTGTTTTCTTGAAGATCCTTGACGCGCTGAAACACTGTCCATTAGCAAACAAAATATTCTACTTGTGAGCTTCAAGCAGTGATTAGGACGCTTTTCTTCCCCGATGTTTGAGTCCCTCAAGACAAAAGGTACACCTTTAATGTAAGACATGAAACGAGTTTTTATAGCTCTGCATTTTATAAATCCAGCCGAGCCTGCAAATATCTGTGGTCCTGTGTTTTTAAAGCAGAAACTTTTTGGTAGTTTTTTTTTTTTTTTTGTCTGGTAATTGGCAGAAAACAGAACATATTAAACAGCAGGATTCACAAGAACGATGCTGAAGACACAGCCAGCGTGCACATCCATAACGACCACAGCAGGTCAGGTGCTGGATGCACAGATGCACAGATCAATGCCATGAAAAGCAGAGATGTATCTGCTCGCTGGAATGAAAACTCCCTCGTGACGTTTCGACCCATCACGTCGCCCTCAAGCAATTTGTTTGGTCAAAATGTCGTCAATAAAGCCCGTGCCTCCAGGGAGCTTTAATTACAGCCAGCAGACAACTTTCTGCTTTTCACAGCGCTGATATGAACAGAATAAAACAAAAAAGACACAGATCAAACCAATTTTCTTGCTTACTGTTATGTTATTATCCAGCTCTGGCATTTTTCCAGCAGTTTGTAATCTGTTTTTCATATGCTAACGAAGCTTTTCTGAGGGAAGGACTGCGAACCGATTCCTCCAGCTCTGCACACAGTCTGCAGACAAACCAGGTGGAACGAGAAGGAGAGGGCCAACCTCAATTACTGGCACAAACTTTTAAAAACAGAAGGGATTATCCACTCAATTATTCCACTGTTCCTCTGAATAAGAACACATCCTAACTACAAACAATGAGCACTGATAAACGCTTATCTTGTAGTCACTGTTTGTGCACGTATGTTTTTCATCTGATGTTTTGAAGTCGAGAAGACGGAGTGTTGCGGTTTCACTAATGGGAACGAATTAAAACACAGCACAAATAAGGCGACTCTGGGGTTTCGCTGCTGAAGGTAACAAGGCCATCAGGGGCCGAGCAGGGCTCCCTGTGGACCCAGGGGCCCAGGCCTCGGCAGGAGTAATGAAGTCATGGAGGAGCACTCATATGGAGCCACAAACGCCTGGTAAACAGTGGGCTGTGTCTTTATGAGGAGGGACAAGCGAGGCAGAGCTGGGGACAGATTAACCTCGGAGCTGACTGTGCTCTCTGCTGTACCACTGTTGACTGTGGAATAACAGTCGATATGTGGGGAAAGTGAGCCATCATACGGCGACGTATGCTGGGTCAGGGGGTCGTGGTCACATATGGACATATGGACGGATGAAATGAGGAACAGAGTGGAGCACAGGCTGACACGCAGCCTAGGTTTAAAGGGTCACTTACCCACTTTATGAAAACAAACATTTTCTTCCTCACCTCCATGGGACCATTGTGCATGACTTGACACTGCTACAGGTATCCAGGTCACGTATATGCAACCAGAGCACCACATGTCAGACTTTGTCAGCGATGAAGTCCTGGACTTGTTTCCATCACTGTCCCAACGATCTGACAAGACTGTGAACGAGGAACAACCACAATGATTCATGTATTTTCAGAGATTCACCTGGATTTTCACACAGGTGTGCCGGGTTGTATAAGCAGTGTGTGTTACTCTTTGATTAGTCCTTGGTGAGGAGTCCTCACGGTCTGCCCTGTACAGGGCGTTAGCATCAGATGGCACCTGCAGCAGACATTGATTGACCTTCCAGCTCCTGGTTTCATCTGACTCTGGCTCAGCCCGTCGGGTTCAGCCGATCAGGGAGGATCCAAGGTCGCACTGACACCGGTTAGCAGACTCCATGTCAGGTGATCTCACAGCTGAGGGCATTATTCACACACTCTGCTCCGTGAAGTGGCTTTTTAACCGCAGTGACTTGGATCAGCAGGTGAGACAGGTACAGAGTGACGACGAAGGCTCACGTGCTCTGGGACTCGTGGTGATCGCAGCTCGGCCCCATTTTCCCCGCTGTCAGCAATTAGACGTGAGGAGGCTCAATCTATCATGCCTGGCACCTGCTTGATTCAATTATCCCCATGCTACTCATCTGACTGCAGGCTGCACACTTTCGTCTCCGGCATAAATTACAAGAGCAGAAATTAAAAAATTATAATAAAAATAGGAGTGATTGCCTTCTTTAGAGGCTTTTCACTGTGGGAGCGATTGGAAGATTGGGTTCATAAATGAATGAGCGGGGAAGAGATTTGCCACAAGGACGATTACAACTGGCGATAATTATGGAAATGGGGTGTGAATCACTACAAACCCAAACCCCCGAGCGATTCGCACAGCACACGTAAAATAGATGAAACTGATATTAATTATTTATGGCTGAGCTCTAGTGTAATGTTGTGAAATTCATCGCTGGTAATGTTTTTTTTAGCTTTTTTTTTTTGTTAAGGCCGTACTAACAGCATGCTGGCACTCAGCACACTTTCAGACACGTGCCAGTGGATGTGCTGTAATATTCACACTGTATATCCACAAGCTTCCTCTCAAACACATGAACAAGCTCTAATCCATATATGGACACACACACACAGTGAAAACGCAGACACAACCAACCACGCACACACAAACAAGCAGCATCACACGCACACAGATGATGGACGGATTAAATCTCATCTCATTTATCAAACCATTTCACTCAAACTGGACTTCCTCGATCACGTTTCATCATTGTACTGGTTCCTGATAACAGGCCAATCACCCTGAACTGCCTCTGCAGTTTGAGTTGTACCCCAGGCATACATTTGCAAAAATCCATGAAGATGGTGAAGGTTGCCTCATCTGACCACATCACTTTCCACATGTCTGCAGAGCGGCGAGCCCTGAAATTTGCTTTTGTCTTTGCATAATAGAAATCGAAAATCCGAAGGCACTGCACCGGTCAAAGGACTATTTTTGCTGACGTAGGGGACTGCTAACTGACCATCGACTGATACTCAGCCTGAATTGCCATTTTTTTAATTACATTACTGTCATTTTCCGTAGACACTGTGAAGCTGTGGCAGTGGCTGCAGTCGACAACTGCCACGTAGAAACACGCCTCCAGAAACGTTGTTAAATCTGTAAACTGACTTACAACAACCTGTGCCGCTGCATTGATCTCATTCTCATCTACTCTTGCTGCCATTTTTCTGGCTCAAGCACAAGAAGACGACATCTGGTCCCACCTACAAAGCTCTAATTGCCTTGGTTGTTTTTCCATCAGGGGAAACTGCTGTCAGGCAGCACTGTACAAGACATCTTGATTTCCTGAAATAAAAAAAAATGGCAATGTGGGCAGAGACTCAGAGGCATGAAATCAGGCCAGTCTCATCAAATCCTGCGCTGAACTGCTCTTAATTACTTAAAGATTTTTTTCAGCCTTCACCTGAACCTACTCATCACTTCTGTATACGCCACAGTGGACGATTCCTACATGAACAGAGCATTAATTGCTGTTTAATGCAGTATACCTGTATGGAGGCATTTTAATTTGTTGCTTTGTTCAGGTTTTTCTTTTCGTCTGTCACTCGCCATATTGCTTTTCAGTGCCGTGGAAAAATCAGCCTTGTTTTGACGCAGTTTCATCGTCATCTACAAAGTTATGAATAAGTTTCATGAGGCCACATGTTGCAGAAATCTCTCAGGTAAACAAGCACATGATCCTTCAGCTGCAGTAATAACAACCCCCCCCCCCCCCCCCCCCCAAACAGGAGTCACGAGGTTTTGATTCAACAGCAGCAATATTCTCTCACAGCGTGTGCTCGTGCTCTCTCTGCGTTGCCATGTCAACAAGTTAACCGAGGCAGGTCAGGGTGTAAGAGGGCTGAGGTTTCGCTTTTCTCTGCTGTCAAACGTCTGGACATTTATGTGTCCCGCTAACAGATGGGCAGATAACTTTTTAATTTAATTTTTAAAAAATTTTCAATTAAAAAAGAAATGCTATCGGAAGAGATACTTTCGATTTCCGATATCGTTCTCGTGTCTGAGAATCGCAGCATTTGGCAGGTAAAAGAATAACAGCAGTTATCTGTGGCCTTTGGGGCGTAAGGTAATTTCCTGCTGTGGTGAGATCAGTTTGTCAGGGTGTAAGAAAGAACTGCGAGCGCAGCAGGGAGGGCTCATTAATGGTCATGTCAGTCAATCCTCACAGGAAATGGGTTTTTAAAGGAACAGAAGGAGCATATGTGTTGTCTGAAGCCAACCACAAGAACATTTACTCAGAAGTGAAGTTTCAACCTGACGTCAGAAAACTCACTTCTCTCGCCTCCATAAGTGATACTTCTACAGGTTGTTTTCTGATTTTACATGTAAAAGTCACTTTAATAGTCACGTTGAGTTGTATTCAGGCTCGGAGAACAGCTGTATAATGTCCTCTGTGGCTTTGGAGTGTTACAAAATGAAGGCGAGGACAAAGAAGTGGCCTTTTACCAGGCAGCAAGAACCTGACAAAAGATAAGATCAGGTTGCATTATGGGAAGTGTAGGCTCAAGGGACGCTGGAGTTTGACCCACACCGGGGCTATCTCAGCCCCGGCCGCAGCATTGTTCAGTGTCTGCCTCCATCTTTGTGCAGGTGCAGCACTGAACTGCTGGTTGTCAGTGAATCACAGGGTCGGTGATTCAATCCCTGGTTCTTTCAGTCCACATGTCACAGTGTCTTTGGGCAAGACACTGAAACCCACTTGCTCCCAATGGGAACTCCATCACCACTGGTGTGTGTGTGTGTGTATGTGTGTGTAGGTGAATAAGATGCAGACTGTAAAGTGCTTTGTTCCTACTAAGGTTGAAACTGTATAAATTCAGTTTATTGAAGGCAGGACTGATGTATACTTTCTCCATCTCAGTTCAGGGCCTGGATCATCTGAAGGTAGAGTCACACACAGGTGTGTCCGTTAGAGAAGCTAAAGGCTGCACACACCTGCCTCCACAGCCTCCTCAGATCCCACTGCAAACACCTGACAAATGTTACGCACACTCCAATGGACAGCTGCTTGTTATACAATGGACTGTGGGACACTGAGGGACAGCAGGATACAATGGTTCTGTCCTCTAAACTCAGGTAAAGGAAGGCTGTCTTGTTAGCCTGTTTTGACATGTTCAGTCTTGGGATGCAGCCTCATTATAAGCTTCCAAATGCAGAGCTTTGACGCAGCAGCAGGGCATGAAATGAAAACGGTAAATGCTTAACAATGAAAAATCAGCCCAAATGTTTGCCTGACAGGAGCCTGACGCTCTGGGCTGAACCGTTCACAGATAAATGAGTTTATATAAATACAGACAGAACCAGAACCTGCTGGATTGTCAGTTTTACAACTTTTTGACAAATAAGCACATTAAACTGGTTAGATTTGCTTTCTAAGGTTTTTTTCTTGCAGCACTACAGTGGTGCCATTTTCTGCCACAGCTGTGACAGCTGCTTGTGTAGCAGGACAGAAAAGCAGATTTGTAGAGTGAATAAATATCTAAACATCTGAGTGGGTGTCCTTTGCTTTGCTCTCGGCAGCTCAGAGACAAGATCCTTGACTGGAGAGATACTTTGCTCAAAGACCTTGTGATGAACGCTGCAGGGAAAGAGAGAAAATTATACTTCTCTTCTTACATTTATTATTCAGTGTGCCAAGGTGCCCAGCGTGCTCCCTCCACCACGTTTAGCATTCTGTTACGATAACACCGTGACTTTCCAAAGCTGCTGACGGGAGGATGGCATTGTGATGAAAGAGAAGAAGACTATGAGAATGTGAATGGTAATGCAACCTCCAGAGGACAGAACAATGAATGCATGTACAGTCAGGAAATCCATAACCAACCATGCAGTTAGAGTAACAAGGAGACGGACATGCAGCGAAAAAAGTAAGGGTGGTAACGGGTCACTGCAGCTAATCCTCGGACCAGCTGGGACAATGTGGGTGGATTAAGTAAACAAAACAGTCTCCTCAGCCTCTGAAGCAGGTGCTGAGTTGTACAGCAATGAGGTAAGCAACTGTATTTAAACCCAGCAGAGCCGCTGAGTGTCCAACAACAGAGGACTGTGGTTGTACTGGGCAGCTCCCACACGTAAATGTGAGGAACTGCATGAAGGTAAAACACTGCAACCGTGCTCGGAAAAGTTTCCGATTCGGACAGAACAGCAAACAACTAAACCTCTGAAGGAATGTGCATCCGAATACATTCACCAATGCACTGTCCACAGGTTTCAAATTTGTGTTTCCAACTGAACCGTCCACTGCATTTCTGCTGAAATGTGATAGTGGTAATAGTTTAGCCTGCAAACTAACGAACCACAAACAGAGCAGGAAGCTTGACCCTCCTGAGGAGGTGATGAAGTAATGGATCTGATTTTGGGGGCAGACCGTCTCCAGAATTGGGCCACTTCACAGATTAATCCTGACCCTGATGAGTCAGAGGAAAAACAGAGAGAGGAAGAGAGAGAGATAATTAAGGAAAGCCTCTGAAAAAAAAAAGGGTGGGAGGAAAAGTGAGAGAGCATCAGAGAAAGTGTGTGGGAGGGGGGTGGTACTGAGAGATGGAAAGAGAGAGAGAGAAAGAGAGAGGGAGAGAGAGAGAGAGAGAGAGAGAGAGAGAGAGGATGGGTTACAAAGAAAAAAGTGGCAAAAACAGAAAGAGGAAGACGGCTCTTTATGGATTAGTGGACTAATCGCCTTGCTGTTGCTGCTGTCAGAGAGAGGCCACACACAGAGCAGCCTCCCTCAGGATGAGCAAATACAATACTGAGCCCTCTCCTCCTCTTTTCCTCTCTCTCTCACCATCCAATTGTTTCAGAGTGTGTGTGTCTCTCTCTCCAGTGCTCGCTTTCCAAACTAATCAGGGCATCTCAGCTGAGAAGTCAGAGGGGAGAACGACACTCCGAGCTGCTTCCTTCTCCCTCTGTCTGCCCATCCTTCCCTCCTCCTCTTTTTTGCTTCTTCCTGTCTCCTTTTTCGTCCTCTCATACCCCATTTCTATTGTCCTTCCATTTTATTCTCGCCCACTTCTCCTTTCCTCCAGCTCCATCACTGTATCCCCTTCCTCCCCCATCTCGTAGCATCATTTTCATCAGCCTTCCTTCTACCCTCCGAGCCTCCATCTCCTCTCCTCCCCTGCAGGTCTCTGTGGAGAGCTGGACAAGTGGACTGCGGTGGATGGGTGGGGGTGGAGGGTCAGGAGGACTTCCAATCCACTCAGTGAAATCCAAACTGGTAGTGGGATTTCATGGAAGTAGCTACAGGCTCCAGAAGAGTCCTCGCTGGAGCACTTTTCGCATCAGGCGGGGTTTTAAGTCGGATAAATAATTGGCCAACGGCGAAAGCCCCAAAGAGGAGATCTTTCCTCTGTGCTTTCCTTCCCCGCTCCCTTCCTTTGCTCCTTTCATCTCTCGTCCCTTCCTTTCTCCTCTCCTGCTGAGTCTGGTACGTCTCTTCCGCTTAGGATGCACGGCCATCAAACTGGGCTCCCCGGGCCAAATCGGCCGCATCCTTCCGCCCGGCTGCGCGCATCACTGGCGCCGCCAAACCCTTTTGAGCCCAGGTAATTCCCTTAATTCCCTGCGAGCTGGAGCCTGTCAAGTGAGCCCCATTTGCCTGATACTCCCACCCCCCTTTCCCGTGCTACCTCACGTTCCTTCTTGCTCCGCACTCATCTTGCCAAGTAATTTCATCTGGTGTCGAGTCTCAAAATTGTGTTTTCCTTAAAAGAAGTAAAATACAGCTTTGCCATCAGGCTGAGATTATCGCTTAACTGTTTCCTGTTGTGAGAATCTACTCGTGTCAAGCCTCGACCTCTCGAAATGATCCTCTTCATTAGTGCTGCAAAATGGATGTTTAATTAACTCGGCCTGATGAGGGTGTCCTTAGCCACAGTGTCAAGTTTCAATATTCTTTAGACGGATAAAAATTGCAAGTGAAACTGACTCAACACATTCATAATGAATTAAAACCAGGAGCCAACAAAAGACTAAATGACTTGTTATCATGGACGTCTCTCTCTCAGGTGCTGCACCTGATGGGCTGTGCAGAGCTTTACCTGCGGCTCACCGTGCAGCCAGGATCAGAGAGGTGGCTCTCTCTCATCGCTTTGTGGTCTTAACCTGCCTCACCACTGTGATCCAGGTGTCCTATTAAATTACTTTCACACCTTTCTGTTCTGCAGCATGAAAAACCCTCCCGGTGAGAGACTAACGGCAGGGGTGGATATCTGTGATGACTGCTTTTTCACCTCAACAAACACGGTCAGAGAGCTCAGAGAAGGAAACCGTCTCTCCCAGCCAATTAGGCTGCACGACCAACCACCGGCACTGAGCTGAAAAGGCCGGATTACACTCTGGAAACGTTTTATAATTCACACTATTCCATGCGTTTCCATGACCTTTTCAGTTTGTCACTGTTAGCGTCAAGAAGAAGAATGCACTAAATGGCAGTGTCATTTGGAGGTGGATGATTACAGGAATCAGAGTTTCGGTTTAATAGAAAGGTCTTAAACAATCCTTTCAGACTGTGATTACTGTGCTCTGAAATCACTGTTATTCCTAAAGAGCATGTTAGAGGCGGCTTAGGCAAAATGCTCTTCACCTCCTCTGCAGTGTCTACAGAGACAGTCACTTTAACACCTCGTTGTCAAATGCAAACTTCAATTCTGGTGATTTTTTTTTTTTAAATTTAAGATGATGATAAGAAACTCAGGAAACTCATTCAACGCACCTGCATGGCTGTCAACATCAAATCAAATTAGTGTTTCATAACGTATGGTGTAACACCTCTGTCCCAGTAATGATACTCAAGTGGATAAAGGGTCATAGAAATTATGCAAAACATCATTGTTCCTCACAGAAAAAGTTACAGAAGTTTTCAAACTTGATGAGAGAAGCTAAAAAATTCTCCAAACTGTAATCAAGTTACGTTCTTTCAGATCCGTGGAAGTATGTAAAGTAGTGGAAGAGCAGCGTCAGGGTTTTTATTCCCACTCCCCGTGAAGAAAAAAAGCCTGTGTGAGGTGCGATGGCTAAAAAACCATCCACTCAGTACAGAATATTTAGCAGTTCAAGCAGCATTAATGCAGAATAGATGCAGTAATCTACCACGGCTACCAACCATACTATTGCATGCTACAGTAAAGTACAGTTGTGTGCTTCACTAGTGCTGCATGAGCAGGAGCGTAATGGCTGAACAAATGCTTCCATGAGCCTTTGGCATTTGTGTTGCTGACTTTACAGCATCACAGAAATATTAAAAAGAACAGTGTCCATTCACATTAAATCGCTTCTGCTGTTCCATTAATCTTTTATAGACCCTTTACATCCTGTCACTGAAGTTACTTCACTGGAAATCAGGATTTTTAAAACTCTGCAAACAAGAAAAAGGTTTCTGTCTTTTGGTATATGTAGATTTAATGTTGACACAGTATTAACGCTGTGTGTGTGTGTGTGTGTGTGTGTGTGTGTGTGTGTGTGTGTGTGTGTGTGTGTGTGTGTGTGAGTGAGTGAGAGAAACTGTGACTTTGGTTTTCACTGTCTTTTAGTAATAAAAACTATTTGAATGATCTGAAAAACATGGACGCTGGAAATTATTCATGTTTTTGAAGCAAAGCTTTATTTTTAAAGACGTTTTAAAGACGTAATATGGGAGAGAGCTGAGGCAGAGACCACTGTTACCACAGTGTGCACTATTTATGAATGTGTTCATTATGTATTTATATTGAGTTACGACTCCGATGTGTTATCAGCACAGAGGGAGGCTGTTTCTCCTTCTGTACCAGAGAAAACTGAAGCGTAAATATAACTGATCATTTGTAAGAGGTGTTTTATCATCTCATGTAGGGTGAGATCATGCGTGCTGAGGGTGGGATGGGCCACGGGATGGCATGACACTTAAAAATATCCTTCTACCACTTGCTAATGGTGTTATGTAATTAGATCTAATGAAATGGCATGGAAATGATTATGGGCTATTATGCTAATCACTCTTTAACGGTGCTGATCAGAGTTTCACGGTCCTATACATTTGCTATAGTATATCTGTGTGAAGGGCTCTGTGTGTGAGTGTGTGTGTGTGTGTGAGTGTGTGTGTGTGTGTGTGTGTGTGTGTGTGAGTGAGTGTGTGTTTCTGGATTTCGGACGTTCAGAGCTCTGTGCGTGTTCCGTCTAAACGTGTTCCTGTGAGTGGAACGTGATCACACGCCTTCACAGGTTGGTTTGCACGGTTTCAGAAAAGCTGTTCAGTTCTCTGCTGATGGCCGCAGATACAGTGAAGTGGCCCATTAATCCTGAACCCTCTTGCGATAAACAGAGTGTAAGACATGTGGGAGGACAGCTGGGAGAGACGGGATGAGGACGGGATGGAGGAGGAGCCGTACAGATCAGCCTTTGTCACACTATAGCAAGGAGAGACATTCAGATGACAGTGTACATGCAGTCCTCTGGCTCAGTCAGAGTCCATTATTTGAGACGACGACAGACAAACAGACTGGCAGACTGACTTTCAGGCTGACAGACGGACGCAAAGACAGAAGGACAGAGGGACATAATGTCAGACGGGAAGTGACTGAATCTTTTCCTTGAAAACGGCTCAGCTCAGGAATAGTAAAAAAACTGTGAAACCAGATGAATGGACTCCCTGTCTGCCTGTCTATCTGTCTGCCTGTCTCACTGCCTGTCTCACTGCCTGTGCTCACCTGCTGAGGCTGCAAATGACAGCTTTGACAGGGGCTGTCAAGTTGTCTAAACTGGTCATTTTGTCTTCAGAGTCTCCAGATTCAAAAGGCTCTGCCCTCGTTTGTAATGTGCGATGTGGGTCAGCAGAGCGTCTGAGCACTAAAGGCTGCAAACACTGCTGATGCTCAGTCAGGAATTAAGCAAGCAAAGAATTACGTCCCTGAAAAGACCAGTAATTTGTCTTTTTGGATGGATGAACGTCTACAAGCACAAACTGACCACTGAGCATTTGTACTGTTGAGCTAAAATATTACAACATATTTTGTGAAGGCAGTGTATTACTGTACTAGTTTTACAGGTCAGTGTTACTGCAGGCGTGTCAGATACAGCACACAGATTTATCTGATCACATCCTGTGCATACAAGACACGATTACACGCTGTCTCTCGTCTGTTTTAAGAGCTGCCCACAGATGATTAACTTCTCCAGCTCCATTTAACACTGTCAAACTCACAGCCTCCAAACTTGGCATGTCAGTGTTTCACCACAATCAACCACAGGGATAATCAGGGTTCACCAGGAAGACTGAGCCGTTTGCCATTTTCCCTGAAGACAGGACATCTGCGTCGCGCTCGGCCTCCTGTCGCCAACAGAGAGCATTTGTCAAGTGGGATTAACTTTGAATTAAAAGGAAGAGAGGGGGATTTGAGAAGAGTTTAAACAGACAGAAGACGTGACGTCCAGCATCTGACCCTGACATTGTCTTTGATTTTCATGGTTCATGTTTCACTTTTCCCTCTGTCCATTTCTGGCTTTTGTTCCAGGAGACGGTTGAGACCTATAATCAGGCATCCTGAACATCTCTGAGAGTAAATACATCTTCTGAGAGTTGATTAAACGAGCTGGTCAGATTTTCTGATGCTCCTCTGACATGCATTGTGCTGCTTTGAGTAATTAATGCAAAGTGAAAGTATTGTCTGCCTGATCAATCGACCACTGTAATCTGCTGAGTCGGACAGATCGTGGCACCGTTCTACAGTCTGAACAGTAGCTTCTACCCTCCCTCACTGAAGGTTAAGGTTTCGCCTCAGTCTTTGTCATTAACAGAGCCAGATGTGCTGCATGTGGATCACAGTCTCCTTATTAACAACTTACTGACGTTTACAACTATAAACTTGAGGAACTGTTAGAATAAGCCTTTAAGAATAACCTAACATTTCATATTTCAAATAACTTATGATGCTGGTTAGAAAGAAATAAACTCATGATCCTTTCTAACGGAGAAACCTAAGAGTTCTCTACCAATTATTCTACTCCTACTGTAAAACGCTGTCAGATTCACAATGGACAGTTAAAAAAAAAAAAAAAAAAAAGGATAAAAACCGAGGCAGCACCAGAGATATCATCTTTTTTATTCCACACATTCTTCTTTCCTGTCAAAACCTGGCACCCTTATTACCCACGATGCCACCAGCCTGCCAGCAGTTACGTCAGAGATTCTGGTTGGTTATGCGAGTAGCACCTGATGTAGCCTGGATCCTGTAGTTTGCAGCGAGGATGAGGAGCAGGCTACAGAGGTCTTCTTTCTAACTCCACAAAACCAGATTATTTTACTTTTCAAAGCTGAATTGTATAAAAAGCTTTTCATGGGAACACAAAGCTTTATGCAATAAAGGGAATCGTATTTTCCGACGCCTGGAAACACACTTTGATGACTAAAGTCAGCGGAGTTTCCCTTTAACGCCTGGAAATCTTGTTTTTGCCGACCTCTTGTTTAGCTGCTCACCTCACAGTGATGCAGATGTGTGGACTGTCTTTAAAGAGTCTGGTATTAACCCTTTGAAACACAGTGTCCCACCTGTCAGATGCTCTGGCCTTGGTCTGACTGGGATATTCAGATATATATGAGAGGGACATTCATAAGTCTTTTTTATTGATTTTGCTTATTTCCATTACAGCAGACTGCTCTCCTGATAAACTGAAGTTCAGTAAAGACAAAGCAGATGTCATGCTGGAGGAAGATACCAGCCAAAACTATTTCTCACAGCCTGGCAACCCAATTTTTTTTCTTATTAACGGCTCATGACTTATCTGGAAAGATTTATTTGGTGATCAATAACACAGGGGTAATATTTCCAAATATACAACACATCTTAAACGGTGATGTAAGTGGAACCAAGCTGTGTAATTCTCTCTGCGTCAGCCCTACGATGTTCTAAAACTGATTTATACTGTAATGTACCGTCGTTCTCATGGAAAAATCTGGAAAGCGAAATGAATGGACCCCCTGTCTGCGTGTCTCACTATCACTTCTCACTTGCTGAGATGAGGAAACTGCCCACACAGAATGTGTGTTGGTCTGCCACGCCAAGAAGACTATCAGTCACAGCCAGACAGAACAGACTCTGAAGAGCATATCATGTCTGTGTACTGTTTACTACCAAGCTGAGGCTGTTTACTGCCCGGCTGCCAGGAACAAACAATATGAAGTACAGCCCAGGGAGGCTCTGGTTTGGCCCCAGTACTGAGGGCAGGGCAGGGACAGATCGGGCCGAGACAAAAACATGAAAACCTTGTTGTTCCAAAATGAGATCCGTCCATTTTAAAATGCCTGCGATCACCAAATGACTGATTTAAAACACTTTCCTCAGGCAGGATCATCTGGAGTTCTAGCAAACTGAAAATTGGCCGGGTGCTTCGTGAAACACGAGGAACACTGGTGTATCCTGCCAAACACTTAAGAAACGATATGAACAGTTGAACACTTAAAAATAACCACTGGCGACTCGCCTTCCATTTCTGGACTCACAAGTTTTATGGATTAAGTTTCTGCTTTCTTCAGAAAACTGACAACACTCAACACAATATCACAGATTTCCAGCAGACACAGTGAGCTACCATTAACCATCGACCATCGGCAAACAGCAATGGCTTCTTTCTGACTCTACATGCACACAAACCATCCCCTGTGCCGTTGCTCTGCACACTAACCCTTGATTTTTTTTGTATTCATGTGAGCTACTGCCATAATGAGGGCAACCCTGATTCCTACCGAAGAAAACCCAATAAGGGGCCGGGGCTGTTCAGCCATCCAATCAGACCATCAGAGAAAGAAGTCAGCTAAAGTTTAAAAGTGAGACGGTTGTGAGACTAACACAGAGAATAAGAACGCGACATAATCTGAGAGGCCTAACTGGGTCTAGTGGTATTACTCCAAACTTTTTACACTAATTGAATCAAGGAAATGAGGAGGAGGCGGTTTGGAATGGTCTCAAAGAAAACCGATTTTTTTTGCTTTCTACAGTATCTGCACTTGGAAGCTACAGAGTGGATCAGCCTTAGAAAAGACAGTGGTTTTAGAACATAAACTATGGTTAAGGTAAAGGTATGGAAGGTTATACAACTACAACACTAAGTTGAGGTGAGGGAAACGTGATGGTTAGTAAAGTTAATTGCCGGTCTGTGATGGGGAACGAGTTCTGGCATTGAAAATGGACATGAATCATGAGGTGTCTGATACAGACCTCACTCCTGCTTAGATGCTGGGCTGCTCCTGGAAATAAATGGCCAAAAAACACGGTTCCTGTTCCCATGGTCTCACAGAGCTTTCCAGGAATTCTTTCCTGCTTTATAACTAATCTAAGATGGTTCCATATCGGCAGCTTCACACGAGTACAGCTCATTTGCACGATGACAGTGAGGAGAATGTGAGTGCTCCTCGTGACCGCTCAAGCAAACGAAACATGTTGAACAGCAGTTTTGGCCTGAAGGCAGGAAGCTTCCAGGAAAACACACAACACACAAACAATCTGATGCCAAGTCAAACAACTCCGAGATACAAGCACAGGTACAAGGTTCATGGTTTAGGTACGACTGAAATGCTAAACAGTCAGTAGATGAAGAACATACAGGTGCTATGATGCTACATAACCAGCGACAGAGATTTAACCACAGAATTAAACGTTGAGAGATGTGTCCAGTAAAAAGTCAGTCCTGGCTGCAGGTATCAGTTTAACCTTACTGCCAACAGATAAACACAACTGTTCAGCTTGTCTGTCTTCACTCCAAGCCTTCAGGCTACGACCTGGCAGAAAAAAAGTGGCTCAGTGTGAGAGTCTGTACTCTCAGTTTTGCAGACTGTGCATACAGTTTAATAATTGATGCGCTCAAAGTAACTTTTCCTTCAGGATATAGACACTGTCACACAAGCTCCGTCGGCCCAGCGGAGAGGCAAGAAAAGCTTTTGTGATGAATTTGCCACTTTTGGAAAAACACATCTCCCCAAACAGACTTTTAAAGTTTTTAAAAGTTTTTAAAGCCAACAGACTGTCGAACCATGGACACAAGATGTTGTTAAAATCACAAATGCCGACTAACACCCTAACCCCTGCTGTGCCCTCAAAACTAGACAAATGCTGATAACACCTCCATCACATCTTCTCACACAAACATGAGACTTCTGACTTCATTACAGCAGCTCCAGAGAGACCAAGAAATATCATAAAAGTTTTCTGCAGCATGTCAACAGGTCCCAGATCTGCCTCTGACCCGCTAAGAAAATGAAAGTCATGTTCGACTGTGGATAGGAACTGTCGTACAGAATAATTTATTAATTGATAAATCTAAGAAACAACTGGAAGATTAATTTATAAGATAATAATGGTAAGGAGCAGCCCTAAATAACATTTATTATACCTCTAGTTGTATCTGGCTTAATATGTGGGTACATGTGCAAAGTGAGAACTAATGGGAAACTGGGGCTTTGAAAGAATTCATAAATGATAAAACCTCTCAAAAGGTAAAAATGTTTAAGGGATTTTTAAGTTCATTATTCACACAAGACAAAGACCTTTGTTGTAAGATAAGTAAAATCCACATGTTCTGTAATACACAAGATGTATTTTCCCACTAACTGTTAACCATTAATAACTAATCGCTCCCTCAACTGGTTCAGATGATTCCTCAGATTAACCACAGGGATACAGTTTTCCATTAATCTTATGTGTCACATGCTGCTTTCTATTATTATATGTTCAGTTATCTGCTGCTGTCATTGTAACCATGGAGCTTCCTGCTGTGCAGACCTGTGTGCAGCCTCTAACACTGTAAAAGAACAAAAAAAAAAAAAAAACTGAACGGAAATTTTCCCGTTAACATTCCTCAGTATTCTGACTTCCATGACTCTATGCAGACATGGAAAGTGTAAGTCCAGTTTTCTTACCTGCAGTGAGGCCAAAAATATTAGTTCTGAGAGTAACACCTTCATCTAGATTACAGTTAACTTGTGTGCAGAGCTGATGTTCTGACCTGATGGTGACACCAAGGGAAAGTTCACACTCAGAGCTCACAGTGTGAGCCGCGATGGCTTTGAGCCATTTGGCAATTTTGGCCATTGGCCTGGAATTACAAGTCACTTATTGTCCTCCCCATGAAAACCCCTGTGTTTCCCATACATTGATTTGTTTGTGGCGTCCCGCCACAGTATCAACATTGATCGCCATATATTGATTTTCTTTTTGTTTTTGTTTTTTTTTAACTATTTCAAATGGGTAAAATCTTATTTCATTGTAGAGCTGTGAGCAGCACATCGATTCGCTCTGCCCCTCCTTACCCCCCTCCCTCCCTCCCTCCCTCCCTCTCCCTCTCTCTCCCTCTCTCTCTCTCTCTCTCTCTCTCTCTCTCTCTCACACAAACACATTGATAACAGATCCATTGGTAAATGGCCCCTCCTCTCCCCGTGCACTCTGCATCAAAACATGATCATGCACAGGAGGAAGGATGTTTGTTGGCTATGAGAGGAGATTTTGTCCTGATGCTGGAAGCGTCAAGAGGTCACAGACTCATTAGTAGTCACCCTCTCGAGGTCATGAATACTCAGCCACATTTTAAGGAAACCTAATGAGCAGCTGCTTCACTCAGACCAGACATGTGACCAAAGTGTCATCACCATCCTTAGTTTGCAAAATGAATACAGCGATAGCAAGTACTGAAAGTTCCAAACACTGCAAAGCAGCTGTATCTGTCATACTTACATCCCACCATCATCATGGCCACAGAGAAGATCTTCTCTCCGTCCGTGGTGGGGGCAATGTTGCCGAAGCCGATGGTTGTTAGACTGGTCATGGTGAAATACAGGGAGGTGATGTACAGAGAGTCCTTGCCAGGGCCGCCATCCCAACGGCTAGTGGTGGCGTTGTAGCGGTAAGGTGACCCGATGCTGATAGCCAGCTGATAGAGCCAGCTGTCCATTTTAATGCTGTTGGTGGCTTCATCGATGACCTCGTAGTCTCCGATGCTGTACCTGTTGAGGACAGAGCCAGAATTTCAGGGTGTTTAGGATGACCGCAGAGCTTCAACCAAAGTGACTCAGACTGAGATCGGTTTAATTCCAGGATTGATGAAACATTTCCCCCAGCTGCTGGGGAACAGATTGTGTCTCTTTACTTTTTTTATTTTAATTATTTACATTCTGTCTTTGTGCTTTAGCTTTTTGAATGTTATCATGACCAAAGTCTGAACAAACTGAGAAGCATGAAGAACATTCAGGGCTTCACTTTGTCCTGTCAAGGCTCGTGTTCAGTTACTTTAGCCCATAAAGTAACTTTCACTTTCATCTTTATAATCTTTATATAAAATCTTTATATAAAAGGACGGACAGAGCATGAAAATGAGCAGTAACCCATTAGAGGAATATTACTGTTGTTTAATGTTGGTGAGTATTAAGGAATGATGTGAAAAGGGATTCTGTGTTTTGGGACAGCAGCAAATGGTGAAAAAATAATTCCTCTTGTTTGCCATAGGGTATAAATAAATTAGCATATCATTCAATGTTGTATTACTTGGAGGAACTTAAAAGCCTGTAGTCAGCAGAAGAGCAGCAGATGCTTTGTAATGTACAGATGGGGAGGGCAGGAGCAATGTTTAGCATACATAACTAATTAGGAACAGTTAGGAAAACGAGTAAATTCCCAGCAGCCAGCAGGAAACTGTGAATGACACTAAACTGCGAGGAAATGAGAAAAAGTTCGCTAAGCAGCTGTAAATACCATAAAAACCAACTGTTTACCAGATGCAGGCAAGCCAGTGGGCCACCAGTCCAAACACACAGACCAGCAGGACCAGAACAGCAGCACCGTACTCCAGGTAGTGGTCCAGTTTCCTGGCCACCCGGCCCAGACGCAGCAGGCGGACCACCTTCAGAGAGCTGAACAGACTGCTGATGCCCTGAGGTGGGGTGGGGGTGGGGGGGGGGGGGGGGGGGGGGGGGGGGGGGGGGGGGTGATGATGAAAGGAGGGATGGGATAGGAGATGTTCGGAGAGAGGGAAGAAAATGAAAATGGGGACACGAGTGACAGGAAAAGGGGGAGGACAGGAGCAACAGAAAAGAAATGGATGGAGCGAGGAGACAGGAGAAAGAGAAATGTGGGGGCGGTATGGTGTAAGGAAATGGAGGTGAGGGAAGATAAAGGGAGGGGGAGGCAGAGGAGAGAAAAGCTGGTTAGTGCAGGTAAAAGTCTGGTCTCTGTGTTTTTCCATTGTCAGGCTGCACACAGGTTACAGAGATAACACTGGCAGACTAAACACAGGTAGGCTAAAGCGGCTTCCTTTGGTTCCACGAGCTGTTTGAACTCCACCTGCAGCTGCAGGAGGTTTTTAGGATGAAGTCCGACTGATGAGTCTGGCAAACGTTGAACCACTTTGGGTAAAGCTGGTTGGGAGCTGGGGTGAAAACTGGACAGAGCTGTTGACGTTAGCCTGAACTCTGGTAGCTGCTTAATGACATGCTAACTCTTATGTCTTGGAACGAGTGCTATAGGGCAGCACTGTACCTTTCCCACTGTGCTGCTGGTTCTGAAGCAGCCTAAAAGACACCACCCTCCAAACTCTCTGTTCACAGAGCACTGGTTTTAGTAACACACCCTGCACAGCACTTCATCAGGTGCAGAAATCCAAAGCTTGACAGACATGTCATGCTTAGTTACGACTGCTAAGCTATTGGACAGTCACTGCTCTGGAGAGGGGTGTATCCACGTGTCAGTTCCTTCATGTAGAAAAAAGATTTAAAATATGTTTTGTTTTTTTTTAATTCTGGACTTTGTTCTTTTAAAACAGTAAAACTCACTTTGCATAATTTACAACTAATTACATTTACAGTTCAGGCTCAAATGCTTCTCTGAAACACTAAACTTCATGTAATTTGGAGCCATATTACCTTGTTGTATTTATAATAATACACTTCCATGTAAGAACAGAAGCAAACCTCTGTAAACAGAGTTTTAATTGCTGTGGGCGGCAGCAATTAAAACTTATTTCAAAAGTTTGTTCGAGACATAAATGGCCATGTAAGAGCTACACAAAGGTGGAAAATAAATGAGGGAGTAAAGGAAAACGACGACACCAACAGTGTGCTCAGCTTGTTTTCAGTGCACCCACACATGAATAGTTCCATTCAGAAAAAATGCTTCATATTTATCTCTGAAAAACACACCAGCAGCACTTGAAATTAACAAATGAGGCTCTCGGCAAAATCAGAAAGAATACTGCTTTGGAACAAAACTACAACAGCAGGTTTTTTCCACCACCGGGAGGTTTTCAGAAATGGCGGAGGCCATGGATGTTCATGTTTTGCTGGATGCTTCATGAACTGGCCCGTGTCCTCCAAAGGGCCTGGCTCTTAAAAGCCTTCTATATCACAGACTTCCCAAACACAGTCAGCTGAGAGAGGCTCAAAATAAACAAAAGCCAACAACAGGAGCAGCAGCCAGGACCCCGAGGCGTCAGCACGCTCTGCACAATCTGTTTTAACACAATTAACAAAGCCGAGCGTTCGGAGCAGCAGCAGCCAACACTGTACAACCTGAAGCTAAGTATTACCAAATATATATACCAACATTTAAAAAAATAATAATAATAATTTTCTCATTTTGGAGCATAGAGAGAAAAAATGAGTAGATGAAAGCCAGCAGGGTTATCTAATGATGTATGCTATGATGTTATGTAATAAAGAGAGATACTGAGGAAGATGCCAGTTGCTCCCTGCAGTTTCCTCCGAGCCTTCACGTCCACCCTGACGTGCGTTTTTTGGCCTTAACGTAAACCATCAGCTCAAATTCAGCCCTCGCTCCTCTTCTGACCCTTTTTTAACCCCAGTAACAGACCTGAGCTTCTCTCTGTGCTTCACCCCGTCATTTAAAAACGTTCCTCTCTGCTCTGGAACACTGGCTCCAGTTCTACCACCTTCTCTAACTCACTGGGATTCGGTCTTTCTAAAAAGCTGAAACTTGTTCCCATTAATGAGGGCTGCATAAACATATAATAAATGGTTTATAATACACTAAAAAGCAGATATAAGGACATTAAACGTTAAAGTGTTACTGTTCCATCTTAGCTAAAACAGTTAAATGTTATCGATGCTGGTGGAAAAGCACAAAGAAAAGCATTCTTAGTCACCACATAAGCAAAGAGTAGCAGCCTGCACTGGGACATTTGATGTACCACAGAACATTTACTTCACACAGTCTCAGTAACAGTACTGAAAGCAAACTAAAAAAAAAAAATCCCAAAGTTTCGTGATAAAGTCAACAAATCCTGAAATGAGGTAGACTTGCTGACTGGAGTCTTTCCAGTGAGATAATTAGGTTAAATGCTTTAAACGTGCCTGATTGGAGGTAATTTGGCAGTTAATCTCTGAGGTTAATGTCAAACTGCCTGCACAAAGGCTGCATTTCACAAAAGCAAGTTATTGTACAAACAGGCTTTCAAATAAAGTTAAACGTTAACGAACATCTCCCATCAGCAGCATGGACGTTCATTCTTGAAACTGGGAACAGACAAAAATAATACCAAGTCAAAGAACCACTTACTAACTTTATCAGAGCTTTCAACCACACTTCACAGTCTTCAATGGGAAGAATTGGCTCAGGTGTCAGGTGAGGTTGAAAGGTCTGCAAAAACTAGTAACATCACTTGAGCTGAGATTATTTTATCCGTCTCTAATAATTTATCCATCTGAGAAGCTCCATTCCCACTGAGGATGTGTCACATTTGATGTTCTATATAGAACAAATAAATAAAGCTAGCAATGTGTTAAGAATTAGTCAGGCTAAACCGGACTTGGCTTTGACTTCACCTGGGCTAAGGTCTTGCCTGCACCCCGGCCTCGGCTCAAACTCCTGCTGCAGGGCCTCATATTTCCCTCTCTCTGATGCCACAAACCCAGCCAGCCCTCCCTGCCTCTCTCCAGCCGCAGCTTCAAAGGCCTCCCCTGGGACTCGGACGGTTCCCAGCTCATATGTAAATGCCTCTAAATTAAGTAGCCACAGAACAGAGCAACACACATGAAAAGATCATGAATCAAGAGCACACAACGCATGTAAAATCATGGCTAATCAGCACCTGGTTATAAAAACAGGCCCTGGCGAAGGGATACGGCGTAGAGACAGAAATTACGTGTCCACCGGGAAGCTTTTTTCACAGCACTGGCTCTTTCTCTCATTATTTTCAAAGCAGAAGAACTATCGCGTGTTCCCGACAACACTGGGAGCTTAACTTGTTTTCAGCGCTCAATCAATCGAGCATTAAAAATTTAAAACGTGTCAGCTTTGAGCGCCATGCATCAACTGTCACTTTACAACAGGAGCCAAAAACTAAACCTTCCCCAAAGAGCAAAAAGTAAAATGTAAAGGTGCTTTTTCTGTTCAGGTTTGAATCCTTTCATCGTTTGAAAAAGAAGGATAAATGTCAAACTGGCTGTGTTTTACATGTTTTACCACCACAAAGTCCATTTGGTTTAACGGCTTTCCAGAGGGTTTATCTCCCTCCGATTCTGCAACCAAGCAACTGAACCAAATCAAGTTAGCAACAGACTGTGGTATGTTGGACCCAACAAGCAGTGTCCCGAATTTACAGCACGAGTTTAATTTTTCACTGGCTTCCCTTCATCCCTCAGTCTCCCTTTCCAGTCCATCTCTCTATTCATACGTATTTTCCTTGATCCTTTCATTTCACGTTTCCATCCACTTATTCTTTCACCCTTTCAAAGAGATTTTGACTTGTCACAGCAGGAAAAGCACAGCATGAACTGATAACATGAACAAAGGCTCTGTTCTGTTTAGATGTCCCAGTAACTTATGACAGTAAACCACCATGCATAATGCCAAGGGCACTGGAACTTGCACACCTAAATGTAATTCAGCCATGATGAATGTTTAATTACACCTGTGATTTTCCTGCTATGTCAAAATGTCTGTTGTAAAAAAAAAAAAAACAATTCCCACTGTTCTATGCTGCTTTCACACAGTGTCGCAAAAAACAGCAGGACTGATTAAAAACAGCCTGTTAGGATAATGTATATCCATTACTCCAACGCGGTCACCAGCACTGCTGTCACCCCGATAAACACAGTCTCTGCACATCTTCTGCTCGCAGCTAAAACCAGGAGACGGAGCTGAGCTCGTATTTACCATCTGTGCATCAGCGTAGCATCGTTCTCTCAGCTCACCTCTCCGTCTTCCACTAGAACAGGGCAATGGGCATGTTAGTAAATGTAAACGTTAGAAAGTCTGAGATACTGTTAATAACGAACACGCGGCTTTTTATACCACAGGAAGGATGCTATTTCTGAGCAACCATATGGCAGGTCTTTATGAACAGAAGGCCCGCTTCCTCCACAAGGTTGATGGAGTTAAAAAAAAAAAAAACATACCATATGCTTTTATTTTGGTATCACACACTTTGAAACTCTGAAATGTAGGTGAAGAAAGCACAGAGGTCAGGGGCCTCAGAGGTCATAAACAAAGCACCAGCAATTAGACCCATCCACCAGAAAGAACGGCAAAGCATTCAGGAAACTAACAGACATTAGATGTGATAAACTATACATCACTTTTGACTGACATGAAAACAGTTACCACGGGAATATCTGTCATATAATCATCATCATCTTCCACACGTCACTATATGTTTTCATCCATCCATCCATGTCTCTATCATACCTCCCATTCCTCCATCATCAATCCTCTGTTTCCACCCTTATTTCCTACAGTTTCAGTTTATCATTCATCCCTTCACCCAGATTGTATTAAGCCACAGCTTTTAACAGGAACTCTTTTCTTCATCACTCTCTCTCTGATCCCTCTGTCACTCCATCTTCCTGCCTATCCACTCCTCCGTCACTGCTTCACCCACTTTTACCCCGAAGTCATTCAGCTGACACCCACCTTGCCATTTCCCTCCTTCCTCCTTCCCTCCACTCCTCCCTCTGTCAGCGTAACCATGCAGAGTGTTAATATCCCACCCCTGACTGCACGCCTCACAGCTTCCTCCCGGCTCCGTCAGCTTGGCCGGCCCTGGCGATGGCAACATGCACGCCACGCAGAAAGGTCAGCCTGGATTAGACCTTTCTGAGCTGCCGCGGCGCCTGCAGACGCACGCTGTGAGCTCCCATCGGCCTGCCGGGCTCCTCCGTGACAGCAGGTGGCTTCAGGACCTGCAGGGGGTTCCTTCCTGCCTGACTCTAACACCCGCCCGACCTCAAAACACACACGTCCTGACTCCTAGCACCGCCTCCGCTGCAACCTGAGGGAGCATCAGCACAACTCCTCCTGAGACCGTTATATCGCATTTTGCTGTTGTTCTACTGACACAGAACGACTCTGTAGCTTTACAGCATCAGTGGGAACAGAAACACAGAGAAAAGCTTTTAGACTTTAAAGGAAAAAGCTGTTTTCGTACAGCTGCTGCGTCTCGTTCTCACAGTTTGTGAGTTACAACAACATTTCAGTCTTGTGTTGTTAAGATGTGATTGTGATTGTTAAGATGTCGGTGTTGTGGCTCTGATTTCAGGATGAGAGAAGCTTTACTCTGCTAATAAACAACAGGCGACCATTTTGTAAACAAACTAATTTTCATATTGTCACATCCTTGGACGTTAATGATCAATTAAATGATCAATAAGTCATTTATCAACCAAATTCTCAAATATTAAGCTTTGCAGATATTTCCAGTTTCATCTCATTGTAATTCACACAATCACATCACTTTGGGCTCATTATTTTCTGGCACCTTCTAAGACTAATCACTTTATCAAAGATGAATGAATTATTAAAATAACCAGTAGCAGCCCTGGCTGTTCCGCAGACCTAAGCTGTGACATTGCTGAGTAAAGTGTTACCCTCACTGACAGTGATGATCGCAAAAAAAACAAGACCCAGATTATAAAAGAGGTAAATGGTACCGTTACAATCGACTTCGGTTAAATATTTGTATTAGCGGGTTTTCATCTATGCAGAGGGAAGTTCTTGGTAATGACTTATGGTCCTCACAAGTCATGAATATGTATGTGTTTGCGTGTGTGTTTGCGTGTGTGTGTGTGTGTGTGTGTGTGTGTGTGTGTGTGTGTGTGTGTGTGTGTGTGTGTGTGTGTGGAAGTACGTGAGTTGGCAGCACCTGTGCGGGACCGGCTTGGCACGGTGCGACAGCGTCTCCAAACCTGCATTAAAATACAACTAAAAATATTTCTGCCTGCTTCAGCCATCAGACACAGCAGCAGGGGAATTCAGTCTGCAACGAGCCCATAATCATCTCTGTTATTTGGTTTCACACTGCACCTTAAGCCGCCCACACACGGTCCTCGGTCAGCATCCATCCTTTCTTCCAGCCTGCTAATACAGGGAAGCAGCAACAAAAACGTCAATTTAGCAAAGAGGGGAAGAGAGACTCTGGCTGTGTCCTCTTTAGAGACTGGAAATTTACGTGCCATTGATTTCCTCTCAGCCTGTCTCCCCCGCTCGCTGCTGTCCACTGTTTAAAAGACATAAACAGAAAACTCCACCCAGCGGGATCTCATCGAATCCATCAGCGGCCGGCAGCGAGAGGCCAGAGGACGAGAGACACCTGAACCAAGACACTCCAGACACCTATTGAATGATCCACAATACAACACACCATTCAGTCCAATGGAGGACAAAGTCAGGCAGCAGCAGGAGGGCCGACACAAACACAAACATACCGGGCAGCAGGTTTAACACTGAATGTTAAACTGAGACATATGGGCAGAATATTTGAGCCACTCATGTCAAGTTTCTGCCACATTAAAAAAAAGTCTGTAAACGCTGCATTTGACGGTCCAAAACCCAAGATATGTATATTACAATAACATCTGGCAGCTGCAACTCCCAGATGTTTGCCATTTTTCCTTGATAAATGATTAATCAGTTATAAAAATTAGTTACTTATTTCTCAGCCAATTAATTGATGCATCAAATAAATGCATCACTATGGAAAATCTTCAGAGGTTTCTTCATGGCACAGCAGTGGGTGCACATACATAAAGCCGTTGTAGAATAATCCCTCAAATGTTACAAAATCCTGTTTTACCAAAAAATCTAAGTTATCAAAGTTTGTGTGTCAGAGTTTTAGTGTGTTGTGTTGATCTTGATGTTGTTCCAGACAAGAATAAACTGCTGAGGGAGGTGTGGGATCATTTCTTGGCATTAAATATGAGAAGATGTTGAAAATTCAGCTGCTGGCAGCTAAAACACTTGTATTATTATTATTATTACTGCTCTTCAAAAACTCATGTGATTAAACCCCCTCTTGGCAGACACACATGTACAAACACAATAATGGATGTCAGAGCACAAACACAAGCCCACAGTGTGTCTTCACATTCATGTGCCCACAGACAGAAAAAGTGTGTTTTTCACTAATTAATACTATCCACCCACTCAAGTAAAGATTAAATACTCCAACATAAAAAAAGCACGAGTACAACATTAGTAGATTTCACCTTTTTTCACTTTAGATTCAATAGATGGCTCCTTTTACTCAGACTGAGGTCTAATTAATTCAGTGGGAAACCAAGTGGAAAATCACCTCGACTGGACTTCAGGCCACACTGATAAGTCCTCGATATGTGACGGGTGTAAATGGCCGTGAAAAATACTGCGAACAGGCCTGATCTCATTCCAGAAAATCATCCAGAAATCAAACAAATAGGTTGAGGATCTCAAGACTCCCAAAGGCAGACACGTCCAGCGACAGCATTTTCTCAAGCTAATGATACACTAAAACTGAACACACTGACACGAGGCTGTTGTAACCACAATCCCACCATTACTGTAGTTTGTTAGCGTGTTAGCAGATTTAAATACATCCACATGGCTTTGGAGACATCAGGGTATTGACTTTTAAAGAATTTCAATAATGAATTTCAGGTGATTCTACCTTGGCCTACTGACAGACCACTGGAAATAGACTGTTTTTAGAAACTCCCATTCTCTCCACTCTCACAGGCAAACTACAGTCCATCATCTCATCCAGGACAAAAACAAAAAAAACAGTGGCCTATCGATTATTAATCTATCAGCTTCATTAGTTTATTACCCAAAAATGGCACCTGCTGTTGTGTCAGATGCCTCAATGTTAGCGTGTTAACATGCTAATGTGCTAATTGGCACTTCACACAAAGTACAACTGAGGCTCTTGGGAATGTCTTTAGCTTTGCAGGTATTTTTTTTTTTATCATAAACCCAAATTTACATTTTGACCTGATGAACGCAGCTGTCTGCACCACATTTCACCACATTCTGATCGGTCAGGCCTCATCTGATCACTTTCTGATGCATTTGCACCAACAACAAATGCATTGTCCTTATCCAGATCAGACACAAAGACACAGACTGCACATTAATACCAGGTGTAAACAGGATCACAAACATCTACTGTGACTCAGATGAACCCAGCAGCTGGAAACTGGACCGATCAGCAAACCGTCGGAAATGGCTGACATGATGATTCATCACCTCTTGAGACTACTTACAGTAATCGAGGCACCATAGATAGAACATGCAGCTTCGCTCAGCGTGATCACCAACTGCATTTGCCTTAATTCATCTAGAGGCTGATTCTCAGAGATGATTTTAAGTTAGTTGATCATTTAAAGGATTTCCAGAGTTTTCTTGGGTAATAATCTTAAGGCCAAGTGGTGTGTTTGTCCACTAAAGGACAGGAAAGGGGTTTTTATAGGACAACATTAAAGCTCCACCTGTGGAACACCACTCTGTAATCAACCCTACATCTCTGAGTCTGTCTCATTTACAGTTTACATTTACAGACTGTGTAATCCGTTGTTTCCTGAGAAACTGGACCAGAGTTTGGTGAGAATTCCCCGTGTTCATGCACACCTGTCTCACACAACATCTAAAAACAACAACCTTACCTCATCCACGTTCTCGAAGGCGTTGATGATGTCGTAGGGCAGGCAGGACAGCAGGTCGATGACGAACCAGGTCTTCAGGTAGTTCATGCGGATGAGCTTGGGATCTGAGATCACCTCTCCACCGGGCCCCACAAAGGTGGTGTGGAAGTTGAGGACGATGTCCACCAGGAAGATGACGTCCACGACGCTGTCCAGCACCAGCCACACAATGTTATTCTGCTTCGTCTTGAAGGACACGTTGTAGGGCACCATTATGGCCGTGTAGAAGGTGAGGATGAGGATGACCCAGTCCCAGGTGGTCTTGAAGGTGCAGTAGTGAAGGATTATGTGAGGAGGCGTCTTAGGGGCCTCCTGCTTGTACTGGGGGAGGATGTCAGAGTTGAGCTGTAACACCTGGAGATGGGACAGAGCGAGAAGCGTCTACTCAGTAAAACACATTACATTTTCTTTGATTTCATAGACACTAAAGGTAATGAGGTAAGTACTCAGGACTAAATCTGTTCAATAAGTCAAAGTGCAAGGAGATCAGGTAAAGACCGGCACAGTAAGAGCAAACAGAAACAAGACAGAAACACAAAGCACCTGAACACATTATATAAATTAAAAACAGAAACGAAAAAAGAGTCTACAAGTTATAACACTTTTTAAGTTAAGTTAAATCATGAATAAAATTATTAAATAAAGTTATAAAACAAATAAACCATTAAATTCTAAACTGAACCAAAAAAAGACAAAAACAAATCACAAACAAGCTGAGCCTGTCACTGTTTGTCTGCTGTAATTCAATTATTTAAAAAAAACTTCACACATTCAAAGATGTTCAAAAAGAAATAAATCTCCAAACTTCAAACAGTTCAACTCTCACAGCTTCACACATTTTCTAGACTCAACAAATTAAAACTTTATCTATTTCATCTTGTTTCATTCGTCATGATTTCTGGCCTCGTTTTCACACTTACTGTAAATTCAGACCAATGATAATGAAATTTCCTTTTTATATTTCCAAGGGTTTCTATGTCTAGATTTAGAGACAGTGATTATAATACATTTACTTTTTCACATGTTACTGTCTCACTGGGCAATTTATATTTTTACATTTATATATAATTTGCAGCCCTTTGAGTAAATCACTGTATAATGATATTTATATTTTATAATGCAAATGTTCTGTATGTTACTTTTTTACTTTACTGTTGCAGACCTGGTAAAGTTTGAGTTTCAGTTATATTCGAAACAGAAGCCTGAGGAAGAGTCGCACATTTCCACATTTCTATCTCTCCATCTAAATGCACTCCAACTGTTTTCAAAGAGTGGAAGAGAACAGGCAAGAAAAGGAAAAAGTGGAAAGAGAGATAACATTAAATTAGTGAAACAGATGAAAGAGGTTAAGTAGAAAAAGTAAGCAAAAAAATCTTCTATTTTGTTTTTTAGTCTAGTAGCCTAATAATTACCCCCTGCTGTTTGGTGCGTGGAGAGAGAGGGGGGAAGTGCAGTGCAAGAAAAGTATACTAAAGTTTGTGATGTTTTTTCCCGTACAGTTTTCATCTGTATTCATCTTTTCTGTTGCTCTGTGAAGCTCCCTGCGACAAACCTGCATTATGAATAAATTTGGCTTGAAATGAGACACAGCCAGAGGAGGCTTGAAATTAGAAAAAGAAAAATCACATGAGAGAGAGAAAGACACACTGACCACAAAAAAAAAAACGCCATTACATTTTGCAGTGTGGTGATCATTACCCCCGCTGAGCTCGGCCTCTTCTGCAGAACACAGGCAGCAGTTTGATTCCCTCCGCAGGCCACACACACAGATCACACTTCAACCATTCAGCTCATTTTACACTGAACTGCATTAAACTGCATATTATTCTGTTTGTATCCAGCTGCTACAGAGATGAACAGTAATACACTGAAGTCCACAGCTGCTAATACACAGCACATGATTAAACTTCCTAACATGTCCAACTATTCAATAGAAAACACTCACCGATATTACAATAACTGCTATAGCACCAGTGCAGCACTTCAACTGCAACTTTTATGACTAGTTCTTTCTGTAATATTGCTGTTTCAACAATTGCTGCTAATACAGATAATAATGTACTGATGATGATGTTAATATCAAAGCTATTAGCGCTACCATAATCAATATAACTAGCTAGTAAGTGTCAGAAACATTCAGAGTTAGCCCTGTTAGCCTGGGTTAGCCCTGTTAGCCTGGGTTAGCTCTATTTGTCCTTACGGGGGGGGGGGGGGGGGGGCAGGTCAGCAGAGCAGAGGATCACCAGCAAACGACAGAGCAGCATCTCATCTCATCTCATCTCATCTAATCCTCATCATCAGAGCTGCCAATCACATGGCTCCTGGTCAAGAGCAGCACAGTCACTCAAACGTGAGACTTAGGAGCCCAGCGGCATTGTGGGCAGAAAAAGGAAAAAAAAAAAAAAAAAAACCCAGCTCTGCTTATGTGACACTCGACAGCGTCCTCGACAGAAGACGGCAGCTGTGCCTTTCAGGCTGAGGAGCAGATGGATCACCTGCGATATCTATTGAGTGTACTGAGGACATTACGCAACCCTCTGCCATCCAACGCCAGGCTTGAAAAACGGGAAAGTGGCTGTATAAGCCAGTCTTTTGCTTTTCCTCCTGTTCTCCCTTCCCACCTCGCTCCCAACATTATTTCTTTTTGCCCTTACGTTCTTCTCTTCCTTCCTTCCACATCTCTCATATCCCTCTGTGCTTTCCTTCCTCCAACCATCATGATCTCTGTCTCTTACTTCATACACTACCTTTTATGTCTTCTGCTGCTCTCTCTGCTCTCCCTACCTCATTTCACTGGGCTTTCGGTGTCTCCCATTTCCTCCTCTCATTCCCTTCCTCCCTCCGTCACTTTCTCTCCTCTCTACGCCTTTAAGCCGCCCTGGAAGTAACACCTTTGCTAAAACAAACACCTCTCTTCTCTCCGTGTGCTAAGCAGGGATGAAAGTGAAACAAATTCTGATTAAAGGCGATACTCAAACCTTCATGAATAAAACAGGTGGGGGAGCTCCGGCAAGAAAAGGCATGAGCCATCTTCCCCCCACCTCGAAATCCATTTTCTAAATTTCTAGCAGCAGTCACAATCATTCAGAGTGCCCACAGTCCGCTGTCTCTCCACCCAGCATGAAATTTTAATGACACCTGCAGTCCACGGGAGCGGAGACAGCACCGCTCGCTGTGTCAAACAACTGCAGTTCCAGGAAAGTTGGGATGTGAGTGTGTGCTGAGGGAGGGGTGGGTATGATGGATGTATTGAGGGCGTGGTTGCGTGTGAGAAAGTACAGTTATGCTCAAACGCCTGTATTCATCTATGCATGCATCTGTGCGGTTGCTTTAACCCAGAACTGATCAGATGATTTGAATGTGGTTATTAATGTTTCAGACGAGGGTTTATTTGTGCAGAAATGATGTAAAGAGCAGGGAGTTGCTGCAGTGGCATATTTTCAACACGCGTGTGTGTGTGTCTGCAGCGGCACGAACCTCCAGGTGACAGGTAAGCTGCTGTTACCTGCCGTGGCACTGTTGGCATCTTGTTTATTAAATGAACACCAAAATAAAGTTTGACTTCACTTCTGCAAGTGAAGGATGTTTTTGTTTCTGTTCTGAGGCTGATGCTTAAAAACATTTTTTATGAAATCCCACACTTTTTGGTACCAAGTTATTTGAGAGCACAAGTGAAATGAGAAATTCAGGGTTCTGTAAAACCACACTGACATTTGGAATAACAGAAATGACTACGAGCAAACTTATATATACAAGTAGTCAGTTTAACCGTGAGTCATTTTCACCAGTGAGAGAAAACTGCTTCTCTTTTGACCACGGCATAACGTTCAGTGTGAGGGGTGTGAGAGTAAGCATGTGCTGCATGTGTGAGTCCGTGTAATTGCGCTCACCTCCGCCAGCCTGGACTGTTTATGGCTGACTTCATGTTTGCCTATGGGCGCCAGCTGCTGCAGCGTGTTGCGGTTGTTGGTGAGCGCCCGTGTCAGCCGCGCGAACTTGGTCCATCCTGCAAAGACGGGACATGAATCAGAGCTCAGGTCACAGTCGTCGCACCTTAAACGGCTTCAAGGGCGCACAGCAGCTGGCACTTCAGCTCTCAGCTGATGGAAGAGCAACGTTAAGAGTGTCAAGGTGAAGGTGACAAGGCTTTGAGTACCACAAATAAAATTTACCTGCAAACCCGTCCCCCAGAAATTTATATAAACCTAAACTGCAAATACCTTCTGTAGGAGATGTAATCACTCTTTAGAATGACTGAATGAATGTATGAATGAATGAATGAAGTGCTCCATGTATTAACACCAACTGAGTCACTACAAGCGTGGTTGGGGTGGATGGCAGCAGAGACCATCTATGGTTTACGCAACACGCAGCACTTTGGTAAAGGTTAGGGAAACATGGTGGTTCTCGTTAAATGTAAATAAACACACGGCATCTCAAGTGTACAAGCTTACATCCAAGCAAACACAGTTCCCCAGACTCCAAAATATTCCCACAGCTTCCACTTACACTGGCCACTAAACTAAAGGGCTGACAAGAACTGAGCTTTTCCCAGTTATTAGTTCATATTTATACTACACCCAACATAATGTGAGTGCAGCATGAGCCCTGTAAACACCCACCAAGCTTAAAGCGTACCAGCTGCAGGGTTTCCGCTCTGCCTCCGCCCAGCGTGCTCTGACCTCTGGGTGGATGCAGGAGCTGAAAGAGAATTTCTCCTTCAGGGGAGCAATACCACAGGAGTCACTGAAAATTTAGCATATGGCCGTCTAATAAAAATGAGAGCTCGGTGGAGGAAAGCTTCTGTCTGCAGACAGAATTTCAAGGTTCAAACCAACAATATTTTTTTCTAACCACTTCTCATGCGGTTACTGCTTTTACCACTGGTACAGGAATTTTGTCTGCGGTGTCTGTGCTAAGACACTGCTGTCTTTGCAAACATTAGAATAATATTTTGAGCCAAATGCGTGTCTAACAGTTAATAAGCCAGCAGTTACATTTGGTAATTTGTTTAACATTTACTCACAAAATTAACACTCCAGCTGATAAAATCTAAAAATGAGCCAACAGCTTTGACAGAGACTTTTACTGTGTAGCACCGTTCAGACCTTTTTATTTCACAAATGTCCAGTCCTTCATTTTAACTTTCACTGCCTTTATGTTTTTTTAATCATGTTTTACTGTTTTCCTGCTCTTTGTGTTCATCGATTCCTAATTAATTGTATTTTGTACTGTGAATCCTGATCAGCATTTCTTTGCTGTTTTTTTCATTTAGCTTTAAGTTTCTTCTTTTAACTTTTTTATTTCTAGTCTCGTTGCCATTGATTAATTAACTCTAGTTCTGGTGGCTGATAAGCATTTTATCATGCTGTTTGGAGAAGTGCTATATTCACATAGTTCATTATAAATGCAGTGGAAATGCACAGAAAGCTTTATGAAAAATGATCATCCTGGTTGTGTGAGCCCAGTGCTTCTTCTTCTTAACCATTCCTGTTTTTGTTCAACACTTTGGCTCCAGCTTTTATTATCAAATTAAAACCATTGATTCAGAATACAAAGCTGAAGCATTCCTGTATTTCAGGCAGCTGTTTATCTAATTAACACCAACCTGTGCAGCAGCGGTCACGTCGACCACACCGCTGCTGAACGAGACCGAACACAGATTAGGAGAACGGGTGCTCTTACTGTACTGTGCTAAAAATAAAAGCAAATGTTTGAAAGGGCAGAGAGTGGCACAACAGAGGCACACCACGTACAGTAGTCACACATCGTGATCGACCCGACCCTTTGAAGGGGCCATTATGAATAAAAAGTGGACTTTGAAATAGCTTTTAACCCTCAGGCCTCCAGCTGCCTGAAACACCCCCCCACCCCACCCCGTTCATTCTCTGTTCAAAGGGAGGCAAATTCAACCATTCACTTCTCTGTGCAGTGGTGTGAAAACAGCCAAACACCACATGTAGGAAGAGTTCATGCTAAGCTCTGAGCCCCAATCGCTCGACTTCCCTTGCGGAAACTGTTGTAGAGGCCGTTGTGTAACTTATTGTACATGTTCAGTTTGAGAGTGTTTAATTTTATGTGATTTTCTATATGTTAATACTTAAAGTTGGCACTGGACAGCCATAGACTATAAGCCTGGGTGCTCTTAGCCAAAATGGATATTTTTTTCCAAACCGTTCCTGGAGGAAAATTGCTGCGGCGGTGCTTGTGTAAGACAGTGTATATTGTGCAGTATATTATGGGCTGTTCTCTGAGCCTCAGAGCTGACTGTCACTTAACTCTAAGCTCATCTTAACCAAGACTTAATGGTGAGAGGTGGGAAGTATGAGAACATGAGGGCTGATTTTTTTATTTTCTTATTAATATGTACTACCACAAAAATCCCAAATATCCCATGACATAAGAAATGCTAACCCAACATTATTTGTTATGCATCAACATTAATTATTATTAGTTATTCTAAGACGAGGACATGTAATCTTAGTTGTGTGTCACAGCTTGCGTGACCACATGACAACCTTAGAGGTTACAACTACAACGGCAAGTTGTCGAAAAAGTGAAGCGTCTGGAAAAACTTCTAAATTTGTTAAGATGACTCGAGTGCCAGATGAGCCAAAGGATGGCTGATGTTAGTGCGACCTGCGTGCTAACAAAGGCATCCTCCTCCACACCGACTACATGTTGATGACAAAAATCAGCCTTTCTACATTTGAAACTTCAGTGAGCCTTGAGAGCTTTTGCTAAGCGACGGCTAACGTGGGCCAAAGCGAGTCCCTACCTTTCATGAAGTCCGATAACCATGTCACCTGGCAGGGAATTGTGTGTCTACCTTCGGTTTGACCTTTGTGATGAGCCACTGACATGTTAATCTGATAAACACAGTGCACCGGCAGCACGAATGGAAAAGTCTGAGGTACCATCTGGGTAAAACAGGAACAAGCTAACGTGACCAATGAAGACAATAAAGTTAGTTACATTAGCAGCTAATGCTTGTTTACTTTTGCTGAAGCAGAAGTTTGGCTGCAGGGCTTTTCATTGGAATGGATTAGTATTCAATCGTGGTATTACTCCTTTTACTTAAGCAAAGGTCTTGAGTGCTTTTTCTATAGTGCCTATACAGTTGCCGTGGTTGCGTAATTCACTGTATAGTGTGCATGCATTATAGAACAGCACCGTGCCCTAATGTGTTCAAGAATAAAAGCAAACCATTGGCATGGATAGCAAGTCACTGTGTTCTTTCACAGACCCAGAGCCACTTTCATCATGAAGTAAAATGGAGGAATTTGTGTTGGTGACACTCACGTAAATACACGCTGACAGTTTACAGGCCTCCGCCGCACATACTGACACAGAAGGACAAAAGGACCTCACACAGAGCACGAGGAGAAACTGCAGGGCGACTAAATAAGCGGTCTTTCTTCACAGTTAATAATAATGCTTCTGCTGTGGTTCCCCTCAAGAATGCAACGCTGCGTTATTTATCAGACTGGAGCACAATAGAAGTGGAAATAAAAAAAAAAAGTGAAAGGCCTGCGCTAAAAATAACAGGGGAGCAGAGCTGGTGCATGCACCACCAAAGTGAATTCTGAAATGAGATTTTGATCTGCAGTTCCACTCCAAGGACGACGCACAGCAAACTGTAGAACCGAATTCACAGGCAACAGAGTGGTTTGTCCTTCAGTGGACACGAATAAACACACGTCCTCTGTGAAAGAAAAACGTCCACGTTCAACATCTTCTTTAACATTTAGCAGTGGAGGTTCTCGTTACGCTGAGTTTTTCCACTGAGGTTATCACACGAGCTCAGATGCTTGGTTAAAATTAACTCCACAGCACCTCTGAGGTCCATTAAGGTCTCATCCGAAGGACTGACTCACATGTTTGATGCTGAGACATAAAAGTGTCGTCTTCATTAAACACAACTGCAGCTTCACGCTGAACATTTTTGCTACTGTTCAATTTGTTTTTATTATTTATGACTGAAGACTCAAAACAATGAGGATTACGCTCATATCTCACATGTTGGATGTTGGAGGGTTTTGTTTTTTTTTAAGGCAGATTCTGATATTTGTTGGACCACAGTAAATATTTTAACATTTAAGTCCAGGCAAAAAAAAAACAGATGTAGAGTTACACAGAATTACATACTCATAAAGAAGTATAGACAAGGTTTAAAAGACAAAATATTCACACCATAAAGTAGGAGATATAGAAAACATAATGAAAAAGAGAGTATATGAATAAATAAGAGATCTTTTTTTTAACAGAATTTCTATTATCTTTTAATTTCTATAATTCTCAGTAGTTTCCTAGTTTTGATCTAAGATCAGTTTCTTGGGCGAAATCATTTTCATTTGTTGTCAATCCAAATCAGTTTCTTCGAAGTTCCTTGAATGACATTTCATTGAAATATAAGGTCAAATCATAGATTTCAAAAGTGAAAATGTTTGCCTTAGCGCCTGAGGCACCTGTGTTCCTGCCTCGGTGCTCGTCACTCATCCTGATCTGCTGCCTGAAACGATGTCTTGCCTGAGGCTGAGGTAACATCTGTCTGCGAAGCTTTTACAGGTGCCGACAAAGCAAACAGCGAACTCAGCCACTCTGCGATAAAACTTGTTCAGCTTCGCCGTTCTTTTTTTCTGTTTTCCCTACAAGGATGTGGCTGAGACGACTGAACCGAACCTGCTCTGTTGTCTGTGGTCTCATATTCATAACCACAACCAGCGGCCACAGGCACAGCAAATGGTAGAGGCACCTGTTGAACCTGGAAAGCGGGGAAAGATGGAAATAAACCTCTGTTCTGCTCGGCTGATGACACAACTCACTACTGGTGACTCCACGTGTATGCCAGAAAAATGTGTTACAGAATGCAGAATGTAGGGCACATTAGGAGGAGTAAAATTAGGAGGATGATTTGGTGAAAAGAGGAGTAATTTCAGGCAAAACTGAGTCATGAACTCAGGGGGTGCAAATAACGCATTTAAAATCTATTTTTTTATTTTAGGTTGAGGATGGACATCTTCAGCAGACCAGGATCTCTCTCCCACTCGGCTGATGCTGACGTGTTGTGGCGTGCAGAGCCGCCGGAGCAGCCAGAGACGGAGCCGGGAGCAAGTTCTGGTCCGCAGCACGAGCGAACTCAGCTGCCGGGGCCTGCGGCGACGAGTCTCCCTTCCTCACAAATGGCCTCTCCCACCCCTCTAATCAGCAGGCGGGTTAAACTGCAGCTCCCGGCACACTGCTCTGTGACACAGCAGAGTAACGCTGCATCCTCGCTGTGGCCTCTAACAAGCTGTACTGTACTGAAATACACCACAGTGCCCTGGCTGGCTTCAGTCTGGCTGCAGCATGTCAGTCAAACCCCCGGTAGCAAAGTGCAGCCTCGTTGCCAAGTTGATTTTGTTTTAAGAGGTCTGACCATTACTGCTTATATGAATGTCTGCAATAAAAAGCCATCTATTTAATAGTGCAGTTAACTTTTCATTTTCTTTTTCAAAATGTCCCATTACCAAGTCAGAGTCACGCAGAGAATGACTCAGAGGGAACACAGGAGTCTGAAACGGCTGAAAAGACCAGTTTGAACAGGACAGCTTATGAATCTGTAAGACATCCTAACAACAGCAGAGGGTAAAAAATGATTGTCTTGCTACTGTGATGATGTTTTATCATTATTCAAAGAACGACAACTGTACAGAATATCTGCTGATTATTTTTTCTCAATAATTTGATTCATTGTTTGGTTTATAAATCTCCTGGAATTTCCTGAAGCCAGAGCTGATCTCATCAGTTTGCTTGTTTCATCCGACCAACAGTCCCAAACCCTAAGATGGTCAGTTTACTGTCACGTTATTTTTCTGTTGCTTGACTAACTGATTAACAAATGAATCATACAGTTGATGCAGCTGAACGTCCTGGTATAAGCTAGAATGATTTTTTCTTTTGTTAAATAAAATGTTTATTTTGTGTGTGTGAGACACAAAAAGGCAGCAAATCGTTTCCAAATCTCACTCTGAGCAGGATCCGAATCACAGCAGCAGAGTTCATCACTGTGTCGTAGCCTACAGGTTTAATAATCTGCCTTTCCCTTCATTATTTTTCAGTTGAAGTGGCTTTTGCTGCTTTGCCAGGCCTGCGGCCCTGAACCGTGGCTGGAAGAGCTCCAGTACTAAGCTAATTTAGCCTGACTGCTAGCTGGTAACATTAACAAGTCCTTACAGACACTGGCGGCAATGAGCAAGAGATTCATTTCTGTTTATGTGGCATTAAACTGAACACACGGCCTGCTGATAGCTGCTGCCATGCACTCTATCAGGAATGAAAATGTTCACACTGGAAACATTCGACTCAACAATTTAAACTGAAGTAGGAATGATGAGGGTCGACGGCAAAGAGCAAAGCAGATGGATTTTTCAGTCCATTTGATATATCAATACATCAGGAAGAAAATCCAAGCTCATTTGGCTGCATTAAAGGTTATTTCAGCCTATTATACTTTAATTAACATTTGGCAAACACTCGCTTGACAAAGTGAGGTTTCAAACTTTTTCTGATTACAGAACGAAGCCTGAACTTTGTCACGTCGTCAGGAGCAGCCTCGGCTGACTCACAAAGATGTCAACACACCGATGTGACAATATTAGTTCCACTCAAGTACTAATTGCATGTTCAACCCGTGTTATTCATGTGTCGCTGAGCTCACATAACGAATGAATAAACAAATCACACGACAACTCTGGGCAGGTCTCTGCAGAGAAGGTGGGGGCGTGCATCACTGCATGTGCGCACACGTGTTTACGTGTGGGCATTAAAAAGGGGGAAGGGTGGGGGATCCTTGTCAAAGGGCAAACACACCCGCGCAGTGGCGCCAAGAACAACTCCCAGGGCAGGAAGCTGACACTGTGCATCAGTCAGGGCAGAGGACAACACCGCCACCCACATCTCCTGTGATTCCTGACAGCATCACAACCTCCTCAAACACAACCTGACAGCTCGAGACGTTCCCACATCGCAGGGAAACGAGACTTGACTCGTTCTTTTTCATCCAGCCGCAGCTTGGGTTGAAATAAAGAAGCGACAGAAAGATTTGTAGCAAGCAAAAAGACTCAGACTGCTCGGTGTGAGAGGGAGGACAGAGGAGGAAGGAGGGGGAGAACCAGGAGGAAGAGGAAAAGACGAAGGAGTAAGGGGACAAGTAGCAAAACAAGCAGAAGGAGGAACACAAGGAGGTAGAGGAAGAGGAAAAGAGGAGCAATAAAGAGGAGGACAGCAACGGAAACAAAAGATAATGAAGGAGAAAATAAAGGGGAAGGGGATGAGGGAGGAGAGACACAGGAGTATAAATAAGAAAAGAATTAAAAGTTTAAAAAAAAAAAGAGGAGGACAGGACGACATGAAGCCAGAGCAGGAAAATATCAGGGTGGAAGGAGATGAATGAGCTAAACAAAAGAGGAGGAGGAGGAGAAGGAGGAGGAGAATCTGTAAATAAAAAAATAAGAAAAGCGAGGAAAGAGGCAAAAGATAAAAAGGGAGGGAGAAGAAATAAACATGAAAAATAAAACACTGAGAAGGAGGAGAAGAAAAAGCCAGATTATTAAAAGACCAGTGTGTAGGATTTAGAAATGTAATATTCACAGTTATGTTTTCATTAGTGTAGAAGGAGTCCTTCATACACACATAAGGAGCTGGTCCCCTTCCACATGTTTCTACAGAAGCCCAGAACCAAACACTATACGCCTTTTGCAAGGGTGAGGGGAGGGGTATTCAGCTGGTTGCATTCTGCAACCTCACTGCTAGATGCCACTAAATCCTACGCACAGGTCCTTTAAAATATCAGGGAGGAGGATGATGACAGAGACAATGATGAAGAAAAAGACAAATAAATACTAAAAAAAAACAGACAGAGTGAAGATATAGAAGGTGAAGGAAATAGAGAAGAACATCAAGAAGCTGAATGAGAAAATGAAAGGTAAAAATAAAGGAAGAGAAGAATAAAAGCCTGAGTGAAAACATCAGAGAGGAAGATAATGAGAGAGGAAGAGGAGAAAGAAGTTGAAGGAGGAGGAGGAGGAGGAGGAGGATGAAGAAACACAATTATATGTCCCATCAGAAGCCAACTGGCATTACATTACACACTGGGGCATCCAGCCATGTACTAATCTGGTTCCCACTCACAAATTTTGTCACATGTCAGCCCCCGTATCGCTCCCTCTTTCCTGTAACTCTTTACTATCTGCTAAAACAGAAGCAGCATAAACATCATCTGTTCTGAGGGCTCGGGCACTGAGCTGCACATCACGTACTCCGAAAATCAGGTTTTCAAAACCATCAAAGACTTTTGGTCGCACATCATTCTCAGACGTGTCTCTTCTCCTTTTTTAAATTCTACTGTGAATTATCTAATAATAATAATAATACAACCGTTCTCCAAAAATAATCCTCAAAAAGCACAGAGACGTCGTCGTTTGTGCACAGGCATTTTGGGAAGCGGCGTGTTGAGAGTAAAAGCACCTGCCCGCTGAAGAACGCTCACCTTTAGTGGTTTCGTCTTCGATGGGCTGCTTGAAGAGGGTGATGTCCTTGAACGTGCAGAGGAACAGAACCACCTTGTCGTTCTCGTTCCTGATGGGAGCCACTTGCATGTAGAACCACACTGGACTTCCTGCGAAGACATCACAAAATCTTAGCTGCGTCCTCCTAATTGCAGCTGTCATTTTTTTTTTCAGTTGCTTGTACAACGTGATAAAATAGTGAAGAGCGCCCATCACAGTTTCCCATAGCCCAGCGATGTCCGAGTCAAAAACCCAAGATGTTTCATTTACGATTAACAATCGTTAATCAGTTCGCACTAGTGTCGCACTAAAGAATCCTGTTTAATTAACTCTGAGACATTTAGAGATGAAAACACTGAAATATGAACTGAGCAGTCACTGTGCTTTGTGTGTGTGATGTGTTCTGTAGAACCGATGGTCTTAAGCGACCTGATGTACCCAATAATCTTCATAAAGAACTGTTTGATCCTGCTCCTGTTCGTGTCCGTGATGTTAATTATTTCTTGGCTGATGTTTAAATTACCCACATTCACACAGATCTCATTCTGACAACTTAATGTTAAGGTCATCACATTTAAGGAACTCACTGTTCTTCCTCCAGCCAGCTGACACTTCCCCTGCCTTTTTCACGTCCCCCACACACTTTCAGGAAAGTTGCACATACCTTCATGCCATAAACTGTGGACACAGGCTGCAGCCTCTGTAAGGACCCCACGCTCCTGATTTGTCAGCAAATCTGTGCCATTTTAAAATTGATCTTTTCATTCTTTACTGCTTCTCTCTCTCTGTCTGTCTGTCTGTCTGTCTGCCTGTCTCCTGCTCCTCCACCTGGCTTTTTGTTCCGGGGTTCCTGAGGTAGAAATCTTTAAATACAGTTCACAAAGATTCATTTAAAAAAGCCTCAGCAGTTTCCTTAAACAGCTGCTCACTGTCGTTTCTGTCAAACGGGAGGACACACTGCATTTGTTGGGGACTATTTTCAGCGGCGGATTAATCCACATTTAGTGCTTTAGTGAGTATTTAAAGGCAGTGTGAGTCATATATTTTATTTTATTTTATTTATTTTTTTTTTTTTTCTGACATTTTTGAGACAAATGATTCATTAATCAAAACATAAACAACAGCATCAACAGACTGATCACTAATGAACATGCAGTCCTACTGGGAATTACAACAACCCAGGAGAGAGTCACGGTTACTAAAAGACAAAAGAGACATGATGAGACAACATCAACAAATGAAGTAAGTCAGCACTCACGGTTCTTCCTGTACAGCAGGATTTCGAAGCAGTTGGACTCATAGTTGTCGAACGTCTGCCTGACTTTGTCGATGGTCTTCTTGTCCGTCAGCTCTCCGTACATAAAACTAGACGAGGAAAACGAGACACGTGAGGAAAAAGCGGCGATCGATACTGACCTGACCCTTTAACCTTTGACACCGGTTACAGTATATCACATATGTTTGTATCGGCATCTGTCGTCTTACCACAAAGTGTCCATAAAGTTTTACGTTTGGTTTTTATAGAGTAAACTGATGCAGCTCAGAGTGAAGGAGTGAGGACTGGTTTTGGACTGGTGCAGCCTGCGTTTCCTGGTATGGCTGCAATCATTCCTTAAAGGACTGATTTTGATCTCTGCTAATATAATTACTGTGAGTGAGTGCTTTCTTTCAGCCGCCGTGTCTTCAGGGATTAATACACACAGAGAGGTGCAAATAAACCGTACGGTTTCTCTACCACACTGCTGATGGATCAACTCCAAAAAGATGTTCTGCAGTGGTTAGATGGATGGAACATGTGGACGGGTGAATACTGGAAGAAGGTGAAGCTGCTCTGCCCATCACTCCCAAACAACTGGACCTGATGGTTTAAACTGTGATGCTCATGAAATGTTCGTTTTTTAATCTTATAGCTGCATCTTTTGTGGTGGACTCTGGCATTTACCCAACCTATTAGATCAATTTATAGCAACAGGCAGCAGCAATGACCCCCGAGAGACCAAACAGGTACGATCACTTCAGTATCCTCCTGCTGGGTTTAAGAGGAAAGCCTGAGAGCAGATCCCAGAGAAATAACGAGACGATGACTGAGAGGTGGAGCCCCTGAGAGACGATAAAATTAGAATGATAATTGTCTTCCTGCTTGAACTTGCATTTAAAGTTCCACTTCACATTTAAATTTCAAAACATCGACTGTAATTTGGAGAGAAATTTGGTGATTTGGGAAAACTACGAAGTAAGAGGGCCTCATCTTCCATAATTAGCAGCTGCTGTCTCCAGTGTCTCCAGTGGTTAAGATTTAACTTGTGACCCATTAGTGAGTCCTGATCTCCTCCTCTGTTTGTCCCTTTGCACTCCATTATATATATATGACCTTCGTGTTAACACCACGACGTTATACTTTTATCCTGCAGCCAAAAGGTCAGAAATTACTCCCCAAAAATGGCATGGGCCCCATTAACAGGCCACTGACTTCCATCACTCTGGCAGCAGCCTGTAAGTTTAAGCTCTCAGTCGGCTCTGATCTCCTCTCATTGTCACGTCTGAGTGGATTGTCGGTCTCAGTGTCCTCTCCAGCCCAGAGCAGCAGGGAGTGGACGGATAAATCTAAGAGCCCCTATTCTCACATAGCTCGGTGTCCAAGGGAGCCTCTTCAGCCTCTGGCTAGTCTTGGTCGTCACCCCCGGTCAGGTCTGAAAGGCGCCTGAGGAGAGTCGTCGTCCTTTGGAGTCAAATTTTAAAACGTCTTGACTGACAGGCGAGCAAGACACCGTCCTCGAGCTGGAGCGGGCAGCGCTCCCCTGGCAGCTTTAAATTGGATTCATTTCAGAGTCTCACTGAGCGGTGTGCCCTCCCCTCCCCTCCATCCCTCCCTCCCTCCCCCTCTGTCTTTCAGAACAAGTGGATATGCCAGATGCTGATTTTTTTTTTTTTTTTTTTGGCAGGGTGGCTCTGCTGAGGTCCACACTTCTGTTGCATGATATCAGAGCAGCTCTTAAGTGGTAAACGAAGTTAGTATCACGTAAACTTCTCTCCATCCAGAGCAGCACTGTACAGTTTAATGATCTCTACAGTGGCAGAGAGGCAGAGAGGCAGGGAGGCTCGCTCCCCCTATCTCCCCCTATCTCCCCTCTCTGCCCCCCTCTCTCCCTCTCTCCCTCCTCTCTCCCTCCCTAAATAATGGATGGACCTGAATTAAAAAGGATGCATTCAGTGATTTTTGCAGGAAAAATGCAGCACTTTGAAAAGGACATGGTCTTCGTTTTAAAAACAATGACTCATGGTAACTCTTGTTTGGTTATAAAGACGCTGGTGTTGTAAAAATATATTGGCTTTTATGAGCTTCACTTTAACTGAAGCCTTTAAACTATTAAAAACACATGAAGGGTCTAAGTGAGACATATGTCCACTTTCACTTCAGTGGGAGAGTGTATGCAAATTTAAAAGTTGAAGTTTAATGCACGTGAAGTTACAATGTGAGTGCAATTATAATAACAAAGACAAAAAAAACGCCATTATCACTTCATGTAATTATTGATGCTTTAATCTGGAATAAAACAATGTATTATTGATTAACGTATTGATTCTTAAATGGAAAACAACAATACAAAATCTAACCAGAAAAATCACGACTTTTACCTGCATGTGCTGCTCTTCTGCATGACCTCTGCCCTGTGGAAGCCAGACAGTTTGCAGAATCCGTCATTGCTGTAAACTACAGGCCACTCCACGATCTGGGCGTTTCCCAGGAGGAAGCTGGTCTCTGATGGACGGACAGGACAGAGAGAACATCAGCCCCAGAAACAGCATCAAATATGAAGAACAGATAAAAGGCTGCAAAGCTCCTTAGCCTCTAGAGATCACTGTTCAAAGACATGCTGCGCCAAGTCCAAGTCAGTCTCAGCTTTGATTCTTAACTAGTCAACCTCCTGAAGCGTGGCCAGTTGATGGGTCCTGAATCGTAATGTTTACTGAGACATAACTTACATTTCACATGACTCTCTGCGTCAGGACTGCACACATTACATTCTTCATGACAGGTCAGCTTCAACTCTGGCTGTAGTATTTGTTAGTAGTAATGTGGAGATGCTGTGCAGATGGACAGGTGGCACTGGGTGCTTGTAAGAGGCCGACAGATATGAGCCGAGGCTCATTGCTATTAGGATCTCACCTGTAACTGAAGATCCAGCAGGTAAAATTTACCTCAGAGCATTTCAGCAATTTTCATATACAGGTGGGCTGGATCATAAAGCTGCAATGTACAAGTGCAAGTTTGATGAGTACTGTGATGTTACTGTTGATACGTCTGAATAATTAAAACTGTATGAGCCTTGTGCTGTTCAGTGTTATGATACAGAATGAGAGAAAAGCAGAAAACTAGGCACAACAACAGGAACAATGGTCCGTTTTAAAATCTCCTGCAGCAACATTTTAAACCTAGTTTTAAACAAGTTTCACTGTAAACATTTCTTTGAATCTTCTCTAAAGTTAGATTCATATCAATCTCTACGACAGGATTTAACTGTGCAGCACAAATGGGAATAAATTGAAATCACGTTCAGTTTTTTTGTTCAAATATGATCTACCTTAATTCCAGTTTAATTGAGTTCCTCTTGGGGTAAACAGTCCTTATGCTTTGTTTCTGGTATTACAATCTGGGCCACAGATTAGTAATGACACAATCTGACCCCCCAAGAAAGAAAGAAGAAGAAAAACTGGGGACTTTATACAAAGACTGCACACTTAGATTAACTGTCACAGTGGAGACAAACTAAAGACGAAACACTTCACAGCCAGGACGAGGAGGACGGATTACAGTGAGAAATAACTCTGTGAATGTACATATAGTGACTTTATAATAAGACAGACTTTAAAAACTCTGAACTCATCCTTTAAAAGCTGGAGCTTCCTGTGTTGTCTTCAGATTAAAGCAGAGTAAGACTTACTTTACGAATCATCTTGACCTTTCTGCTCTCGTCTTTCATACCAATCAATTTTTCAGATTTTCAGCAAAAAGTGGTTGAAGATTTATGAAGATTTATGTTTGCTGCAGACCTACTTCCAAACCTCTGCACTTCCTCTGAACCCAAATCAGAGAGCCCCAGCCCAGCTAACTGAACTGGCCACATATCAACAATAAGCACATTAACAACAGGCACAGAGAAAGCTGGTCAATCAGTTTCCAGGCGTCTGTTTGAGACCTGAACATCTCAGTCACTCTGTTGTTTCTGTCAGTTACAGCAACAATTATGTTTTGAAACCTGTTTGGATAATACTCTGCTTTTCTAGCTGGTCGCCAGTGATGGACAATGAGAACAATAATGCAGCTTATTTTCTACAACACTGGTGTCAGACTGTCGCTCTCATTTCAGAGTGTGCATCAGAATTACATCATTTACCATCAGAGGACGCACCTGCACTCAGGGCTGACAGCGAACACACACCTGGATTAGAGATTCACGTGCAGCAGTATTCCAGCTAACAGAAACACCTCTGTGCATCGTACGGAGAGGAGCCCTACAGTTCAACAGCACCACAAACTGCAGCCTCCAAAATGACCATAAAGTTGCATCAGCACCTCTCAGAAACAGTTTCATCACAAACTGCACATTATAACTGTCATGAAGGGGGATTTATCACAGGACTGTTGCATTAGACTGTATTAGTTTTAGCTAGGCGTACCACATAAACTGCCAGCTGAGTGTAGATTTCAAAACAACAGAGAAAGCCCAACAATCTTTACACCATGATGGTCTTCAACAGAATTCATGAATCACAGAGACACAGTTTGCAAACGTAAACGCATTAAATTTAAACAACCACTCCAGTTTTTGACCAATCGAACATCAGAATATTTCAGGATTTTGTTTGGAGCCATTTCGTGGGAAACTAGCTCTCTAAAATCCTCCTCATTTAAACAGAATAAACTGGGACTCACTCTCCACACAGCTCACACAGTGTTTCCCCCCCGAACAGGTTTGAATCAATCAACCTCAATGACCAGAGGAAGCCGAGGCCTGCTACAGAAACAGCGTTTGGCTAGGTTAAAACACCAGGGCTAACGTTAGCACAGAATCAGTAATCTTAGCAGAGACACACACACACACTAACCTCTAACTACTAGCTAACTCATAACCACTAATGCTAACACCTCAGGACACACAAAGACTACACAGCTAATTCAAATTTGTGGCGGGAAAGTTTGCTAATGTTACCACAGCTAAGCTACAGTCATCAGTGTTAGCATACAAGCTATGCTGCTTGTAGCCTAAGCACAAAAACAAACAGGGCACTTGTGCTAAAGCTAACATTACACACCCTCCACCTACTCACTGTTAAACCACCATTTTCCTCCGTCCTCGGTCACAGACGTTCACTGGCTCTACCTGCTCCGGCAGCCATGTTTGTTACAGCCAACCTAAAGCTCTGCCTTCTTATAGCAGAAGCCCCGCCCCCCCTCTTTCTGCTAGCTTCTGTAAGACAATTTATTTCTGTTTCTGGGCTTTTATGGCCTTATTCTAATACAAATGGATTTTTATTCAAATCGAAGCAGGAAACTCGAACTTCAGGAACCTCAAAACCCACAGGTTCACTCCAGATCATTTCGGTCTACATTATCTTATTTACTGCAACTTTGTTTGAAGTCGGTTATAAAAATTATTGCCAGTTGATGGACTAATCTATCAATCAACGAATCCCTTCCACTCTGAAGAGCTCGTTGTTTTCTGGATGCCTGGGGCAACAATGAAACAGATGGGTAACAGCTGTGGTAAATAGGGGCACAACAACAACTTTTTGCCCTGGGGCCCTCCATGGATAGTAAAACTTGAATACCTAATCTCTTTAATAAAGATAAAACAGCCATTAATGTTATGCACATGAGCTATGCACACCATATGTTACTGTGTTTGTGTTTATGATTGCTCTCAATTTTTTAAAAAAGGTGCCAGGTAGCAAGTAAACATCACCTGCCAGAGTTACCAGTACAACACCCTGAAGAAACATCTGCAGTGAAAAAATTACCCCCGGCAGTTTGTTTTTCTTTTCTGCTTTTCAACACTTGGATATCAGTTATGCATTTGATATATTCTGCACGGCAATAGTTTGGTCACGGGGGAGAAAATGCAGGTGGATGTGACTGTTAGACAATCAGCTAGAAATCTCCCATTCGTCACAGCGCTGTCAACCCGTCCCAGGGACATACCATATGTCTTTAGATGGACGAAAATCATTTTAAAGAGGCTCGATCCATTACAGTGAACCATTGGTCATTTTAATGTTTCTTTATTAAAGGAAAACTCTGCTTTAGTTAACTGGGGTTCTGTTTTTGTAGCTTGGGCCTTCGGTTATGAGACCACTGTGCTTATTTGAACTCAGGGAACATGAAGACTTTACTACATGCAGAACACTGTCACAGTCTGATTTAAAGTTCCACTTTAAAACAGTTCTTACAACATTTTCTGCAAATATTTCTGTAAACTCCCAGTTTCCCAGAAATATCTTTCAGGACAAATGATCAAAATGATCCTTTAAAGAAACCTCTTTGTAGCATAACAGTGTAATTTAAAGTCTGAAAAACTCTCCTTGCAGTGTGTTTAAGGGCATTCAAACCTTCACAAGCTGACAGTCAGCTGCCATATAATGAAACCCCAGAAGATTTCAGCAACTGGCGGTAAAGTCTCAGATGTTGGTGTGTCCTTGAAACCAGCAACACGAAGCCCCAAAGACAAACAATACACAAACACGGACATGGTGACAACAATTACATGAGTTTTTCCCAGTTTCTTCTTCCCATTAAAATATTTTTAGAAGGTGACTATTTTCCACAAGAACTGAGCAAAGACAACTTTTCAAATCAGTTTCAGCAACAGTACTACCTGAGAATAGCTAAATATTCACTGGAATTCATCCACAGCATCTCAGGCAAGGTTCAAGTCTTGCAAGTCAGTTTTTTAAAACACCACTACGATGCTTGAAAGGTCAGAAAAATTCTCCTGCTTTAGAAAATGGTCAGCACTATGCAAAGTTATTCAATTTGTAATTAATGAGCAAGAATATCAGCAAAACTGCTGATAATGTCCTTCAACACCTGCCAAATCTGCTGTACTGGTAACTCTGGCAGGTGATCGTTCATTATTTAAAGAGCCTCCCCTTCCAAAAAAAAAAAGAGCTGGCAAAAAAGAGAGCAGATACAGTAACAGCCCATGGACTGTGTGCATGACCAAAAACATTACAGGCATGCAGTGTTTCCCACAGTATGCTGTATGTTTACAGCAGGGAGGAGAAACCTGTGAAGCAGCGTTTAAACCATGAAAAGATCAAATGCCTGCAGTGAAACACAGACGGGTGAACCCTGGAAGGTGTGTCAGCAGCTCTCTCGGGGCAGGTTTCACTGCAGGTTTTACGGACTGATGAGTAAAATTCTCCGACAGCACACTCAATTGATTTTACTGGTCAGCCATCTGATGATATAAAAAAATAGTGGCTGTAATAAAAATGTTCCAGCTGTAGTCAGGGGAAAGCCTCTATCATAACAGCAGTGAACGTCAATGACAGAGAGAAATCCAATTCTTAATAAAACACAAAATTGAGTTCAGTCAAACTCCTGCCGGTGATCACGTGGCCACACAAACAAGGGCAAAAACATCTGTAGAGCTTCCACTTCAAGGTGAGCAGAGTGAAAAGAGGCTTATCATAGTTTAACATGAATTATCTGAATTAAGGTGCAACAGGAGGCTGACAGGATGCACTTCAAAGCTGCAGAAGAAGAGGCTGGTTTACTGTGTACAGCTGAGGCTCATGATTTTCACTGATTCTATGTTCCTGTTCACAAGGGTTTGTGTTTCCTGCTATAAGAGCTATAGGTAATGCACTTCAAACTAATCAAGGTTCTGCTCCGAAAGTCTTTTCAGTGCAGAGGAAGTTCAGAGAAAAGATGGCGAGATAATAGAAACAGCCTGCTGATCATTCACAACAACTGAAATTCTGTCTGTGCTGGTCAAAGCCTCATAAATCACTCTGTTCTGATAATCAATCCAAGCAACGCAGCCAGACATGAACTAGGTCCAGCTTCTCAGCTGCAATAAGATCTTTGGGTTTTGGACTCAAGGACATTTTTCACGATTTTCAGACATAATGTCGATCAAATGATGGATCATCACCGAACTAAAATGAAAACAGTCCTACGGTCCAGAGGATCATGTTTTGTCCTTAAATCTAAATCTAATGAAAGCTGAACCAAGTCTGACAAATATCGAGCTGAGTCTGACAAGGTAAGTCTGAAATGTCCTAAAATGGCCACCGTACAGAGACTAAACCCTTTTGACTTAGGAAAAAACCTAAACATATTTTTTAATGGCTCATCTTGAGCTTGGGGGCAGTTACATATATTTATCCAGTCACGTGATCTGAGGTGACTATCTAACCTCCATTTCACTTCCATTTCACTTTGACTTTGATATTCTCTTAAAGTGAAACTTCTTCATGTGTTCTGTGCAAAATGCTGGTGGCTCAGCTCTTTTTCAGCGCTCACAAATCACACAGTCAGTCTGTGCAGTTCATCGGGGCTAAAGGTGTGACAGGGCCACACCTTTAACAAAGACCAATCCAGAGCAATATCAGCCTCATCTGTTCTCTGCTCCTCTTGCCAAACAATTACTTGTGTGATTTTTCAGCACAAAAAGGAAGTGGACTTACTCAAATTTATCACCCTCTAGTTTAAAGTCTTAAACCTGCCGGCTGCAGCCTCCTGTGCGCCCTTTGAAATTAAAAAGCTGAGTAAGACTTAATGCAACACACACACAAAAATCCCAGAATCATCTTGACCTTTTCCACTCTCCTCTTTCATCACAATCAGTTACTTCGTTGAACTGAGGTTCGACCAATATGGCTGCCTGAAGGCCGATAACAACAGAAGCTGCTTCAGGAACAGTGGCAAAGCCTCTGATCCAGGGTTCAGAGCATTGTGGGAGTTCAGGTCTCGACTGCAACCCACTGATGAGATTATTTTAGCTTTAACAGCTCTGATTCAATTACCAGGAAATTTTATGAGAGGCTACATGAGACCTTTTAATTTAAGTTATGGCAGATTTCCAGCCTGTTTTTCTGCAGCTGTGATCAGAGAAACATTCATGCAGGACTGAAACCAGGACGTTGGGAAAACAAACACAGTCCGACCGTTTTCAGAAAACACTGACCCACTGAACCACTGCTTCAGTACACGCAGATCAACGCTGAAATCATACCTCAGACAAGGTACAATACAGTTCACTCGCTGCATATCAGGGACTTTTTGCAAAATATGAATCAATCCAGGAATAAAACGACTAATTGATTAATCAATATCTTTTCACGTTGGACTGTTGGACAGAGAAAAGAAGACATCTGAAGATGACTGGACATGTTTCACTGTTCTCTGGTTTGGAAGATGAGATCTCCGTGGAAGCTTTTTTGTTTCTGTGGAACAGTTTGTTTTGTTAGTAAAGTAACAGGATCGCTTTCTTTAAATTAATAAAAACGTAAATGTAAATATGAAATATATTGATTAGTAGAAGCCCTGTACCTGATATTCACTAAGATGACAGTAGTCTAGCCCTGTGAGCAGCAGGGCAGGCTTTAAGTGGTCTGATCCACGTAGCTACGGTTTTAGTGCCAATATCTCCTGAAGCTGAGGACTGCAGCATCTGATCTGAGGCCACTGAACAGTCTCACAACAATCTGCACATCGTCTGCTGTGCACATCATTCCAGACCGCTGCTCGTGTGATTTCACAAACAGAAAAACACTAAACCAACTGCAACCAATGACTCTCCGATCAGCGCTGAAACCCTCCTGAGGGGCCGCGCAACAGTCCCGTAGCTGGGCCAGAAGGCTCAAACACCGCCACATTTCTGGAACAGTCTTCTTGACCTTATCTCCGCCCAACCGCCACCACCACCACCACCCACCCACGACCCCGACTTTCATTCCGGCCACTTACTCCACTGACTCTTCTGGGAAGATAAAGGAAAGAAATCGATGTAATCGGAGGAGAGAACGCGTATTTCTCAGGCCGGTGCCAAGTTCAGACGCAGTTTATAGCGCAGATGGAGGAAAAAAAAAACATGAGCTGTGCGCTGATAAAACAAAAAACAAGCAACACTGCAGCTGAGTACAGTGAGCACATTCAGAAGATGAACAACAGAGCAGATATTCATTATTTACCACAGTCGATCTCTCATTTTACTTCACAACCTGCCGCTTTCCTCGCATCAACAGACGCAGCTTCAGTATTACATAACGACGGAACACACCTAAAAACTAACGTGGGTTTATTCGTTTCAACCACGACTCCCGCCTCCTGGACTCAGACTACTAAAAATAATACTGATAATTATAACAAAGTTAGGATGAGACAGAGCTGGCAGTAAACGAATAATCAGCCGGCTCCAGCTTTATTGGCTGAGCAGGCGTCAGTGTTTATTAAATACTAACGGGTGAGCTAACGACCAAAATAAACTTTTAATTTACAGCTAATAACGCGGTGACACACGCCATGATCGATCTCTCAGGATCTGCAGAGATAATTTACATAATCTCATCTCTTGAAGTCGAACACAGGATAATGCAGTGGGGAATAAAGCGGTGCGTAAACTGTGGCTCCCGGTGCCCGGTGAGCCGCTGGTATGCTCAAAAATTCAATCAGATTTTTTTCAAAACAGAAATTCACGTTTCTCTTAATGGAATCAGTCCCTTCTACACGTGTCTTTGATCAGTTTAACGTTACTTATTATGATGAGGAAAGGGGGTAAACTCCATCACCGGGGCATAAAAGTGAATTTGTGCCGGTTCATCCTCTGTGGTTCAGCCCAAAAACACACTGTATTCCAGCAGAGTCTGGGTCCGAGCCGTCTGGTGAAACCAAACCCAAAACAAGCCTCGCTCCGACGCGCGGACTCACCACTTGAACGCCGGACGATGTTTTCCAGAAAAGTGTTCTGCGGTGCCACAAGCCCTCTCTTTCCCCCGGGCATCCTGCTGCGGGCGGGCGGAGCTGGTGTCGGTTAGGGTCGGTGGCGGTGTGTCTGCTGCTCGGAGGTCGGTACTGACGCTGGCTCTCAGTCGGACCGATGGAGAAGATCATTGTAACCGTGCGCTCTGGCTGCTCGGGGCGCACTGAGCCACGGCGGCGGCACTGCATCCCGCTGCCTGCCCGGAGCGCCAGGACGCATGCGTGTCTGCTGTTGGGGGCTCGGTCCTTAAAATAATGATGCACACTGTATGATACGTTCAGTGTTTGTGTAATAAATCATGTATAATCGAAAACAGAAATAATAAAAAAAGACATTTAAGTTAGATTTATTAAACAGACATCGGTCGATCAGCATCTGAAATACAGCCAAGTATATAAAAGGATAAGAGAACAGATCATTTTAGCTGTTGGATCAGGGAAATATATGAGTTTATTTTATACAGCTGCGCTCAGGACATCTCCAGTTTGATTAGGTACTTAAACCAATTACACAGGTCTATTACATCTGGACTCTAATTACATGGGACCATGATTATTTCTACTACTGCTGGCACTGCTACTACTCCCACTACTTATACTACTACTGATCACCATCATCATCACAAGTCTCTCTTTATAAAGCGGTTATAAACTGTAATTAATAACATGATTAATGGTTTACAAATCGTTTACTAACGCTTCATTATAATACTTTAATAAAAATCAACGTTTCTGTTGCCAGGTCGTGGAAAAAAAGTGTGCGATGTGTGAAGTGACTCTTATTTTCTAATGAGTTATATATAAAATTATTCATTTAAGGTTTTAAGGGCAGTCGAGTGTTGGATGTTTCTTGGAGAAACAACAGTCAGGCAGTGAGATTTCCAGGCAGAGAGAAACTGATGTTATTATTTTAGTTATAACTATTTCTACACAACCTAACGCCCCTTGTCATTACTACATCATGTATTTTTGCAGATTAAACATTAGAGATACATGTTAATCAGTGAGATTTACAGGTGTTGGTAGGTGTGTTTTTTGGACACAGCCAGGCTAACTGTTTCCCTCTGCTTCCAGTCTTTATGCTAAGCTAGGCTAACAAGGACCTGACTCCAGCTCTGCACTTCATGCACAGACATGAAAGTGACATAATTGTGGAACTGTCCCTTTAAGAAACACAGTGTCATCAGTCAGCGAGACTGAGGAGCAGAAATCAACTGGTCCACAGGTTAAACTTCCATAAGCTGACTAATAACAAGTAGCAGACTGTTGGTGAAAACAGTGTCACCCTCTGCAGGAGTCTCTCAGGAATGCTCATTACCAAGTAAGAAGGGTTAATGGGGCCCCTGGGAGTCGATGGGCCCCACCAGAGAGGCAGCCAGCGCTCCATGCAGGACATCATGTTTTATTTACTTCACTGTAAATATCAGGACAAACGCAGCACCGAGCACCGAGGCTCCTCAGAGGAGGACGACGTAGGTTCGCTTTAAATTTCCTGCTGCATTTAAATTTGTAGCTGTGGCTTTTTATTTCTGTCTGTAATGACTGAAGCACATTAAAAGCTACAGAGGAGGCAGATCTCAGGTGTCTGTATCCACTGCTACGAAAACCACGGGACATAAACATCAGAAGAAGAAAAGCTGTTAACTATAAAGTATTAGACTCACACAACAGAACATAGGATGAAATAACTTAGTGCAAAGACAGTAAAACTCCAAAAGCCAATGAATACCACAAACAAATGGCGTTTCACAAAGTCAGTACAGAGACCTGATGGTAGAACTACACGGAAAGTGAAGTGATCACCAAAGTTATTACAGTTCATCCTGAGGGGAACATGAATGTCTGAACCAAACTCACAGCTGCTGAGACATTTCAGCCGGGACCTGTGAAGCGTTGGAGCGGCCGATAATCAGGTGATAAATACCAGCACAGTGTCCACTGAGCACGAATATCAGAGGAAAGTTACAGCAATTAGACGTCGTGTTTGACACAGTTTGTTTCGCGTTGTACTTTAGTCAGTGTTTCAGAGTCGTATTTACTAATCTCTCATCTCATCCCTGCTCCTGTTAACACCCACTGATTATCATCCACTGCTGTCAAGGAGTCTGGAGATCACCTGAGACAGTACAGCACAGAGAGTGTGTGTGTGTGTGTGTGTGTGTGGTTGCGTTGTCGCTAAACATGCACAGTGCCCAGCGCTCCTGTGGGATGTGCTTAATTGGCCCACTTGCATCATGGGGTATCAAACATATGTGACAGTGCAGGTGGGACAGCTGCCGCCTGAAGACAGGCCGCTCTCTCTCTCTCTCTTTCTCTCTTTCTCTTTCTCTCTCTCTCTCTCTCTCACTCTCTCTCTCTCTCTCTCTCTCTCTCTCTCTCTCTCTCACACACACACACACAAACGTACGGAGGCTCATTAAAGGCTCGGTCTCAGTAAATCGCTGAATTTGGCTTTAAACTGGTGTGAAATGAGGAGAGTCTGGTCCCAGTTATGAGAAGTGGTTTGAACGACCGTCAGACACTTTACAGCAAACTGAGGGAAAAATCTCACTCTGAGTAACAAACAGCTCAAGATGATTGGTTACGATATCGAAGCTTTACATGTTATATTAACATTATATTATTATAATGATGAAACAGATAATGTGATTAAACTTTCTTATGGTTGAGTTTATTTAAACTAAAGTTACAGTTCAGGACAGATTGTGGTCTTGGTTAAATATCGACAAAGGTGAAAAAGGTGAGTGGGAGGAGAAGTCAGAATGTGTTTACTTTATTATTCAGCCGAAACCACAATCCAGAGTGTTTTTATTTCCTGAACACAAACACACACCAGACTTAAGATGCCAAAGTATTATGACTGTGGCAAAGCTGCGAAAGTAACGGGGAAAATAAATGAGTTGTAAATAAACAGAATGTCTGTGAGAAAAGGTTGAACAGTCCACAGTGTGTGTGTGTGTGTGTGTGTGTGTGTGTGTGTGTGTGTGTGTGTGTGTGTGTGTGTGTGTGTGTGTGTGTGAAGGATTGCTGTGTCATAACATAAAGTATCATCATCATCATTATTCTATGTTCGAGTCCATTACACAGGTTGTGTTGAGGCTTTGTGTTTGTGAGTCAGAGGAAGTTGACTTGTAATTTTCAGCCTCGTTGTTTTGCTCCAGGCTTTGTAAGTTTGTGTGTTTGTTCATTAACACCGGAACAAAGTCCATCTGCATCAGCTGAGTCAGCTCCACCTGAACTCCACCTCTGAGTTTCTCGCCACAAAACCGCTGCACGTGTCTCGGACCGACCTGCATTGGACAGCGCAGTGTGTCTCCACGGGGATTTGATGACTGTAATCACTCTAATTACACCGCATCACTAACCCCCAATTACGCCCAATCAGCATTCAGCAGGCGGCCGCCATTGTTCATGTGGAACAGGCGCTCGCGGCCGATGAGCCTGATAAATGTATTTCCGGATTCCACAGCTCCGAAGAGACACGTGCAAATCACCCCATCGACTGAACAAAACGCTCAGCTCCTAATGAGTAAATAAAAATAAATAAATAAACAAATAAATAAAGCCACAGCTTGAAAAGGAGCAACAGGCGAGTTCTGTCTCTGCAGCGCTTAATTTGAGTTGGAGTTATTTCCAGCTCCACTGCTCACTGAGCAGAAATGAGTAAATGTCAGAGGGTGGAGATCAAAGGCAGCAGCGGGACGACACTTACGCCTCATTTGGGGAGAGAAAGAGGAAAGAGCTGAGGATGGAGGTATCGAACCCCCCGCCGTCGATCAATGCCCCGCCTGCACATCTGGAGCGAGGCATGGCTGCATCCTCCTTATTGATCTCAGAATTAATTAGTCCGGCTTCCATCAGAGCTGCGCGTCTCTCGGCGGCCCTAAAAAAAGGAGAAGGGGATCGAATATCAAAGTGCTGATCCAACCTACCCGCCCGTGAATGCCGATGCCCCCCGTCAGTTCTCCAACCCCCGGCCGGCCTCCGGTCGTTGTGCCGGCAGGAAGCTCAGATGTTGAACTGGAATAAAAACACAAAGTTTGCCGGTGTCTACCGTCTGATGGTGAAGTTGGCAGGGGTGAGGCTGGAAATAGCAGAGCTGAGGGACCTGGTGGTAAATGGGTTTTGTCCAGTATAGACATGTCTCTGTTGTGTTGCCAGTGTGCTGTGTCAGGAGACCAGCAGGAGGTCTAAATTGCTGTATTGGTCAATAAAAAGAGCTCCATTACACTCATTGGATAAAGAGTCTTTTACAGGGCTGGATTAACCTGTTAGGGGAACTCAAACAATTTGCTGCTCTGCCCCTAATGACCCCAACCACCATCCTCTGGACATAAATACAGACCACAAATCAGCCGACACGTGGCAGCGTCGTTAAACAGCCAGAAAGCAGCGGTGCACTTACACTGGCTGGAGGTTTTCCTCCTCACTGCCTTTGCAGGAGCACTAGTTGTATACAAATGTAGTTTTTGGGAGACACTGTCCTCAGGGTCCCTTTATAGGTTGACCTGGACACAGGGACCCGCCTTCTTCATTGTGCATCAGTGGTCCCTGTTTGGCCTGGTTAGTAATCTGGCAGTGGGACTTGGTATTTGTCTCTTGAGCTGCTGAGGGACGCTCTGCTGCCTAAAACTTAACAACCGTGTGGAGACAGCCGGTGGGCGCGTGAACAGCCTGCTGTGGCGTTTAGCGAAGCCTCTTCCGCTGCAGTTTAATTGTAGAGTACTTTCTGAATCACAAACGTAAATGTGTTTTTCTCGGACAGCGTGGAAGCTTTCGAAGGAGGCGTGAAGTAACCTGCCTGCGATCACTGTGTCTGGCTGTTACTGCTAATTACAACCAGGCTGCTGGTGCTGCGGTTTGTGTCTCTGGATCCCTTTCCCTCCATCAGCGTTACAGTTTGAACAGGCTTATTCTGGAGCTCTAATTCTGTAGCTTTTAGCTAATTACTCCCCTGTTAATCTTGGTTACACAGTTGCGGTGGCATGAAGACACACACACACCGACACAGGATACCGTGAAAGAAAGGCCTCAGAGGCAGGGAACAGAAGGCTGACATAAAATCAGAGCCACATCAGAGGAAGGAGCCAGGTTTTCTCTCATATTTGTGTCACATTGGGCCAAATCAGCTGACGTCAGTGTGTTAGCTGGGAGCTAACATACAGAACAAGAAGCTCACAGCAGCAACAGTGGAGGAAAATAAATAAGCTCAACATGTGATGGCAACTTTGTCTGAAGAACGGCAACGTCCTCCATCTTTCTAACTCACTGATCTAACTCACTGATCTAACTCACTGATTTACTGACAACTCCTGAACAAAGTTCCACCTTTATTCCCAGAGGATGAAGGATTTTATGGCTCTTACCTTTTACTGTGCTGCAAACATCAGCTTTTCTTTGACCAACTCGTCCAGGATGAGGGCGTCCTGAAAAAGAAAAGAATAAAATGTGCTGTGTGCATTCACTGTGTGGACAAACTGTGTGTGCATCCCTGGACAACAGTGTAAAAAACTTTTTTTTTTTTCCTTTCAAAAACCAACTTGTTCAGGACACACCTTCATGCTCCCCTGAGGATGATCTCCACAGATTTTTTTTTTGTTTCCACCGCAGGTCATCTGTTTCATCGGCTTTAACTGTTTTATGTCTGGAGACGTTACAGACTTGTATTACATCAGATTAGTTGGCAGCTTATGATAAAGTTCAGCTGCCTCAAGTCAAAACATTCTGATTTCCTATCCTACCTTTATGCCCAGATTCCTGTAAACTTTATTGGCATGTAGAGGAGCTTACAGGACTTTGGGTGAGTCACCGTCCTGCTTTGCTTCCCTCAGTGACAAACTCAGACTGAACAGGAAATCCCTCCAATTTTAAGATACTGTCACTTTTTTGTGGACGTCTCTTTGGCAACTTCTGCAGCTTTGAGACAAGTAAAATAATCTCCTCGGCTGGAAATACGTTCCTGTGTGTCACAAGAAAAATTAGACTTTGAGCCAAGGTCCTGAAACTAATGACCTGATGAAATGATGAATATTTCAACGAACAAACCTTTAGTCCCAAAGCAAAGTTTTTCAGAGGATGCATAATGAGTCACCTCGTCACCAGCAGTGGGCTATTAACGGCTTCGGTTTCCATGTCAACCAGACGGCTTACATAGTATGGACAGTAAGAAAGGTGCAGCACACTAAGGTGAGAATGAGAATGAAAATGCAGGATGCACACATTATATTCAATTACAAGATGAGATGCCAAAAAAAAGAGATGAAACACGAAGTAAACTTACATGATATGAGCTGAGATGATGTTTCACATTAGATGAAAAAGGTAAAAAGCAAAAGGCAAAACCGACGATGTGCGAAATGAGAAAAGTTTGGTCCGTACTGCGGAGACGTTCGAGTGTTTTTCTCCCTCGATGTTTTCTGGATGCCGACCTCTAAATATAGAAAGTATTTTTGAGTTTTCCTGTACTTGGTGTTTTACACCTTTCAGGCCACAAGAATGAAGCGCACACTAACATGGTACACAGGTGTCAGCTGGAGATTAGACCATATCCTTCTGTATCCTCCTGTAATATTAAGCTGCAGGTTACACAACATTCCAAATATTTTTTTTACTTACTCTGATAACTGATGATGTGATGTGTGTATTTTTACAGTAAACAAACTAAAGTCTACCATCTCATCGTCTCACGTCTGCTGTATCATCACTGACACAACCTGGAGATTATTAAGACTCATTGTAACTTGACGAAGCAGCAGCAGTGAGTCCACAGACAGCAGGAACCAGGACTAAAGTCCACAGGCTAAAACACACCGAGTCCACTGACTGACGCTGGGACGCGAACGTGTCCAACAAGCCCTGCAGCTCTCGGTCGTTCTGCAGTTCAGCAGGAACGTGAGCTGATATCAGCAACAGAGTCGAGTCGAGTCAACGATCCAGGTTTGCACAGGTTTGCAGTCCTGAACAGGTCACGAGGTTCCAACAGATGAAATTACGTGGCCTGACACGAGGAGCGAGCACAGCATGACCTAAAGAGAGATCAGAAAACATGAAATGATTTAATACTGTGACGCAACATGACGTGAGAACATGACGCCATGACAAGGCCTGAGATATAAAGAGCCTTTACTACAAAGGCCGAACACGTTCATCAGCAGTGAGCACAGTCACACAGCCAGAACAGAACAAACACCAATTACAAAAAATCATCATGAGAACTGATGTGTTCACACGAGTGAGCGGGTGCACCTGTCCGTGTGCCTGCGTTTGTGCGTAAACAAGCCACTGGATTTATGGGTCAAGAGGTTTTGTGTTGATTTTCTTCCAACAGCAACTGATGGAAGCGAAGAGAAGAATCATCGGACGATTACAGAGGAGAGGAATCGGGCTTTTAAAGCGCTCTGGTCCGTCAGCTTGGCCATGGAGACGGAGGCAGAGCGGCTGTGTGAGGGTGAGGTTCCTACACGACCTGACCGCCTGTTTCTCAGCGTGGTGCATTAAGTGGTTAAATATTTAGCTGCGCTGCCTTGAAACAGCCAAAATGGATGTTTACAGTCCTCAGTGGATTTCTGACCTCCTCCGGCCTGATTCTTTCCCAGCATTCCTCCTAATAAACAAGCTCCATCAGAGCATCTGCTGCGTTCACGGGGTTTAATTAACTCGGCAGAAACACGCAGCACGAGGATCATGAAAGTAAGAAATAAATGGTCCCAATTAAACATTAAAGGGAGGGTGAAGACGCAGAGAGTCCAATTTGTTTTGACTTTATGGTATTTTTCTGTGTTTTTCATCAGTACACAAAGAGAGAGGCAAAACACACACACACACACACACACACACACACACACACACACACACACACACACACACACACACACACACACACACACACACACACACACACACACACACACACACACACACACACACACACACAGTGGGAAGAAATCCTGTAATAAGAATCCGAGACTAGATTCAAACCCTGTCACAGGCTGAATGAAATGAACCAGTGTCGGTGGCCCCGTGTAAAAATCCTCCGGCCTCATCAGCACAAATCACACGCCGGTGCAGCGATGACGAAGAGCGATGAAGATGGTTTTAAAACTCATCCCACAGACAAACAGGACGTGAGTGAAATCTGGACTCGGAATCATCCAACATCAAAACGCGTTTGGCGGAGTTTGTTTCTCCGCATGACGCTTCGTTTTCAACATGATCCGTCGCATATTGACTCAGCGTGAATCGTCATAAAACTAAAAGCCGAGCGTCTGAAACCAGACAAGATCTTTTTCTGTCAATAAAAACATGCTGTTTGTTAATGTTCCTGCTGTAAACTACTCAGACGTGCTGCTTGTTTGTTTGTAAATGTGTGGGAGTGTGTTATGACTCTCCATGTCTCCTAACATCTGTGCAGTTCTCACACGCCTCCACCTCATATCACACTAATGTAACATGAAGGAGTCTCAATCATCCTCTCACCCAGACGCATGAAAACATGAGCCACGCTGAAATTAGACAAAGGAGTTTAGAAGGAACTGAAATGGTATTTCACTCCATCGTTCTGAAAGTTTGCTCAGCTGACTGAGCAGATTTATTTCAGTGACGCAGGACGAGCCTGTGCTTCGATCAGGTTAATAACGAAGATTTTACACTGGAAAAAAAACAAAAAAATTTGTGCCAAAGAATGAACGTCACCGTTTTCACAGCGTAGAAGCGTCTAACGTTTCTGCTGAGTCAGAGTTCGCTCTTCAGGGTCACCATGATCTCAGTAAATCCCTGTGAGCCTGTGGATTCAGGATCGATCCTCAGAGCGACAGGGTGTGCTGGGTTTAATCTGGGGGGACAGGGTCCCTCCTTCAGGTGTCTGACCTGCTGCAGTGCTCCTGAGGACACTTCAGGACGCTTCAGTGAGAGTCCACACAAAAGGTCACTGAGTCTCCCTGACGGAGCTGCAAGATCCCGAGTTTCATAAACAGCTGAGCAGCCATTTGGCATCTGATGACTCATGGAAGGATTACTGAACGGGCCCCCGGGCACAGACCCAGGGGCCCATAGGGTCAGGGGGCCCATGATTGTTGACAAACACACACACAAAATGATCACAGAGAAATGGCTGACTGATGTGTCGTTTGTAGTCACTGTGTGTGTCCTTCAGTGTGGGGGTCGTGTGTGTGCGTGTTTCTCAAACTGACCTTTCTGAGTCCAGTTTCTTTATGTCACCGTTTCAACGGCCCCACCAACACGAAGCCCTCGTTTATTTTGGTTCGTTTGTTTTTGCTTGTTTACGTCTGAACCGAATGTTCGTCTCTGCGTTTGTGGAGCAGGAAAACGTTTCAAACTGAGCTTCTGCATTGTTTCCTCAGGTCTCCTATAAACGCACAAATACAAACAGATAAACACAAATAAACAAGATTAAAAGTAAAATGAGGACCAACAGGAGAAGCTTTACACAGCGTCATGCTACTGACATGTGAGTCTGCAGAGGAGCAGCAGTCACACTGAGCCTTCGTGTGTGTGTCGACACAGGCCGAGGGGTACCCCACGCACACACACACGATCTGTGACATACAGATCGTGTGTGTGTGTGTGTGTGTGTGTGTGTGTGGGCTCGTGCCTCCTGCAGCAGCAGCAGTATTTATGGCAGCTGAGTGGGAGGACTCGTACGTTCTCATACTTTTCTGTTTTCATTGACAGAAAAAAAAAGCTTTTATCTCATTCGTGTCAAACAGCCACAACAACAAGACTTTTTTTGATCTCATTAACATCATAAAAACGGTCCTTATGATATGTATATCCTCTGTGCTCCGACGGGAAAATCCCCACAGGCGCTGAATTTCATCACTGAGACAGAACGTGGATTCAACTCGACTGCTTCTTTTGTTTTTCTATCGACATTCACAAAATGGCAAAGATTAGCCAGAGGCAATCTGGGATTAAGAGGCTTATATTAATATACATACATTCATTACTGCATAGGGATTAAAGAGAGGAGAGAAATCCAGAGAGAGAGAGAGAGAGAGAGAGAGAGAGAGAGAGAGAGGGGAGGACAGAGGGTGGTGAAAGGACAAGAGATGATTGGGTCACGATGTGAGAAGAGAGGAGGAAACAAGGGAAGAGAAGATAAAAAAAGGAGGGAAAAAAGGTGTAGAAGAAAAAGAAAAGGGGGTGAAGAGAAGCAGAGAGGAAAAAGACATGGGGACAAAGAAAGAAATGATGATGGAGGAAATAAAAAACCAAAAAGAAACGAGGAAGAGGTGCAGAGGAAGAGGATTTCAAAGGAGGAGGTGGAGGGAGGAAAAAGTTCAGAGGACCCTGGAGAAAGACAAGGAAAGGTGCAGAGAGACAGAGAGAGAAGGAGGGAAGCTGGCAAGTCTGCAACAGGACCATGATCCAAAGCAGAACTCAAAATCCACCACGAACCACTTCAAGAAACACGAGCTGGAGTTTCTGGACTCCCACAGTCCCCCCGCGTCCCCCCACGTCCCCCCACAGCCCCCCACACAGTCTCAGATTACAGATTTGTGAACTCAATAGTTTTTTCCAGTCCCTCAGTCAGGAAGTTGGACACTCGGCCTTTTTAACTGTTCCTTAGAATGAATAATTTACACGCCTGAATGAAATCACATGCTCAGACATGCTGTGGAGACAAGGGAGGAGGACTCCCCCTACAGGCAGATACCTGCTACCACACCTCAGTGCTGAGTCTCTGGCTTTACTGAAGGTCCAGTGTTTGAGACCAAACTTTTTTAAACTCCTCGTCTCACTGTCACACAGAAAGTAAGTTTCCAAAAATGGAAACTTTTCCTTTAAGAGAATCATCAGCTGGTTTCTTCCATGTCCCGGTCACAGTGAGATGTGTGATGAGGAATTAGTTACAGTGGTAACAGTGGTATCTCCACTTTTGTGTAGATTCTGTCTGATAAAAAAAAAATCATAATCATAATCATAATCATAATAATAAGCAAAGACAGATGAATGAGTTAATCGTAATAAGATAGCTGTTGACACCTGCTCTGTGAGCTGCAGGTCTCTGGTGACCTCTAGCGACGAACTGAGGAACCGCTTCAAAAGTCCCATCAGAACTTAGCTGTCTGATCAGTGAACACTTTAAGCTCCACGTGCATCTTTTCTTTGTGAGCATGCGCTCAGGTATGAAAACACGCCAGCCGCAGCTGCTGCTGATTTTCAAAAGATTCTACAAAGATTTAAAAAGTTTTCTACCTTCAGAGAGAGACTACTCTTTCACAGACACGGTCCAAACTAACTGAGCCTCCAAATATAAAAGACAAAATGAAAGACATGAAACTCGAGAGTGAAACACTCACCTCCTCTGCAGCTGCGGTCACTTTGGATTCCAGCGGTTTTCCGTTTTAACGGCGGAGAAGAAGAATCACAACATCCGGCATCAGAAAACTGTCCCGCTGAAGAATCCACCTGTCCTGTGTCCACCTGTGAGACCATTATGTTCAGAACACCTTCACCTGAACACGCGCCTTCACGGCTCTTCGGCTTCCTTAGTTTAGCGCGTTCATGTTTGACTGTCCGCCTCCCGCTCTCTTATTGGCCAGAAGAGCTGCCGGGCCCTCTCACCTGATTGGCAGACTCGGGGAACACACCTGTGGGACTGTCTCATTTGGTTAATGGGGTTAATCAGTATGCGCCACCTACAGGAGACAGAGGCAACATGTTTCTGTGAATTAAAGCCCGTGGACAGTGTCGCAGGTGTCCTCAGTGATTTTGTTATCTGGACTCAGGACCAGACCAACCTCTGTGGACGTGCAGAGACTTTTTATTTTCCAGGTACTTTCGCTTCAACAGGCAACAGCTTCGAGTTTTCTTCTGTTTTTTTTTAGTATGTCTGTCCCGGGCCTTCATCAGAACCATCTGACCCAGCCGCTGGTTGCCTTCCATGGATTTCCCCACAAACAGAATGCAGACACACAACACACAGTGAAGAAACATGTAGAACAAACACACACGCCTCATACACACAAAGACGTAATGCAGTACATTACACAGGCTCTGAACTCCAGCTCATTCTAACAGATCAACTCCGTTATATTCTGTATTTTTTATGGTCAATAAATCACATGAAAACACAGTGAATGTATCACTAACAGGTGCTGTGTACCATGAAAACACACACACACACACACACACACACACACACACCCTGTGAACCCAGTAAATAAAGCGATTCAGCATCTGGGCTTTATCACAAAACAGGTTTAATTTAATATCTCTTTATTTTTTAAAATAATTAAACATTTGTATTTCTCCAACCCTTTTTTATCTTTTTTTTTCAGTTTTTAAATCATATTATTTCTGGGCCATTCTAAAGCACACATTAATTCTGCCAGGGAGGAGGGGGGAGGTTCACTGTCAAACTCCCAACAGGGCAAAGTGGTCTGCTCCGTGCCTTCCATCCCTCCCTCCCTCCCTCCCTCTGACCCCACTGCCTACCTGCCCACACCCTTTCCCCTAAACCCCTCCCCTCCCCACCCTCCCCCAACTAAAAAAAATATATCCAATGGTCAAAAGAAACTTCAGCAAAATATCCAAAATGAGATAAAAACCAAGAGAAGAGGGAGGAGTGAGAGACAGAAAAGAAAAAACAGACTAAAAGGGGGGAAACACTATCATAAATACCAGGAAGTCTTGTTCCATAATACCTCTTTATATACTGGATACTCCTCTCCACAGTTTCCTAAGCAAAAAACATAGGCTAAATTACTACAAGATACAAGATTATCAGTGTACTGCATTCAATAACAATGTACAGGGTTGTCTTTTTTTGTCACTGTTGTTGTAATACTGTGAAGTCAACGCAGCGCCCCCCAGTGAGGTGGGGTGAGGCGGGGCGCTCGTCTTTTTCACGACAGGAGGAAGATTTTTGGCGTTCCTCTGAAGACTTTTTTTAATTTTTATTCTGAAGTCCCCGTTATGGCCGGAGGTACCAGTGCCAGACTGATACCAGGGAAACCTGGTATGAATGGTTGGTTGGTGAGGGAGGTGGGGGGAGGGGGGGGGGGCAGTGAGGGAGGGAGGGAGGGGTCAGAGAGAAAAAAAGATGGAGGGCAGGAGAAAAATAATCAAGTGAAAGTGGTGAAAAGTGATCCACCATTTTCAGAGCAGGAAGGAGGTGGAAATGAATCGAGTGCGTTTACATGTAAACATTCCTGCATCATCGAGTCAGACTGAATCCTGCGAGAGCAGAGACCCAGGGAGGGTTCACAGGTCACGGGGAGGTCAAAATAAATGACGTGCACAGGACCTGAAACAGAACACAGCTTCTGCAGAATGGAAATGATCCCAGCTGACAGAGGCAGAGCCGAAAAGATGTGACCACTTACACTGAGGGGCCATTTCCCCCTCTTAGACTTTTAATCTGAAATCTGAATCAGTTTTAGAGGCTCGGAAGCGTAAAACAAGACAATCTCACAAGAGAAGCAAGAATTCGATAAAAGTCCAAAAAAGTAAAGAGAGTTTTTATGCAGTTTCCTGCCTGTTCAGTCATTTCGACCGATTTCACTGTGACAGAATTGATTATGTAATTTGAGGATATGATAAAAGTGTGTTCAGCAGGAACACAAATCACAAACGTGAGGAAATTATTTATCAACAATTTCTCTCCTTCTGCTGGACTCTGTGACGTGCAGTAAGACCACACATGTGAACGCACTCAGAAAGAAAAATTTAAATGTGTTTGTGTCGTGAGAAAGTCCCTGTTGTTGTTTTTAAATGTGTTTTGTTCATTTTTTTTTTCTTCCCCGTTTAAAACAGGAAGCGGGGCCAGAGAGGGGCCGGGGGTCCTTTAGGAACCATTGGGGGGTAGAGGAGGTGGAGGAGGTGGAGGAGGAGGAGGGTATAATCAGTCCGGACGCCCCGTACTGGGGCAGAAATGACAGATGCACCATCAGAGGGGCAGCAGGGAGGGAACAGAAAAATGGAGGCAACGGGAGGAAAAGCAAAGAGGAGAACCAGGAAAATAAAAGTTACATGTGGGACTGTTCTGAAGAAGACGAGAATGGGATGAAGAGTTAAAATCAATCTAGCTTCTCTTTTTTTGTTGTTTTTTGTTTTCAACAGTTCGTTTCATGTCCTACAGTCCAAAAGGTTTTTTTTTTGTTGTAGTTTAAATCCCCCTCCCACACAAGTCATTTTCTCATTTTCTATTTTTTTCTTCCTTTTTTTTATTATTATTGTTTTGTTTTTCTGTTTGCAATAATATCAGTTTAAGGGAAAAAAAAGAAAAAATAATTATTTACAGTGCTGTTGAAATAATGAAAACAGACGTGTTGAATCTACTGTAAAGTAAGTCGCATAAACACAGGAGAAAAAAAACATAAGAAAAAAAAACAATTAAGAAACCAGCGGGCGCTCCGTGTCGATCCAGAGACGATGGCCTTTATCGGGGATTCTTCGGAGCTCTGGGCAGACATGGCTGATGTGGAGGGGTGGAGCCGGGGTCAGGATGGAGGGGCGGGGGAGTCAGAGAGGAACAGGATGAGGGGCAGGGGAGGGAGGTGGGCGGGGCAGAGGGGAGCACGGCGCTGTCTTCGTTAAGTTGGGATGATCCCGTCGCTCCTAAGGCCCCGCTTCAGCTCCAAGTCCTCCAGCTTCTTCCACAGCTCCTCCCGCTCCTTCTCCTTCTTCTTCTCACTGAAACAGAAACACAACATGAGGACTTTTACTGTTTCAGAGCGCGGCTTTACTCTTCCTACAGAGCCTAACACTAACACGGGATCTGGATCAGGATCAGGATCAGTCTCTGACACATTAGCATCGCTCTCACTCTTCTTCCTGCGTCTCGTGCTGTTGCTAACACTGCTTGTTTCCGTGGAGCTCGTTTAATAAGCACAGACATCTCAACCCTGATATCTGTAAAGTGTGATGATAGTAACACTGTGTGTGTGTGTGTGTGTCTCTAACGTGTTAAGCAGCTCTCTGCAGGCATCATAAACCATCACATTATCCACGAGTGTGCGTGATGGTGTGAGCGTGAATGGCTTCTCACCGCTGGCGGTCCGACTTGTAAGTGGCTGTGAGTTCATCAAATAAGGTACTGTTCATCTCCATGAAGGCCTTCAGTACGTTGTAGACCAGCGCCACGATCGCCCTGAGAGGAGGGAGGACAGAGGGAGATCACACTTCACTACTGAAGACACGACATCCAGGTTTACAGCTTCGACACACACTTTCAATCACACTGTATCTCCAACTTGTGTCCTGCGTTACAGAGAAATCCTGAAGATTACCGAGTCTTCAGGGACTGTGAGTAAAGAGCTGATGATCAGGCTGCAGATCAGCCAGAAGCTCAACACAATTTAGTGTGGGAACAAAAAATCAGACACCGGCGCCTTAAAAAAAAAAAACCTGGGTATTTCTGTTTGAATCTATAAAATCTGAAAAAAAGCTTCATCTATTACACAAACACTGGCGCAGAGTTATTTTAAAGCCACTCACGGGTTCCAGTGCTCTTTGGAGATCCTGTAGAGGCTGGCGAACATGATGGGCAGGATGACGCTGGAGTTCTCCTCGATCAGGCTCATGATGTACTCGTTGTTCCAGTAGTACAGAGCTCGCTCTGCAACCTGGGACGACGCAGACAGAAAGAGACGGAGCCCAGTGTCCACGCGTGAAGTAACATCCAGAGAAATCCAGAATCATTTGCAGCTTTTTATCTTCAGTGTTTCCCTTTAAATTCCCCCAAAACTGTTTTCTATACAAAAGCTTTGAAAGTGTGAGTGTTCCTGTTAAACCAAACCGCTGAATACGTTCTGCACACGCTTGTCTTTATGCTTCCTTACAGTTCAATCGCACTGTTCCTGAGTCAGTCCTTAACATACTAACAGGATATCAGCACCGGGTTTTCACTGACCTGGAAATGTGGGCTGGAGACACATCTGGAGATCTGTTTGAAGAGCGGCTCCTGGATCTTGACGAACTGTGTGGGTTCAATGACGTCCAGGATCTCCTCCAGCTCGCCTAGAAACATCACCTGGACGCAGCACAGGACGAAAGTGTTAACACACACTGAGCAACACAGAGCAATCACACACACACACACACACACACACACACAGAGTTAATACATGAAGAAGAACAGCCTCACCTCCTTTTGACTGCAGGTTTTTGGCCAGAACTTCAGTAAGCCTCTGATGACCTGAGGATGAAGAGGAAGAGTTCACAGCTCAGCCTGAGGCTTTAACATGCGGATCAGTGGTTTGTGTCGTGTGTGTTTTCATTTGCTGAAAGCCACGAAGCTGGTGAGTAAAAGTCTCGCACAACAAACAGGAGTGAAAACGCTAAAAATGCACTGTAAACAGTAATCAGACATTTCCACTGCAGTAAGGACTGTTTGTGCACAGTGATCTGACCCCACAGTCTTAACTCAGCGTCCATTTAATAACTCTTCCCAAAGCTTTCAAACGTCTCACAGATGGCTGGACATCAGTGGTCATGGGGACAAGTGAGCTCAACTGATGTGATTGAAATCTCCAGAAAAAGCTCTTAACAGGATGTTGAGCGTTTTTTTTTTTTTTTTGTCAAACTGCTGTTTCCATGGTGTAAAATGAGTCACAGGCCCATGTGATGCAGAAGTGTTTCACACAGCACTGACTGACCGAGTGATCGCAGCTCGAACAGTACAGAACATGACAAATGTCTGCGTTACACACATCAGGTCGCGGCGGCATCAAACATGGTGGATTCAGAGAGATGAACGGATACTTACTGGTTCTGTTAATGAGGGGTCTTTCTCTAGGAACTGTACAATGCAATACGCCAACTGCAGAGGGAGAAGAAGCCACAGGTTAGAGCTCATGTTACTGTGACTGGAGCCTCACAGTGTTTTACTGAATCTGAATCCAGAATCAAATCCACTTATCAAACCTGAGTCCTGTCCAGTCCCTCGTCAACGTTTAGTTTTAGTTCAGCTTTCAAGCCGCAAATACAAATACTACAGTTTTTAGGTGCCCCCCCCCCCCCCACCCCACACACACACACACATTACCTGTGCATGGAAGAGGGACAGGCTCCTGACAGTGTGGAGAGGGATCAACACTTTGACCAGAAACTGTTTATGCTCTGCTTTCAGTGGCAGAGCGAAACCATTGATTATACTGGGAAAGAGAGAGAGAGAGTTCAGAGAGGGAGAGGAGGGGAGGAGGGGAGGCAGAGAAAAAAAGAGAAAATATAAATTAAACATGAAAACATGAAAGGGTTTGATTGTGACTGTCTGAAAGTGGAAGATCAATGAGCAGCAGACAAAACAGAAGTCTGTTTATATGAGCGATGGAGCCTGGAGGAGAAATAAAGAGATGTAAGTGATGATTTAACTTTCAGGCCCAAAGACAGAAGACGTGACGAGTCTTTAAAGCTCCACACGCACAAAATGACGACTACAATCCTGAACTGGCTTTATTCACATTCAGGTTTAAAGGTCAGCCCAGGCACACACCCCACAGGTGATCCTCGACTTACCGGCCGGTGAGTCTGAGGGTCTGCAGCCATTCACAGAACTTTCTTGTGTGCTGGCTGTGTGAGGATTTTTTTGTAGAAATAGTCTGTATCTGTCTCACTTGTTTGCTTTTACCTTTCTGTCAGGAAGCTGTGTCTTTCATTTCCTCCCAGTCGGGGCTAAAAGCCTCTCCCTGATGTTCTGTTTGAGCTTTGATACTTAGCAACAAACGACTCAGAAGCCGTACAATCTGACACCACGTATTCATTCATTCATCTGTCCCCAACATGTGACGCCCTGAGACAAAGCAGCTGTGAGCCCTCGTCACAGGTTGAGCTCTTTATCTCAACTGTTCATTTCTGATTCATCAGCAGATCACACCACCTCCTCTACTGCAGCATCAGGAACCGTTAAGGTGTCAGGTGAATCGGAGTCTGGCTCAACTTTTACACAGCTCTAAAAGGATTACGCAGATACATTTCACACACGTTTCATTTAACTTTTATCAAAAATATAAGCAACAACTACAACAAGAGAGGAAATCGCCCTCAGGCCTGTGTGCACGTCCCATGCAACTGTCTGTGGAAATCATATCTCTTTTTTTAGAGGATTAAAAAGACTGTTGAGCGGAGAGGATTAATTTATTTCTTATCTAGAAGTCTACAAACTCTGCTCCTGACTGAACGTGAACCTCACATCTCTCTGAGTAAATCCTGTTTTTATGGAGCCAAATCACTCAGCCTGAGTTTTCACCATTTCTTATTAATCTTTAGCAATTCTCAAGTCTCTCTCGAAAAAGATCTCTATCTCCATTAGATAAAAACATCCTCATATTGTTGCGACTGAAACAAACACAGGCAGATACCAGCGTTATACTTCAGTTCTGCTGTTGCTCTCAGGTCTGTGTGGCTCCGGCTAAAAGCTTCAGCTAACAGAGCAGAATGTAAATGTGTGTGAGGGTCGGAGGCCTCCACATACCTCCCCAGGATCTCCAGCAACTCAGCCACCCCGTTGAAGTGCTCCGTCTCATAAACAAAACTGCAGAGCAGACAGAGAGGACAGAGACGGAGGCAGAGAAGAGAGGAGACCGAAGACAGGACACGAGAAAAAGATTAAACTAAAGCAAGTGATCTGTAAATGCACATACTGACTGGACACTGTAAGGCAGTGTGTCATATTGTTTATATTCATATACTATAGAACTGTCTGAATGCACTTTACATCAAACCTAATGTCCCATGAAAAAAAACAGTGTCACTTGTTTCAACTTTTTAAAAATAAAAATGAAAAAGGAGGAAAAGGCCTCATCAGCGTTAACGTGGTACAAACAGTCGTGTCATCTGCAGTGAAGACAAACACCAACCTCTGTCTAACAGAGAGGAACGTGATTTTAAAATACATTTGAGGAGCAGGTGTCTACTCACCGTAGAAAAATATTATTGATCTGTTTTCGTATAAAAGCCCTCAGCCCCAGGAATTTGCCGTAGATTCTATGCAAGACTGTCTTCAGGTAGTCTCTCTCCCGAGGATCCTCGCTGTCGAACAACTCCAAGAGCTGGACAGAGAGAAGAGACAGAGATTAGAGACGAGAACCAAGCGACAGAAAAACACTGAATTAAAGACAATCAACAAAAAACAGAAGAAGAAAGTAAATAAATTAACTGTAACTATTTGTTTTGGTTATAAAATGTCAGAAAACAGTAAAAGCTGACAGTTAGAATTTCCCACAGACCAATGTGACGACTCAAACGTCAGAATCCAAAGATACTGACTTTACTTTCACGCGTGACAAAGAAAAGCAGCAAATCCTTAAGAAGCTAGAAACCTCTGTCAGTCTGCTCCTGTTAAACGGACAGGAGACGATACCTGAGGACGACCTTTTACCTGCAGGCCGACTCAGCGACTCACCTGTAGGACAAACTTCTGGTCTATGTACTTTTTGGCAATGCTGGGCTGGAATTCCTGACTCTCCAAGAACCGGATGAAGAACTCGTATACCAACTGGAGAGCGCAGAAGAAGAAGAGAGGGTGGGAGGAAGGAACAGACAGAGGGAGGATGAGAGAGAGGTGTTGGCATTAAAACAACAAAGAAACAAAAAACAACAAAAAAAAATCAGGTACCTTTCTTTTAGAAACTAACCCTGTAAACACTGGGACTGGACTGGATTAAAGGGAAAGGTCAAAGTGGTCAAAGGTCACAAAAGGCACAGAGTACCGTGGAAACAGCTGGGTGAAGAAAAATGCCAGGATTGGCCTGGATGTGGGTGATAAGGGAGTCTGATCAGGGAAATAAAAAAATATTGTTTATGGCTTTGGAAAAATTGTGCGAATGAGACAAAACAAAAAGAAAAAGGTTTTACCAGGAAGCTTCTCCTTGAGATTTGCATCTCATTTCTAAAGGAGTCCTGGGCAGCAAGCACAGAGAAGGAGGAGGGGACGTGAGAGACCAGAGAGCCTGGCTCCAGACCTGGTCCCAAAACCGGACCAAAACAAAACCCACCCGACTACCAGGAGTCAAACACAACCACCAGCTCAACGGCACCGAAGTTTCTTCCAGGAATGGTTTAACTTTTGGAAAATACTTATTCTCTTTCTTTCTGAGGCTGAGATGAAAGAAATCACTCTCGTGCCTAGTTTAGCATTAAGACTGGAAGCAGGGGGAAAACAGGCTCCGTCTGAAGTTCAACACTACGACACCACACTCTGCAGCTCGTTCATTAACACGCTGTGCCTTGTTTGTTAAATACATACACAAACCAAAACGTCAAAATGACAACCTGTGGTTTTAGGGGAGGTTACAGCCAGGCGCAGCGACTCTGTGCAGCATCACAGAGTCTTGTTGTTGCACTGAGGTTCAATGGGAATCCATGAAAACATGTCACACAGCTGAGGCAGCAACAGATGGTTATGTTCATTTTCCATTAATTGTTATTGATTAATCATTAGTTTACTAAACATCACAACTTCTCAGAGATGTCCTGAAATGTCTGATTGTGTTATTCATTTTAAAATAAGAGGCTGGAGCTTCAGACTGTGTGACTGCAGAAACAATGAACTGGTTATGAAAATAGTTGCTGATTATTCTTCTGTCCATCAGCTGATGGATTCATTCTGATGGATCTGCAGTGAAGCTCACGCTGGCCTGCGCCTCACGGAGTCACAGTGGAGCTGCCATTTTTGGTATCATCATGCTAAGAGCTGTGCTCAGCGACTGTAACTGGAAACTCGATGTTATATCGAGTGACGGGCAGATGGATGAACTGTTGTTTAAGAAGAGATAACAGACAATTTCACCTGACAGTTTTTACATTTCTGTTTGTGCAACACCGAAACAAGATACAACATTTTAATTAACAAATACACAGACACACACACACACACACACACACACACACTTCTTCAGCTGCGTTTACCTGTAAGTGAGGCCAGGAGGCCTCGAGCGTGGGCTCATCCTCCTCAGGGTCAAACTCATTACTGTCACTGGGCGGAAGGGTCCGGAATATGTTGTGAGACACCTAGAAGACAGCACGAGGAGGACACTTTAAACAAATGTGTTTAATTTCCGTTCCTGTTTTTCCTGTTCAGGATTAAAATCTATTTACTTTTTAAAGAAATCTTTTCATTTCTTTCTGTTCAGGCTCTTATTTTGATAAAAGAGCAGCAAACACTTAAGTGATTAGTCATTTGTGTTTGCACTATCACTGTGGCCTCATCAGTAATTTACCTGATTCACACACTGACCTCAGCGTTTCACTGCTGCTGAGTCTCTCAGGTCTAACATACACTACTTATTTGATTTGTTCCAATCCACACAGATCTCAACTTCACTGACTCAACCAAACCCTGATGTTAGAATATTTAGAGTAATATTAAAAACTATTGGTCTCTTATTTCTTCAGTGTTGTTGTGTTGAGGTTTCTTTTGTGGGGAAACTGTCTGTGAACAGTGAACAGAGGCGGGACACCCACAGTGTATGGGCACAAAACCTGAAGGGTGGAAACTGGGGCAGGACCTGAGAACAAGTCTGAGTGTGTTGAGTTTTACAGCATTTTTGCATCAATGTGACCAAGTACTTTAACTGAGTAAATCTTAAAGGTTTGTGAGATGATTAATAACATAAGGTAAGACGAAAAAAATAAATTATATCACCTGTGAAGTTTAGAAGCCAAAACTTCTCACACCTGCGATGAGCAGTTTGAGATTTTGTGTCTGTACCTGTAACTGTGGTATCGCACAAAAATCTGTGTGAGTCCAGCGTGTCTGTAGAATAAGTGAACTCGTCTCTCCTCACCATTTTGACGACCTCGGGGTAGGCCTGCTCTGTCAGGTAGCCCCGGCTGACGGTCACGTAATCCACCAGCTCGTTGAGCGTGGAGCGCTTGTACTCCTTCATCTTGAGGTCAGACAGCGTGTCCATGAAGTCAAAGACAGTACAGCACTGCTGCAGCTTCTTCAGGAACAGCTCCGGCTGCTCCGGCGCTGGCACGTCTGGGCACACGAATCAAACCACACAAACACACGGGAAGAGAAAGATGCAGAGAAAAGTTAAATTGGTGAAGACTCTCACAGAAGTCAGAGAGCTGTAACACCAACTCCAGAAAATCAAATGCTTAGAATAAAGACAGAAAGACGGAGCCGTGGGGCGTCCTGGTGGGACGGCGGTCTAAGACGTGCTCTGAGTAGCTGTGATGTCACTGGTTTGATTGGAGGTGGGGACTTTTATCTGCTTTCCATCCTCCTCCTGTTTCCTGTAAAACCATCAAATGAAAGCAAAAATGCTGCTTGTCTCTACTCTTCAGTCTTTGTTCAGTTTTTATTCATTTTTCTACTTTATTGTTTATTTATTATTTATTTCTCTGTAGTTTTTACTGTTAGTTATAACAAAGAAAATATTAACCTTAAGTCCACTGACTAGATTCTTCCAGAGCTTTCAACCACATCAATGGAGTTTGTTCAGTTGTCATCACAGGACATTAGATAACATAAGGAGGGCTTATGTCCCCGCCTGTATGACTCCGTTATGACATGACCTACGTTTGGAACGTCGGTGACACCTGAGCAGACTCTTACCTGCTGAAGAAGACCATTAGAAATGTCTGAAAGTTTCCCAAAAAGCCAGTTTGTAGACCCTGAGCAAACCTGCTCTGCACAGAATGAGCGCGACAGCCTCGCAGTGTAACAGTGAGAGGTTCTGACGGTAGCGGCTGAGCTGTCACAAACCGTATGGATGTACAGGCACAACAAGGTGTCTGTACTCCAGTCACACCGTGACAGACAAGGCGGAGGGTCGCACAGAGTTCACACCTGAAGGGAGACACTCTGCTTTTCCCCGATCACCACAACTCAGATCTGATGCTCCCGTCCCAGCAGGACCGGGCCATTATTATGTAAGAGATAAGCTGCTGCTCCGAAGGCAGCACACCAGTATCACTGTGTGTGTGTGTGTGTGCCATTTTGAATTCTACTGCTCTTCACGCTGAGTCACAACCTGTGTTTAAACGAGTGAGATGACCTTTTCACCTCATCGTAACAAAAATAGTGATTTTTCACAATGGTTTTATTGACCAAAGGATTCATCGATTCATCGAGAACACAGTTCTGGGAAGATTTTTGTTTAATTGCTGATTTCACTGAGGTTTCACTGAGTTACACCATCAAACACCTCAGAATGAACCTTATCCAGAGAGACGGAGTCCGAGGAAGCTAATGATCACTGGCACATTGATTAATGTGCAGCAGGTTACAATCTGAGCCTAATCAGAGATCAATTCTGTTTGTTTTTCAAATGTTTCAGTGGGACGCGTCATGTGATCAGGTCAAGACCCTCTGACCAGACAGGATCCAAGTGATTTTGGATCTTGTCAAACCAAGAAATGAGAGAGAAGGGTGAGGCATACTGATGAAGATAAAAAAAATAAAAAAAATTCTGACCACTGAGAGAGAAAGTCCAGTTTCCTGTCCTGGGAAACAACCCTGGGCAGATCCCTTCAAGCGCATTTAAAGTGATTATACTGAACATGTTTTGATCCAAATGCCTCTGGTTACTCACGACCTGCTGGCCTCCTGCTTCAGCTCAGCTCATTCAGGCCGCGTCCAACCAGGTCAGCCACAAACAAACCCAAACCCCGACCGACTGGCAGGAGTCTTGACTGGCTCTGCGGGCTCTAATCCCTCCTCCACAAACTTAGCGGGACAGAAGAACGCTCCCGCAAAAAATTTCATTTCAAAGTCAGAGCTTAAAACATACGCAGGGCGAGAATGGCACCTCAGTGTTTACAATCCAACAAGATGAAACAAGTTCTATTTGCCCTGCATGTGATATGATCACTCACTGATCCAAATACCTAAAAGGAGAGTTGTCCAGAATGTTGAAGTAGCTGCACAGCCTACATGTCCTTGAGCAAGAAGATATTTAGTCTTTTCTGCTCACTCTTTTTAAGTTGCCCTGGACAAAAGCATCAAAAAGCTGAAGTCAGAATGTGGACAAGAATTCAGAATGACTGTTTTGGTTTGCTCTCAGCTCTGCCACAGCATACACAGCACAGCATACACTACCTGTCCTGCACCAAACAACAGAGACACAGTCAGAGACCAGCTGGTTAACAGTGGAGACAGTGGAGACCAAACCAGAGCCAAAAAGGAGAGTGAATATTAGACCTCGGGTGGGACACAAACAGTACATCAGTATATAAAGATGTAAACTTCATATATGCCAGAGTTAAAAGACGAACTACACCATAAAATTTTGTGCATGTTCAACTGCAAGTATGCAAATCTGCAGGCTGGTGTGAAGTATTCAGGATCTACAGAGGTCAGGGGACAGAGTTCAGGGGACAGAGTTCAGGGGACAGAGCTCAACATCCTGCTGGCCTGAGGAAAGAAGCTTCTTCCAAGTCTCTCTGTGTTGTGGCTACGCAGGAGGAGAAGCTGTAATAGTATCTGAATACTGATATCTGAAACAATATCTTGAATATACATATTTATATAGTGTCTTTCTTTGCATTGCAGCGAATGTGTGCATGCTTGTTTTGTGTGTACACTTGATGTAGCTGTCCACAGCGTGTGTGGGGGTGTGCAGGTCCTCCTTTATCTTCCTCTCAGTACAGTAGTGTACAGTAGGCTGTAGTTCATTACAGTAATTACTGGCTGCAGGATTCGGGGTGGGCTTGTGCTGCGGGAGCCTGGGGCCTGTGGATCCTGCAGCTCTGCTGCTATAGGAGCATGTGTACGGCCTTAAAGGAAGCTATTAATAGACAGATAATCACACAGGACACAGTAATCCCTCTACAGAGAGAGAGAGAGAGAGAGAGAGAGAGAGAGAGAGAGAGAGAGAGAGAGAGAGAGAGAGAGAGAGAGAGAGACTGCCACTGTGTATGACTGTACTTAAACAGTGTGAGGGAATGTGTGTGTCTTTGGCCTAGAATAACCCAGAAACTACCCTTCATACACATCAGCAAGGAAGAAGAAACAGAAACACTCTCTCACACTCACACACACACACACACACACACACACACACAAACTGTTGTTGAGCAATTTTCAGTTAATCTTTTTACTGATTCACTTTTTCAGCCCTGATCATTAAACACTGTCACTGCCTGAAGTTAACTGTCAATTGTTTGTTTCAGTAAGTGAAGGATGTCATTGTTGTCATTGGGATGTTATTTATCAGGGACTCAAACATCTAACGCTGACGCTCAGCGCCAAAAAAAACGTGCTGCCATGAAACGGGCGGTTTTATCAGAGGTTTCACTCCTCCACCACGACAGTTCACCACATCGCAGCTAACCTTTCCTGTACAGACAAAATTAAAGTGCACGCCGAGGACAACAGGACACATTAACTGGTTAAACATTCAAAGAATTTTTGCATATATTTCTGTCCAGGTTTGGCACATGGCCTCAGGCTCACACCTGCACACCTATAAAGCACCTGAGCGGGCGTTACCTGCTGGCTGTTCATGCTTATACCAAGAATGAGGCATAGAAGCAGAAAAGGAATAAATACACCAGCCACAAGCGAAGTGCTGACAGTTGTCAAGGCAACCAGCTTCTTCCAAACCACAAAAACGCTATGTCACTGCAAAGGACAGAAAAGTGATTAAAAAGCTTCTGAAGTGGAAAAAACAAAAAAACCCAACCAAGGAAAACAATTCGTTAGCCCGCCCAAAATAAATGACGCAATATTAACATGTATGATTAACTAGAATAACCTCATTAAAATAAACCTGCTACTTCTGACAACATTTGCAAGTTTAAGTGTCTTTGATTCATCATAAATTCAGCTGAGTCGCTCAAATGAACACACTGACCGGACCTAAACCGGGGCTCTTTCATGACTGAAACTGCCCATATCACCGAGGGCATTTACTTTTACCATCCATCTTTATCCCCAAATCCATTTAGCTGGTACAAACGTGATCTTTTTAATCCAGCAGCCACTGCGGCCGGTGGATGAAATTCAGGGTTGAAGTGAGTGTTTGGCTGTCGCTGATCCACTCTGTCAGCCTCTCTCTGCATAAGCCAACCATCATTTGGAGGATTATTATGGCTGTGTCACAGCAGCAGCAGCTAGTGGAAGTCAGTGATGCCAGTGAAACTGTCGGGTGGACAAGAAGAGCTGTCGGCCTGATTGTTTTATGTTGTTAAAGTTTTCTAACATGACAGTGAGCTGAATGGAAACGTCATCTTCCTTTAAAAGAGGCAGCAATCAAGACGACAGAAATTATATGACTTAGAGCAAATACATTTCACAGTTGTGGACGTAACTTTTCATTCATCCCTTCACAGCAACCTGTCTATATTCATTTAGAGCTATGACAATTACTCAGTGAATTAACAGAAAATGAATTTGCAGCTATTTTGACAATCATATGATCGCTTCAGTCCTTTTTAAGCAAATATTTCAAATCTTTGCAGGATTTTAAGTTTTGTCTCTCACATATGACAGCAAGCTGAATATCTGATTGGACACAACGAGACATCTGAAGACGTCATTTCCCCGCAGACCAAAGGGGACAACGAGCATTTTTTACGACTTGCTGGATTTTGCAGACAAAATGATCAATCAAAAAGATAAGTGGCATTTTAATTTTAAAAGAAAACAACAGTTAGTTGCAGCCCTATATTCATTACCTGCTGGTCTGCTGCGGGACCGTTTCAGCTGATAAACCGGCTGCACTTCTATATAAAAACATGTAGTAGTGCAGATTTTAACCTGGCGTTCTGGGAGATGAGCGGCGATCAAGGATGACTGTTGACACCGGGTCACAGAACTATAAAAGCATCACTATTTCTTATGAAGCAAACTGGTCTCACATCAACACGACTATTCTGAGATACTTTTATGAGTGCGGCCCGGGCCTGTGGAAACACTGATGCTCCGCTCTGGCTTCAGCAGTCTTAGCCTGGTGTTCTCCTCTGTGCCTGTTCTGTTTCTCAGCTTTGGAAAAGACTCTCATTTGGGCTCCCCTGGCAGAGGAAGAGAGAAGTCGCTGCTGCTTAATTAATGGTGGAAAAAAGCTTAACGACTCGCAGCACGAGAGAGAGAGAGCAGTCGGATGGCGCACCACAGGAACTCCTTTAAGTTAGGCTAATTACATAACAGCATCCATCTATTGAACACAGGGTCAGAGTCTAGCAGCTTGCACATGTATACATCCTTTTTAAAGAAAGAGTAACTTGCAAAGTCTGTTGTTTTAATGTTGTGAATGCTTATCACGTTTTGAAGATCTTCGGTGGTTTGTCTCAAATACGGAGTCTAGTTAGAAAAAAATGTGTTGTGCAGGGTATGTCCTCCAGATTACATCAGCAACTGATTACTCCAGTAGCCAAACATGATTTGACAGAGCTCAGTCATCAGCACAGTCATCGAAATTAAGTGCAGACTTGCTCCCAAACTGCACAGATGCAACTACTGCAACGCTGAAGTTGAAAGGAGAAGTTTGAGACAAACAAAACGTATTTTTAAAGTGAAATACTCAGGTGTCACTTTGTGATCTGTATAAATTGACAGAAGTGAAGGCCATGAGCATGTGGGTGATAGGCACCACACCTGCCTCAGGATGGTTATTTAATGGCAGCTCGATATATTTAGTGGCTCCCCCACGCTGACGATGTATAAATGCACAGTAGGGCACTGCTTTCTAAACAAAATCGAGTAACAGAGTTGTTTTGAAATGTGACTGTAAAGCGACGATAAAATGAGTTTAATTGATTTGTTAGCATCCGTCCATTCTCCAGAACACAAACTGAGGCCTTCAGCCAAATGCTGGTAAATGCTGTCACAGATTAACAGTGGTGTGTATAGAAAATGGGTCTGGAAGAGGTTATATGTTTAAAAACATCTCAAAAATATTTAAATCCTGCAATTTGCAGATAAAGCCATTTCATGTTCCCAAGATCGTCATTATCGATCGACATTACGATGCATTTCTCATAATGGTTTTTCTTCACATTCATTAAAAAATGTCAAAAAAACCCTCATTAGTCCGCTGAATTATGGCCGATGACAATATTGCAGAACATCACTAATACAGCTTCGCTGCTCTGCTTCGGTGTTCCGAGGTTAAACTGTTACTCACGCAGAGATTTTAGTGGAAACACGAGTCTAGGAATAAGGAGGTGTAAGATGACCAGGCGACGCTCTGTCAGAACAGTCCACACACACACAGTGGACAGGGGAAAGCCCCTTGTCTCTAAAAGCAGTGAGTGTGTGTGACCGAGCGAGCGGGCTTGAGTTACGGCGGGAGAGAGAGAGAGTGAGCCGCTCCAACAGATGGACTCAGCAGGTGACTGGACCCCGTCCTGAAGGTCAGTTTGTAGGGTGTTGTAAACGCCTATGATGATATTTTGTATGTACACAAACTCTCAGGGTTCTCCGTCATCACAATCAGCCACCATAAAGGTACAAACAGAGGAGGATAAGGTGGACCGGAGACCAGAACAACAATCACTGAGACATACAGGGCCACTGATGGAGGAATGTCAAGGCGCTGTGGGTGTGTGACCTTTGTGCTTCTCGCTGCTGGTGGCTTCTAATTAAGCTTATTTACCCACAGCTGCAGCCCGTTTCCGCTGCCCGTAACAGCTAACCAGTCGTTAATTGCTGGTCACAGGAACAGTCAGGGGTTAAGGGCGCTTCATCAGTAGTTACTGAGGAAAAGTTTCAAAAGTTTTGCCATTTTCTCGCCTGTATAAGAGGCTTCTTCCTGACTGGATTCCTGGTAAATTAAGCTCTATATGTAAAAATAAAGCATAGAGCAGAAACTGTGTGTCATGTTTCCTGTGGGGGAGTTTCCCAGCAGCCACTGCTGCTGCTGCTGCTGCCGGGCCTATAAGCCACTGAGGTTAAACATTACATAAAGGATTACAGTGAGAAGAGACGATCAGCGCTGACTGTCACAACATCTGCTCTGTTCGGTCCTCAAAGCAGGAAGACGGACATGACCCCGCAACATGGCTGCCATCAGCTGTCGATGCAAATCTCCACAGGAAGCTGGCACACAACCAGCTGCTCGACAATCATGACACTGTGTTGACATTCACATGTGTGTACACATGTACACACATTTGGTTAAAACAGTGAAGCTGAGCCAGGTCAACTGGGCTCCTGCTGCAAGTGGAAAGCTTCATTTTCACAAATTCAGGATGTTTGTGCAAAATAAATGAAAGAGTTGAAGGATATAAAGATTATTCAACAAGCCGCAGTTTCATTATGATGTCACTGAGGATGTAAACACGCAGCACAGAACAGATAAATGAAGAAAGTGGACGGTAAGAGCTGAAGCAAGAAAACTGTAACTGTGGCAACCAAACAGTCGAACTCACGGCAGCCTGGGTCACAGTGCACCGTCCCTGATGCAAGTCGTGCTCTGCAGGTGCAAATACTACATTACTGCACTGAAGTCTGATTCTGATATTGTTCTTACAGCACAGCACTGGCAGTACAGCACTGCACATGCACCTACTGTACATACATGTAATGGCCCCAGCACAGACACCAGTGCAGGACTTGTGTAATGGAAGCACCCGAACATATAAATATATATTCATGACCCAGATACAAACTCCCTGTGCCCCTATCTCCATGTTCTCAGGTCTCATATAAGCATCCCTGCAAGGCGCCAAGCTGCTGTCAATCATTAACACATGTAGTCATCCTGGGTAAACTTTGCTCCTGCTGCTGTAGCCAACAACACGGCAGATGGCAGAGCTATGGAGGACCCAGCCACTTTCACTCCGGTGTTTAGGTAACGAGGTGTCACAGGTACTGAACATGTCTCACTGAGATCAACTGGGACAGACAGAGCTGTTTTTAATATTTCCTGTTGAGCGACTCGAGCTTTTTATATTTTTGTCTTGGAGCTCTTTTGATGCCTGTAACCTTAAACCACAGAGCACCTTTAATAAACACCAAGTGCTCGTGTACTAAGACCCAACAGCAGCTCCGTCTAGATCGTCTCATTTTGCCTTTGTGCTGCTGGAGTCTGGTATGAACGCTCACTGAGGTGAGGGGTTACACTCCCTGTACAGTTCAACCAGTAAACACAACATAAAGACAACACGCAGCCTTCCAGTGTGAAGGCAAGACAATAATGTATAATTATATATTTATGTTTACATGCACAGTGGCAGTGCAGAGTTGTTTGGCACTAGCTGGACAGACCCTCACATAACTAACAGGTCACAGGTTTGAACCCTGTGACAGTTCATGTGTCATGTCAAAGTCCCCCTGAGTAAGACACTGGGAGAATCAGCACAAAGCCTGAAATGTAAAAGCTGCAGGTTCACACAAAGACAGCCTTCACGAGTCCAGGTGAGCCCCGTCAGGACGCTCACAGGAGGCACATAGCAGGAATTCCTCCAGCTGTGAACACCAAGGAATCAAACTGAACACAACACAGGAGGTACCTGTCCTTCACGTCAGCTCACTCACCACCTTCTGCTGCACACTTTTTCTAACAGTCTAGCTAAGTCAGGTTCTGGTCGACGTGTTTGTGTGGAGTCAGAAGAAGATGTCTCAGTCATCACACGCTCATCTTCACTGCCGTGAGTCAGATCAGGGTTTATCTTAGATTTTATCTATTCAGGCTGAGTCTAAACCTCAACACTCTTTCTGATGCCAATCAAAACGTGTCAGTAGTAAGTATTAGAAACTAAAGACTTATTTTCATTCATCTATTTCTCTGTGATTAGTTTTTACAGTTTATTGTTGTATTTACTGTCTATTGGACTGCTGGTCACTAAAACATTTGAATGAAAATGTGTTTCCCAATTTATCTCATAAATACGCAGCATTGCATTTATACTTTGTGTTTTTGCCTTTTTGTTTTTTCGCTCTTGTTTTATTAGTTTCAGTTATTTTATTTAGATTACCAGCGCCCGGATTTGTTTTGTTCGGTTACCTGTTATTCATTGATGTATTAACACATCCTTTACAGCAGAGTAGATGGAAGCTCAGCAGGCCCAAACTTCACTTCACTTCAGGAATGCTGAAGTGGAAAAGGGGATTTCTTAGTAAATGCTGGGTTCTTTAACATTTCGCGCCATTTTCTGCCCAGAACTGGTCTGAACCTCAGCCACGTTCTCAGATGCCAACATTTGCTCTAATGCAACACATTCCTCCGCGAGGAATCATAAGGATAAAATGAACTCATTCCACCAGTGAACTTTCCAGTCTCCTCTCAGCCAGTGAAAACACTCGTCTTCTGTTACCATCCCGGTCCATTTTAAGTCTACCTTTCCATCTGCCTCACACACACATGACAGGCTGGGCCGGCTGGTAGTAGCGACAGCCCTTGACAGCAGGCTAACTTTAACACTCCATGCTCCTGTGCTAGCAACTATGCCCCACAACACCCCGCACATAAAAACTGTCACTCACTTAATCAGGTTTCCGCTCCCTGTCAGGCACCAACGGTAGCAAACGACGGTCATGAACGTCGCTGTCCGCGCTGATTTGAGCCAAACATGTGGACAACAGAAGTTTAGCAGACCTACACTCTTCTTGTGGCTTGTTTGTAGCGAGTGAGGCTGGAAAAATGTAAAGAGACACCTCGTGGATCGGGTTTCTCCTGAGGGGAGAACGTGGAGGGGAGGGAAGACCAGGCAGCGTGTCGGTGGGCTTCATTGGCCAAACAGAGACCAGAGGAAGCCGCAGAGAGAAGCCAGGGGCGGGCTGTGCAGCCAGCATTGTACATCTCTCTCTCTCTTTCTTTCTATTTTTTACTCCTCTCTTTTTTAAAGCCTGCTGCCCAGGGAGGTCAGAGGCAGATCAGTCCTCCTACACGAGGTGGACGTGAGCCTGAGACGTGAGAGGAACCTAATTTAGGTTGAAAATGCCGACAGCACGTTCAGCCTCAGGAGGATCTGCCCACATTAGCCCGGTTTGCTGTTGAAATCAGTTATGTTCTCCAGCAGGCTGGGTTTGTCATGTTTTCCCCATTTACGCCGGAGCTTCGGCGATAGGAGGGGGTCGATTCAGAGACGTCAGCTAACATCAGCGTGCACGGAGAAGTGAGCACCTCCAGGAGAGCCGGGAGGAGCACGGGGACAGGAGACCTGATTTTTATTCACAAATCTGTCTCCTTGGTGGACGTCAAATTACCGTGGTACTTTTCAGTTTACCGACCAGACTGGACAGGCGCAGGCAAAGTCAAAAATCTGTCCGGTTGTTATTGTCCTCGCTGGACAAAAGTGTTGGATCTGAGTTTTTTCTTATATGTATTTGTCTCTGTCTTTTGTTTGGGGAAAACAGGACAAACAGGAGTTTGGTTTGTTTAAACTGCCTAGGAATATATTTTTATTGTACATTAAGAAAAGAGGTATGACAGAAATATAATATCACTCACAAGAGACCACTACAACGTGAAAGGGGAGGGTCACATGACCAACACGAGTATCTGAGCTAGCACGACTGGTAGAGAGCTGACCTGCAGGCGCCTTCACTGGCTGTACAGTGTACAGAGCACACTGGCTGTGGCTTTGACCATGTTAACGCTGAGTCACTGTTAAAGAAAGAACTTAGTCACATAGAGCTATGGGATGTTGTGATGGCCTTTTTTTTTTTTTTAATTTTCTGGCGTTGTCTCACTGATAGATTGCAGTAGTTGAACTGAGGATTGGGACAGCTGCACTGTCCTCTTCATTATCTGAAATTTCTCATGACAGACGTATGGATCAGAGCTGGTGTGAGATTTAACATTAAAGCTTTAGAAGGAAAAGTTTTATCGTAACAGAACTGTGACTGAACTGAAGAGGCCATTAAATGGGGTTTTAAAATCTGATTAAAAAGAAGTGTTTGCATGAATATTTATGAAGGGTATAATGTCATATTCAGGAAGCTTGGCTTCCTATATCTCTTAATTTACTTTATTTCAATCATAATGATTGTTTTTACCTTTGAAAACTTCTTCACTGATGATTCAAATCCCAATGATAAGGGCAGTGCTTTATGAAAACTATGGGTGGGATGGGCAGATTCCCTGCCAGAGAAGGAGCTGAGTATGTTTAGCTGTTTAGCCCGACAGGAACTATCTCCTTCCCCCTCCTCTTCCTCCTCCTTTCCTTCCTCTGCCACAGAACATTAAAGGACTCCTAATCCTTCCTCCAGGTTTCCCACCAGCTTCGTCCCTGCTCTTCACCTCTCGCTCTATTTGCATTCCTCCCTCGTTCTACCTCCTTAAGCAAACATCTCTGTGGAAACACTGAATGAAGCCTCAACTATGTACCCAACTGTAACAGGTATGTAAATTAGATGGTATAATTACTGTCGTACGGTGACAATATCACGGCAGTATCTGTTCATACTGTGTTACATGCAGGGAGGATTCATCCGGGCACCGTGATGTTTTTGTTGCTATGCCAACTCTGGAGGTAACCAGGGAGCTTGCTGGCAATTTTTCCTGCCCTCCTTTTATGAATGTTTATTACTTTGGAGAAAACTTTTCACCGAATGTGTGCCAGAGTAACTGCAGCACAAAAACCGTGGACTCCTCTGGGTGCACGGACAGCAGGGGCAGATAATGCTTCCCATTCCCAATTCCCATTTTGATTTTTCTGTTTTTTGGGGCTTGTAATTTAACCCATATTGATTCAGTAGAGTCTGGCTGAGTGTCCATGTTTTTTGCTTCACGTTCACACAGTCATATCTTTCTTTGTTACTGCACACCCAGTGAGCCAAAACATTACTACTTCCATCTGTAATTACACCTATGCCTAAACGCGTGCATCGCATCAACTCTTAAGTGCAATTCAGCCAAGGAAAACTGGCATCTGGACAGCCGCCCTTTGATTAAACCTTTCTAGCGGAGTTAGCCCCTGGACGTGTAGCTCATACACTGTAAAGAATGCCATTGGTTTGGCAAACACAATTTAGAAACCAGAGCTGGAAGAGTCCCCAGTATCAATAACATCTATTGTTAGGGAGCATTGTGGTTTTCCAGTGAGATCCACCAACATTGGACAAAGAGTGATGGATCACACGAAAACTGTGTCAACAGTGTTAAACCAAAGTGAGGTACGCTTCTGGAAACACAAACATGCAAACCATATGCAACTGCATAAAATGGATGTGTCTAAAACAATGTTCCTTCACGTGTACACTTCTGTTTGTTATAAACGCAAGCTGCAGTCACCAATGGGCAGACCTCCAGTTCTGCAAAGACTCACTTCACTGTGTAAAACCTGAAAATGGTGAGAGTCCTGACTGAGAATAGCACCTACAGCACTGACTAGCATGATCACTAAAACATGACATCAGAGTCTTAGTGAAGGTGCATCCTGGGCAATAACTTGTAGGTATTTTATTTTCTTGATCTTGTAAATCATTATTTTTAAAAAATGAAATCACTGAGATAGGTCTCTATCGGTTAAAGCAGGGGTGTGGCTTTGGGTATGAAGTGACATTGACCTGGTCTAAAGTGTAAATTCCAGACAGTGTGCGTCATCCTTTCTGCCCGGGGATCCCCTTGAGGAAACTGCGCCCTCCTCGTCTTCCTCTAAACGTCTAGGAATGAGCTGCACTGCCAACCATGGGATTTATGTAATCCACCATGCCTTACCAAGACCCTGCTTGTCTTTTCTGGCTGAAGTCTGACCTGTGACGGTGACTAACCCAGGAGGAGGAGGAGGAGGAGGATGAAGAGGGGAAAAAGATGTGATTTGAGCATCTTGATGATTCGCTATCACAGTCTGCTAAACCGACAGCACAGAGGAGACAGCTGTCCAGATATACGCCCACTTCTGCTGCTGCTGTGTACATGTGCACCTCAAGGCGGGAGGTAAACTCTTGAGAGATTATGGAAATGAAAAGAAAGAAATGCAGCAAAGCAGCTTCCTCAATTAGAAAGAAAGAAAAAAACGGAAATATAAAAATATGCACCCGACAAGTAAAGGTTAAACGAAAGACAAACAGGAGAGGAAAAAAAAAAAAAGAGGAATCATATCCCAAACGTCACATTCTTCTAAATGATAACATCCTCTACACGTATTAAAAATGAAAAACAGAAGAAGAAAGCAAGAAAACAGGAAATTCTTTTTCAAAAACAGCAGAAGTTGAGCTTTTTAAAGCGTCATAAAAATAAAAGAGATCCGTGGTATCGCTATAACTTTCAATCCTGAAAAATCACGTAGCAAAATATACACAGCAGGACAACAAGAATTTCAACTAGAGACAATGCAAGAAAGACAAAAACAGCCCTTGAGACAGTGAAACAATAACAAATATACAAATTGAAATGTTACACAAAAATGCAGCCTAGAAGCAGAAAAAAAAAAATCCTGAAAACACGAAAATCTTCAAAAATACATCTCTCTGACCTCTGTCTCTGAACGCTGGCGTAAAACATCCCCAAACGGGTTGAGCCTTGGGGCGGCCTCAAAGACTGCCAGCCAGTTAATAAAATACAGCACTGCCCGATACACATCTCCCTGGCAGTTATATAATTCTGAGAGATTAGAGGTAGAAGAGCCTGTCAGTAAAAGAGACGACAAAAGGCAGCCATTGTGTGGCATCCCTGACGGCCACGCATGCGTTTTGGTCGTATGAGGTCGGCCCTGTCGATCTCCAGTGGCTGATTTCATTTATTAATTCAATCTTACTGGTTAGCATGGGGTTTTTGCTGTTCCTCACAGAGAGTCTACTGTGTTTCTGTGGCTTAAAATTCACAACAGACAAGTGGAAGAGGCCAACTTAATCCTTGTTCTTCCACTTGGTTTATGTGGACATATATGGGAGTGGAAGGAGGCTCAGAAGTTGGAGCACTCATCTCGTGACCAGACGGAAGGTATCCTGATCCCTAAGAAATAAATGAGACAATCCTGCTTCTTTACAAAGTACAGACTATGGTATGTTTGCACTGCAGCAGCTCCGGACGAACAAATGGACACAAAACCATCTCCGGTGTACGTGTGCTTATAGACAGCAGTAGTATAACTTCTTACATACCGGCCTTCGTGGGGGTGCAACTAGTAAAAACAACATTTTTTATTGTGCCATCTTCAAGGAAACAGAGCAAAGTTTCTAAATCCTTATAATCTTGCACTCACTTAACTTTTCAAGGTGACTCCTTCACTGCAGCCAGTGCTGCTGAAGTGGAAGTGATCACCATTTTAGGCAATTTGAGTTGTCTGAATGTCTCCCACTACATGAATACACAGACAGAACATCTATATTTCTTTGTTAACTAATGCTTAATCTCTTGACGATCATCCAGATTAATACAAGCACAACATAAAGTTGCTCCCTTCTCCAGCAGAAGCACCACACTGCCTGTGCACACCGAGGCTTGGCACCACCCTCAAACAGAATTACACATCAGTGATGCACTGAACCCAGGACTTCAAAAAGTGGTTATCAGCACTGTGTTCTGTTTCATAATGTTCAGTATGTACCCGCAGGAGCAGAACACAGTACAGAAGCAGCAGACACAGAATAACACCTCGCAGTGAAATCTGTTATCGACTGTTTCTAATTCAGGACAGCCCGACTCTGTTGTAAGCAAACTGGCTCCTGAAGCGACTGTTCGGGGCTAAAAGCAGACTTCCAGTGGACATGCTGGTCAGGAGCAGCAGACTGTGATTGTACTGGGGAGGTGAGAAATGTGTGGAGCTGTGTGAATGTGAGGCGAATGTGTGAAGCTGAAGCAGGGAGGTGCTGAAAAAGACCGAGCGTGTGCCGGCTCAGCCACAGATAAATACAGGACAACCATAAAAATAAACTACGACACGAACTGAGAGTACATTCTCTCTGTGTTATGCACACAGCAATTACTGCTGGCAAACTCACTGTACAATTACACATCCTGACTGTTAGTAACCAGCATAATATTGCATTATGTACCACTGCTTAATTTCATTTCTAGGAAGGACATCCTGTTACAATATGGTTTAATAAACTGAAATGAGAGTTTTCTGTTTTATAATTGCAGTTAATGAAAAATATGACTTCATATTTTGATTTTGTTTCCAGCTTTAACTGTAAAGTGGCAATATTCAGCTGTTTATTTTCAATTCCAATGATTTACATTAGATTTTATATTTACATTTATTTATATATAAACAAAAAATTAAAAAAAAAATTTGTGTCACCAATTATTCGATTATCAAAGCAGCTGCCTTAGTTTTCTCATGATCAGCTACCAAATGGCTTTACACAGCTTCATACATGAATTTGGAAAAAGTCAGATAAAATAATTTTGGTTTGGGATTATATTTTGCATATTGTGGTCTACAATCACACAGTCGTAGTAGTAAATGTAGATTTCCTGCTGTAATTTGCAGAAGAGGGAAGTGAGACATCGTGCTTTCTAGGAACCGTAGTTCTGCCTTTGTTCGGATATTTGATTCTCTATCAAACAGTGTGTACTTCTACTCATGATGTGTGCAGTTCACGGCATGACGGTGGAGGTCAGGTGTTGTGTTTACATAAAAACATTGAGTTTAGGTGGAGCATGAGCAGATAAACACATTTAAACACGTATACACCGTGAGAGCAGAGGGTTCCCTTCCTGTCCTCGGTGTAAGTGAGTGTAATGTATGAAGGGTGGAACCTTCGCCTGTGGCGGAAGCAGGAAGTGGTTTTCCATCAAGCTCCGACAGGTGGTGGATCTGTCTGGTTTCTGTCTGGCAGCATTCCTGCTGTCACCACCGAACCGCACCACAGCACTGCTGTATTTACACAGGTGAAATGTGTGGGAGCATCTCGGTGTGAATTACAGCACCCAGCTGCATACCACACATAACCTGATTCACTGTGACCTGAACCCGGATATGTCTGTGACATGTAAATACGCTCCACTGCTTAGTAAAGCACCGAGATGCCTTAATTAACAAGTATAGTTATTTATTATAGTATCGTGTGAAGTTGCTGCCCTTTAATTTTTCCTAACAATAACAATAAAGCATCACAAAGACTTAACATCAGGCCTTAAAATAATCTGCTCCCAAAAAGGTCACAAGATGAAACCAAGGAGTAACATGAGGATTAACAGGACTGATTAAATATTGGGATCTTGGGACTGTGTTGTTTGTGGTTGTCGAAGGACATAACGCAAAATTCAATCTATTGTAAAACCTTGTCTGCACAGATCTTTCAGCCATGTTTTTCGTGGTTCATCTCTCAAACATACGAAGAAGAGGAGGTTTTAAATCTGTTTTCCTGTGTTTGTGCCGGCCATGAACTGTGCATTGGGCTCTGCTTTCTGCCATCTGTAATGTGCATTCCTCTGCACAGCTTGCTTTTAACTTGCCCGAGCACACAGGTCATTCAACAATAGGGCTGCCACCTTTTATTTGAAATGCACTCTGATCTGTTGCATTCCTCGTTATCGTGTGGCCGGTTTATGGTCTCTCAGAACCACTTCACAACACGTGCACAGTCGTTCACATCGGCACATTTTCAGACAGTCCAGGAAGACACGGTGTTGAACTTGGTTGTATAAATGAAAAGTATCATAAATAGTTGAGTTCTACAAGGCAGGTTCAGGTTAGGCTACATAGGTTGCATTCAAATTCAAATACTGTGTGCTAGTTCTCATTCATTCATTCATTTTTTATTTTTTTAAAATGTGACAACCCTATTTTAAAAACGCTGTGAAGTCAAAGCTTAAACCTGATCTACATCAGAGTAAGTTAAATGAATATGATCGATTTTTCTGAAACAAAGCCACAAGTGGATTTCAGCTGTTACTTAATCTTAGTGTTTGGCTTGGTGATCGCCCTCTCAGCCTCCCACACAGTCAACCCCAACATTCACACATTTGCTTCCCTCTTACCCTTGAGCAGTGGCAAGGGCGTGAGCTCTATGGGTTTGCCCTGAGAGCGGAACTGGGACGAACTCTGCGACCGCTTCTGCTTGGCCTTCCTGACAGACTTCCGTGAAAATCCGTCCACTTTGTCCACAGATGGAGATGTGGTGGCTGCCGAGGACATAGCCCTGCTGGGAGAAACACACGGGGAGGGGGTGAGCGGTTAACCATCACATTAAACATGCATTTAAAGAGCTCTCAGTTCACTGAGGGCTGAATGATTAACCACTAAATATTGACAACATGACACAAATTAAACTGGACTTCCGCTGATGTGGATTTTTAAAGGGAGCTATCAATTTTATGATGTTTGATACGTTTAACTGGACATGGAGATATTCAGTGCCTACAAGTCAGGTGGTATTTATGTAAAAACACAAGCAAGACTTCAGTTCATCCCTTGAACTTGATTCTTAAAAGGAACTCCAGTATGAAAATTAAATGGCTTACTAAATTATCAAAGTTCAATCCATAATCATGAAGTTATTTCGTCACTTTTATTTTCATAACAAAAGGTTTTACTTTGGGTTTTTGAATTACAGACATTTTTATTTCATAAAAACCTTTATACAAGTCTGTTTTTATTTCATAATGCCATGTTTTTATATTATGACACTTTTTATTGCATAATACTACTTTTTAGTTCATGTCACGTTTCATGACAGTAGTGTTATTACCAGTCACATTCATTTCTTAGCCAAACAAGCTTGAGCTGCAATAACATTTAACTATTTACTGGTTCATCTATACGTTTTTTCCCCATCACATCTTAATTATTCATTCATTTCATTCTGAGTTCTTTGGTGCTCCATAGGAATGGCAGTTAGAAATTACTGTTTCACTTTTTTAAACAAATCACATCTCCCGGTCTGTATGACTGGTTTATTTTGTCATCAGAGGAACTGAAAACATTTTAAAGTCTTTGAAAACAAAACTTCAGAATTAAAACACTGATGATCAACAATCAAAAGCTACCGTTATATTTTCTAGAATCTATGCCTAACCCAAACTTTTACTTCACAGCTGCATTTGGTCTGAGTTGAATTTTGGGCACAAGAAGCCAAATGTATCTTCATCACCACAGACACATATTTAGCCATTATCATGCAGCCAAAAGCCATAAGTTTATTCTTGGTAGTGAGCTCAGAGCAAAAGGAAAAGAAAGAAAGAAAGCAAACAACATCCTCACTGACTTTTTTTAGCTCAGTATCAGTCCACCTTCCTGCAGCCTTTTATTAGTCTCACAACAAACCTGTGCAGCCAAAGCAGACAGCCTCATTTTCACAGCATGGGAGACTATTTAGGCCTTAGCTGAGGCCTGGTTACAGTACACAAACACACCACCGTCCTCCCTCACACACACACACCAAAAACACCAGCGTCTACCCACAACAATGGAGCTGGCTCTGCGGCTGCAAGCCATCGCCACAGTAGGAGGAAGCTGAGGAAACGTCCACTGCTGTGTGTTTGCTGCTGATTACATGAAAAAAAAAAACAAAAAAACACATCCAACAAACTGGCTGGTAACAACACAACACAAGCTGCAGGAAACATACTTTTCACTGCAAACTACTGAATGCTGAACCACCATTGCTGAACTGTTGCTGGCCACACCCATGAGGAAATGGTTTTAAAAATAAAAATGAAGATTTCTTTGCAGCTGTCAGAGGGTACAAAGAACCATCTGGTGACAGGTCGGCTGAGACACACAGTCTGCGATGCTAATTAAAATCTACAAACAAAACTGGGGCAATTTTTTTTTTTCTTCAAAAACTGCTACTCACAGGTCTTTACCAGATCTTTACCACACATAATGTAATGTTTGGCCTGATGTTAACATGCTGATGTGATTATTAGAATGACTGAAAACAACAAGGTCAGTTTAGAACATAGCTGTGCTGGAACTTTTGATCATATCACATGATCATCCTCGGAAAAATGAGGACTTTAGAAGAGGACTTTAAGGCCCAGGCGGCTTTAAAAGCAGAGGTCCAAAGTCCCTTTATGACCTTGGAAATAGACGATCAGGAGAAAATCTCCCCATGATGTTGCTTTGGTAGCTGTTATGGAGCTTTCAATGTGATGTTATGTCGGGGGGAAAGGGTGATTTTTAATTTATTTTCATAAAGGTGGATGACAATCTGGCCCTGTGACAGACTGGCAACCTGACCGAGGTGTACCCCGCCTCTCGGTCAACGCCAGCTCGGACCCTCACAGGATAAGCAGTGTAGGTGATAATTGATCTATCTTCTCTGTGTGTAAATATGGAACTGTGTCAGAGTTTGTTCAAAGAAATAAGGTACTAAACAAATACATAACAAACAAGCTGTGTTTACTATACTAACGTTAGCATGTTAATAAGCCCACAGTTTTATTTGTTTAAGGCTACAACTAACAAACATTTTCACTTCTGAATCTTCTAAATATTCTCCTGGTTAATATTTTGTCTAAAAAATGTAATTTACAAAGTACAAAGAGTAATTTAAAAACTTAATTTACTCTCTTTATCATTTCTGGTCAGTGGGCTCCATTTTGGTATTGTTATCATGTTACTGTTACTGTTTTTAAAAATATTTATACATACTTATTTTTTCTGAGTATAAAAGAAAAATTAGTATGAGTATAAAAGACTTGTGAGACCTCTTGGTGCCACAAGATGAGAAGTCAGTCATCATCAACTAATTAAGATATTTTCTTATCATGAGTCATTCACTTTGCAAATTACATGTTTACACTTCCACACGACATAAGCAACAGAAACTGGAGACAGTGATGCCGGGAGAGGACAAATCCAGTCCACACTAACTCATCTGGGTGACACGAAGGTCTGAGAAGAAATGAACTGGAGTTCTAGCAAAAATCATTATGTAATAAAACATGAATGAGATGCTGCAGGCCGTACTCTGCTCCGGCTACGTCTCTAATGCTCTGTCAAAGTCATACAGTATGTCCACCGGGCCTTGTACATGATAGAATGGACAGAGCGGACAGACAACGACAGAGGCAACATGACACACTCCGCCTACGGTACAAACACACACACACACATATACTCACACATCATCCTGCTGCCTGAGGATATGGACAGTCCTGGCTGACAGTCAAAGCCATTTACAAGCTATCTGAGGCTGCACGGCAGATCGTCCATCACCATATACAGTACACTGCAGTTTTACAAGTGATTCATGATTCCAGAGAAGCAGCACGCTCACACGTGGTTAGAGACTGTCAAGGTGTTGATGAAATGTGACTGTAAGTGGACAAAGATAATAAGCGAGGCTGGAAACTGTGATTAATCAGCGGCTTTTCTAAACTGTTTCAGTTTCATAATTTCATAACTTCCTCTTGTTACAAAAAAAAGAGCCCGTTTTCATTCTTCGGAGTAGTTTGTACATATACGCTATCTATACACTATCTTGCCATTTGTAACCATGAATAAGACGAAGTGTAAACACCTATCTTTCCAGAGTTCTCAAGTTCTCATTTTTTCCAGACACTGAGCTGCTGATTAATTATTGTGAAACAAAAACGTGATGTGATCCTGACACATCTCATCATCAACGTTGACAAAGATTCAAACACTTGCCTCACTCAAGTACATGGCTTTTGCTGTGATACAGTGCCAGTCATTCCCACAGAGCTTAATGAGCCTAACATAACACGTTAGTAAATGTAATAATATGTTCTGACGGTAGCAGAGGGGCCCTTTATTTCAGATTCATTTACTAATTGTTGCAGCTCTGTGGTGGACCATTTAAAGCACATTGAACTGTGGGAACTTGTGTTTTGCATTTTTTCCTATTTTCTGACATTTCAAAAACTAAACTATTCATCCACCTGTCTGAAAACTAAGATTACTGAGATTTTTCAATAATGAAATGAAATGAATAGCTAAGTTATAATTATGTAAATTTACTTTAACTAGATCTCAAGGGATATTTTTTCAATATACTATTACTAAGCCCTACAGATGCATACTCACATATGACAATACCAATTACATGACAAGACAGTCAACTGTCAACACGACTCATTGTCTTCTCTTTCATAACCACACAGCTGTTAACGATCCATCTGCGTGAAAATGCCTTATGTTGGGCATCAGTATCATCACCACAGGGGGAAAATACCTCCAGCTGGGCACTGATCTGTCTTAACCGTGGCTGCTAAGTTTAAATTCTCCAGCAGCCAATTTGGCATGACTCGCCATTAATCTGAAAGTCCTGCTGCTTTGGGTGATAAAAATAAAACTGTACTTGAATACAAAAGAGCATGGAGACTATACAGGACATGAATGAAAATTTAAATTTCATGCCCTAGTTGGCAGTTTTGCCATTCAAACTTTGGCACAGGGCTATTCAAACATTATACAAAGTGAGTCCCTACAGCATCTCAACCTTATCGCAAGCCTCAGTGTACAACCACAACAAAAACTGCAAACTGACACCTCAACACCTGTTATGTGTGCTGCTGCTGAGCCTCACAAAGACGAGACACAAAGCAGGCCAAGGCCTCTGAAAATCACCTTCGCTCTGAGATTAACTCCGGCTAATGGCTTAAAGCGGAACAGCTCTGACGTACACGCTCTTTGACACCTTCATGACAATCTGAACGCTTAAATCCACAATTACAAGAGCTGTGATGCTGATTAAGAGAAACAGCTCCCATCAAATATATTTTGGAAGAAAAGATGTTTTTGGGGGCATTTTTGGTGGTGATGGGGGCTAAACTCAGAGTCTAAGGATGGAGAGCGCAGGTAAAACTATTAGTTGTAAACTGATTCTCAAATGTGAGGATTTTTATCTGAAGATGTCACCCTGGTCTGTATGAAAGTCTGTGTGCCATTCTGTAAACAAAACAATTGATTAATCCAAAAATATCTGCAGATTAACTTCCAATGAAAATAGCTGTTAATTGCAGCTCTAGTGTCATATGCTGCACAGATTTGTAAAGCCTTTGACTCTGCTGCACTTTAGGAAGCATCTGTGAAGTTGTACATCTCAATAAGCAGCAAGGAAAAGATTTGTAAGTAACCGTTTCTGCCTGCTATATTACCTATGGCAACCATAAATACTCAAAGAGCTATCAGTGATGTTATTCTTTCACCACCGGTGAAAACGCCACCAGTGAAAGCGATCTGCCACCTTCAGAAAAAATGCTCCAACAGAGTTACTTCACTTACCCGTGCAAAGGGGCACTGGAATCCCCATGTACAACCATCAGTCCCTCACTTTCTGTCTCTCTCCCTGAGTAGCCGGCTAATGGCGAAAACACTCCAGTGCCACCACAACACACGAGGGAGAGCAAGACTACGGCGGCTGGTCAGGCGTATGGCACCCAAGCACCAAAGCCATTCCACGCCCATGACTCTTACATAAGAGACCAGATGACATCCAAACAGGCTCGGGGAGGGTGGGATTAAAGAACAAGGAGGAAGGAGAGAGGAGGGGGCACAGCGAGCAACAGGGAGAGCAACAGAAAGGGAGGAAGAGGAGGGGAGGGAGGGAGGAAAAAGGAGCGAGGGAGGGAGCAGCCGTTCAACAGGAAGTCAACCCATAGTCAAAGGAAAGGCAGAGAGAAAGGAGCCGAAGAGAGGGAACAAAATGCACACACCAACATGTACAACAACACAGACAGAGGATATAAAAGGGAGGCTGGCAGGAGGAAAGCTCAAGGATCCCGCCTGTGGTCCAAAGTAAAAATCCAAACCTCTGAGATCTGCAAAAATCAAACACAACTGTAGTTCTGACTCAACTTTAGGTTTGAATATCTGTTCCATCAATGCAATACTTCATCTAAACTCAAGCATGACCCCCAGGAAAACAAATTTAATATGAACATCACACACAGCTAGAGAGGAATTGACTCCTGATTCCACTCAGCTAAAACAGTGAAATCAGAAAATTGCATTACACTAAACCATAAATACAGCTTTTAAATACCATTTAAGGCACAGCACCACATATCAGCTGATATTTAGACTTATATCATAATGAATATTGTATCTAGGGCTGACGTAAGGCATTTGGATAAATGGAAAGAATTATCCCCAAATAATGACATAAATGGGGCTGCAACTATTTTCATATTCACAACCAAAAAAACACGTCTGAGACACCGGATAGATTAATAGACTCTAAAGAATTTGGTGCCTATTACGTTTGTGATGACTAATATTAAATGCCTAATTGTTTCACCTGTACTCTGAGTAGCCGCTTCATTAATTATACCTGTACAAGCTAATGCAATCCAATAAAACTGTTCCGCTAAAAATTCTCATTTTTAATGCCTATAATGTTTTCTTTTTGACACTGTCATGGACGTGTTAATACAATTGTACGATTGAGCACTGAGGTCACAGTAGGTGTATTACCCAAAACTTAAAATAGGGAGGACAAAATGAACAAAACATAGAAACACCTTTCAACTTAATGTAGTCCAGTACTGCACCACCTTTAAACTATGTCCTGGGAATAAACGTATAATTAAATGTATACATTACCAACACTGGCACCAAAACCTGAACATTATTAACTTTGTGATAGTAGAGCAGGAGCAGTTGTATTAAATTCCAATAAACTGTACAAGTGCATCTGCACAGGTGTGGCCACTGGCTGTAATTGTAATTACCACTTTAAATGTAAATTGTACACATACTCAGAAGATTAATACTCAACAGCTATGTTAACAGCCATTTATGCAGAGGAGCAACAAAGCATAACTTGTAATCACTTAACATGAGAAACTGACAGAAACAAGGGCAGAAACTATCAGCTGTTCAATATGCCTTTTTTTAAGGCACACAGTTTTCTACACCCCAAGATGACTAAGAGTCCAAAATTAAGACTGCGTTTGTAATATATATTGTAGTTTCCAATAAAAACACTATAAAACAGCAAACATTCATATTCATTGTTCAGTTGCAGCCACACACACAAACATACTATATATAAAAAAAACTGAATATCTATATTCACATCCTGTGGTTTGTATTTACTGAAGAACTGGGCTACAAAGCTAAACACAAGAAACTAAAAGTCCTAAAATGTCTTTAAAATTGTGTTAAAAGTTTAAGCAAAAAACTGTTTCAGCTTTGCTGCCATTGCTGACTCCAGGAACAGGGAACAACTGAGTTTCACAAAGAGGACAGTTTTGTTTTTTGGGTTTTTTTTTTCATATCGATTTCCTAGTGTTACCATTCATGGATAAGAGGTCCCACCACTAATTATATCAGTATGAATCCCAGTTCACTATTGACTGAATGCTGCAATCTGACAGCATGTCTAATTGGTGTGATTCATTCATGGAATAATGACGCTGTTCACAGTCAAGAACAAATGAGCTCTGCAACTTTCAGACACATGCGCAGCCACACAGAGCTGATAAGGAGACAGTTACTATACCAGCAATGTCATAAACACAGGAGACTTTGGATGTTAAGCTATCTCAGCTGAGACTGGACCAGCCCTCAAACTGGTATGACATTCAGAAACCTTGAAGATGAGCCAGCGTGACAGCACCAAAACTAGGAGTACACCTCCACAAATACCATCACATATAATGCACAATGCCACACCTGGCCTCTGGCATGCTGCTGTCATTCACACATCTGACAAGGCAGAGGCAAGGTGGAAATAAAAGTAAAAGTCTGAGCTCACTCCTCTGCCAAGAAGAAGTCAGTCAGGCCTGTGCATACCATCTGCCCTTAACTTTTTCTTTCAGTATCCACTCATCGCTGTGTTTCTGCTTCTCATCATGTCACTACAGTGTCATTGGTGGTGATGATGGCTGACATTGAAACTATACTGGCCTATACATAAAGAAACAAGGCAGTCCCGTGGCATATTGAGAGACAGGAGTTTGCCAGACACAGTACCTCGCCAGTCAAAGTTCAGATCAGATTATCACCACACATTTGACAGTTGGCTTCACTTGACAGCAAAGCTAAACTTGTCTCGTGCCAGATTCACAGGAGCTTTTTCAACCCATGGGGGATTAAACATCAGCATTTACTTTTAAGCAAACCTGCCCATGACCGTCCTGACATCAGCCCTGCCTGGAAAGATCAGCCACTAAGCCACCATCTAAGCCAAATGGCATAATGAAGTTTATATCCATATATAATGCAATTTGATGGTACATATTTAATGTTATCAGCTACGGCAGCAAAGTAGGCCCATCAGCTGCATAAGGTCAAAAATCAAGCCGTTTGGGAGAGCTGGCGTTAGCTTGGCCATGTTGGGCCTGGCAGCAGCAGAATATTCAAAACTTGACAGCGCGATAACCCTCACTTACGTTAGCTAGCTAGCAACGTTAGCTTCCCAATTAACCGTTACATTGCGTGTGAATTGAACGCATATACTGTTACCTAGTTGTCTCCTCTGAGTACACAAATGGCTTAAATATACTTAACGTGGAGACAATGCAGCCTTTCACCAAAGCCGTCAAGCTTTATTTCAGAAAACGGCATTTTAGGGTCGCTAGCTAACGTTAGCGCTACGGCTATCGCGGGTTAGCTTAAGTTGAACATGTAGCCTTAGCTTATTAGCCGCCGCCAGCTCGCATTCTGTGCAAAGGAAACACAAGAAGCTGATAAAAACACAGTGAATAGATGAAATCTAAATTTACATGTGTGCTAATGAGATAACGTTACCTGGGCGGGCTTGGGCGATCACCCATCATCCCAGATGTAAATAACAGGGGCAGTGCTAATGCTGCTACCGTTAGCTAGCGCTCACAGACTGACAGACCGACTGGGCTGGGAAACACACCGTCCCGAGTCTTGACCCGAGCCCGACAAGCTGCAGCCGACCGAGTGGCTGTTAGCTCTCCAATCGCAGTACTTTACCTTGATCCTCTGCGGTTCGCAACGGAGACGGCGACGAGGAGTTATCCTATGTTTGGAAATCTAGCGGGCTAACTGTTAGGCTACCTCCAGCTCGGTGCAAACAGCCTTTCCCAAGCAGCGGCGGAGCGGCAGGAAAATCTTGGCCTGAAACAGCCAAACCCACGAGTACCTTTTTCCTTCCAACGGAATAATCCTCAAACTTCCATTAATAAGAAAATACGGCTGTATAAAACGATTAGGTTAACGCAATTACATTCCCGTCACTGATTCAAATGCTTGTCTTCCCCAAACCCCTGGATTTTGGTGTTTTCCTCTGCTCGTTTATGATTCGGGGCTGTTTCTTTTCACCCTATTGTCAACACTGCTGGGCTGAGACCATGGCACACATAACAGAGACGCACCGCAGCATGCTTGAAGGGGTTCAGGTCGACGTACGACGACGATTGGCTGTTCCGGGGAAATCAGCCGTTGTGATTGGACGGAGGCTGCTGTCAATCACCGGGGGGGAGAGACAAGGCTCTGAATCCGTCGGTTAGGTGGAGGAGAAGGGACAAGGAAAGAGATCGGGGCAGAAAGCAGAGTGCTCTATGTGAATGTGTGTGTGTGAGTGTGTTCGCCACACAGCGTGCTGGAATGAGGCTAAACCTGTCCGAGGCCCGGCCCTGTGCTTCACCACTCTCTACCCGCACTTTGACGGCCGATATCCCGCAGATTTATCTCATTTTGACCAGCCTCAGAGCCGAAGCAGCGCCGAACGAGTGGAAGAGTGGATTTCTGTGCAAACCCAGAGATCACAGAGGGAGATGTTTGCAGGAGGGGAGTTACATAACTGTAATATATAGGTCTACTATGAATGAAGCTAACGCTACAGCACGTCCATGTGCGCACATTGAGGGGGTGAAGGGGGCAACGTGTTCCCACCCTCCACCCGAAAAGGGAGCCTGTAACAAAAAACGGGAACATATAACTGATACCGGACCTTATCTATAAAGTTCAGGTGAAATTATTCCCTGGATTTCATGAACCTATCGCCACCTCTAAAATCAATTACTACAAGGAAAAATAAAAAGCTCACTACTTAGAAAGAATTTCAGGCCTGTTTCTAGTTTCATATGTAATTTATTTCATAATTAATTTGTCACTACATGTGGAAAAAATTCCATAAGAGGTGTCCCACATTAATTCTAGTCCAACATCTTGTTTAAAAGAGACACAAGAACTGCCCACCCACCTTCATAAAGGTGGCAGGGCAGTTCAGTCTCCGGTGTGTGCTGACTGACAGAATACAGAACACAGAAAAGCTTTAACACACAGGAGAAACGATGAGACACAGGCTGCTGAACTGAATGTGCTGTAAGGAGCTGAGCTCCAGTCGCTGGTCATTGAGAATCACTGATCTGACATCAGATCCATGCACAGTAATTACACCCCGGTGCACAAAATAACATACGAAAGCAGCCAGTGGCCCCATAATAAACAATAAACACCTGGTACATGTCCTGATCAATCAAGTTACAGGTAATATGAACACCCAGTACAGTCAGGTGTATTGACCTTTGTACCATTAGAAACTTTAATGGTTATTTATCAGTTTTTGAGAATTTACTTTTCAACAAACAGATCTAAATGTGAACTTTACCAAACACTTTGTCCATGTTTCCATGGTGTCACACCATGGAAACATGCATGTTCTCTGTCACCATGTAAAAGCTGCAGGTTGTTGTCGATAAAGATCACTGACTCACCACAAATCATTACTGACAGTCTTGAATGTCTCTAATATGAATGAGAGTTTGCTTCATCAGCCTGAATCACTGCATGATTTCTCCTGAGTCTCACACACACACACACACACACACACACACACAGAAGCACACACTTGCACTGCCAATCAGTTATTCCACTCTTTGCCATTTGAGAGCGATACCTGCTCCCTCAGCGTGATCCTGCTGTGCCATGCAGCTCCGGTGGATGAATCAATCACTGCAGCTTTAAAGGAGAAATATCACCAACACACAATGACACAAAATGGCATGATAATAATGGGAATTTTGCTAAACTTGTACAAAATCTAATTTAAAATTGAAAACCTCAGGAATCTTTCAGACTACAAATAAATAGTTTACAGTATGTAATACATTCACATGCAGTTAATAAACAGGAAACTGTCTCCTTTACTGTTTTGTGCAGTGAGTTTAGCCTTTTGGACAAAATTTTACCAGATAAAAATGAAAAAACCACAGGACAAAATGTCATTTGAATGATTTCTTAATGTAAGAAATATGTGTCAGTAAACAAGCAGTGACATTCCATGTTGTAGGCTCGTATGATGGAGAGGATCTGACAGAGCAACACAAGAAGGACTGCAGATTAATTTCATTATTGATTACTCTGCCAATTATTTTCTAGATTAACGGTCCTATCACGTAGTCTGTGAAATAGCAAAATGTGAAAAATTTCCATTTCATTTTTCCAGAGTCCAAAGTGACATTTTCAAATTTCTTTTGTTTCACCAACAGTTCAAAACCTAAAGATTTTTGGTTTAATGTGACATCTAACACATCTAGAAACTGAAACTTCAGGTTTTATTTATCTTCAGGTGACTATTTTGCAAAGCTGACAAAAAAAATGTAAAGGATTAATCAAGAATCAGAACATTAGCTCAAAAACGAAGCAGATTCATTCAACATACTGAGGAGTGTCCTTCAATTCAGTGACTCTTCCCAGCTGAGAACTGGTACGTAACATGGACCTGAAACACGGTTTTCACACTCAGAGTTTTCTTTCCTGGGGGACTTAGTGAATTATTTATGTAAGACCAGGTTTAAATGATCCTTCTCAGAAATGAAACGTTGGCAGAGGAGTGAGCAGCGACCACAGTGCAGTCAGGTCTCTGTTACGCCGCCTTCTTCTGCCTCTGGTTGCCGTGTTTTTTATGTGGTCTGGATTTGAGTCTCAAAGCTGATTCACTCTTCATGGACTCCCTTTTACCCGTTGTGAGTTCTTCCCCTCCTGGTTTCCACAGCAACAGCTGAGCGTCCTCTCCCCCCGTGACCAGCGACTCCCCCGCCGAGTCCCACAAGAAGCAGCGTACTGTGGAGGCGTGGCCACCCTCCAGGCTCCTCAGCAGGCGCAGCCCCTTGTCGTCACACTCCATCAGGTGGAGATCCCCGCTGTTCTGTCCTCCGACCACCAGCAGCTTCTGGGCCTGCTCCAGCCACCCCCCCCCCACCAGGTAGTCCACACCTCCTCCATCAGCCAGCAGTGTCAGGCTGCGGGCATCCGAGGTGCTGAAGATGGTGAGAGGCTCCTCTGTGTCCAGCTGGCCCAGGTCCCACAGGTGTAGCCCCTCGTCGTGGCTGAGGCACAGCAGCTGGGTGTAATCTGCTCCGGACCAGCAGACCGAGCCAGCGGAGGAGTCGCTGTTACAGGTAGCGAGCAGCGCCTCCTCCTCCGCTCCCCGGCTCAGGTCGAAAACATTCACCAGGCCGTCTGTGGAGCCAGAAGCCAGACGGTCTTTGTCTCGAGGGTGGAAGCACACCTGTGTGATGTCATCACTGTGTGACTCAGAGTATACCCCCAGAAGCCCACCACCTGGTTTCCTGGTATCCCAGAAAACCAGAAAGCTGTCCTCGTTGTTTACCTGCTCAGTGCCTGCACATAGGAGCGTGTCGCTGCAGCTCAGGTCGAAGCTGCAGTAGCTGTGTGAGGGGTCACTTTTAAATGTCTGGACGGCCTCTGTCCCAGGGCAGCGGACATCCCACTCCCGCACTGTCCCATCAGCAGAACCAGAGTAGAGAATGTCAGGGGAGCTGTGGGCGAAAGTAACCCCACACAGCGGCCCACTGTGGCCCTGATACTCTCCCACCAGTTTGAGTGTGTCCTTGTTGTGCAGGTGGACGGTGAAGTTGGAGCAGGACACCGCCAGCAGGCCGGTCGGCTGCAGGGCAACGTGCAGCAGGTAGGTGGGTTCATCAGGACGAGACCGCCGAGCGATGGACAGACCTCTGAGCTTCTCCTCCAAACACTCCATGGCAGCTCAGTGTGATGGGATGAAACTTCACTGAAGAGGAAGAAAACAAAACATCAAATACATTCAGTCTCTCTGAAAAACACAAACCCTATAAACAATGATGTGCAACATCAGTAAAATTAAAGATTAAAACATCACCTCATCTTCTATGGCAGGAATCAATCGTTAAGTGTCCATCAGGACAAAACTTCTGATGTTTTAGGAATCACAAGAAACGATTTTGCAATTCGGCATAAATTCAATACAACAAGCAAAGATTGTTCAAGTAACAGCTGATGATCAGTGAGTAGCACCAACCAATGGCTCACATCCTCTTCCTCTACCGAAGGACAGTGGAATTTATAATAACGTGTCGTTTGGTGGATGAGGCTTATGCCGAATTAGGCTCAGCAACATACCGATTTATAAAAAGTTACCAGTCGTATTCAGTGTGATGTTTATCTCTGCCACTAAGCGCAGACACAGAGAATGTGTGAAATGTTAAACGCAGTTTGGCGTCGTTTTCTTCAACTTTGAAAGATTCGAGTAGAAATCGGGTCACGAGCGCCGTTCAAATCAGTCCTCGTGCTTGATGTCTCGAGCGATGATGTTAATGTCTCAGGTGTTGATATTTTTAACCTACCTGTCCAGAAACTTCCACAAATGGAGGAAAAACGACGTAGATTTTGTCGATTATTTGGACACGCGTTTCCATTTTAGACAAAACACTGTAAACACGATATCGACATCATTTATTATTAACGACATTATTAACGTTATTAACATTAACGTTACATAATAACCTCATGTTAAACACCATTCATGTAATCACACTACTTTTACTCAAAACACGCATGGAACAACTACTCTGTGTTACCGTATTTACAGCCGGCTCGGAACTATGCCTCAATAAAAGGTTCCGCTGGTGCCGGAGACACATTTTCATCCAACTTTTCAGTTTGTTTTTACCACTTTTGATTTTTTTTCATATTATCTTTTTTAAAATCTTGTAGAGCCTGTACACTAAAATTCTCCACTTCAATCAGACTACTGAAATAATTTCTCTATAACTTTATCAATGAATCGAGCTTTCAAGTAGAAAATCCTTCACAATAAAAGAAAGTGATGCCATCATGGTCAAACTTCAAGGCTGGTTAAAAAGTAAAGTCTCTGACCAGGTGTGAAGGTTAGTTAGAAACACAAACCTTTGGGCGTGAGTAAACATGGTGGGGAAGTTTGGTTCAGGTGTGAGTCCTCAGTCGTCCAGCAGGGGGCAGCAGCGGCAGCTCTGTGGCTGAACGAGGCCTCAAAGCTGTTTGGACTGGAGCTTTCCAGCTGACCCAAATCTGCAGTGGCACAGTTCAGTCACACAGAAACAAATTAAATAAAACCTCAGTCCTTCACCGGCTGTTGAAGCGAGGAGACGAGTCAGGACACAAACTGGACACGAACAAACTGAAACCAAACCTTTTTCACCATCTGTCGTTTTAAGCTTTCAGACATTGAAGCTAAGAAACCGAACTCAGTGCTGCTGAGATGAAAAGTCCTCCTGCTCTTTGGTTTCATTTGCACCGAGTCCTGCTGTCGAAGCTCAAACCTTTTTCTATGTTCACGTCTCTCTTCCATTCAACACGACACATGTGAACGTGACACAACTCGTCCTGGGTTGCTGGGATTTTGTTTATTCTCAGAAGTTTGTCACAGATCATTTGCCTCTTTTCTAATTTTTTTTCTGGTGAGAAGAGTTGGTTCGACGTGTCCTGCTCACCAGCAAACAAATGAAAACTTCCAGGCCTCAGAGCCTCTGTTGTAGCAGGTGTCTTTGGTTCAGTATTTATTCAGTCCAGCTTGTGTCCCTCAGTTATTTCCCATAAAACACTGGGAGAGCAGAGTTTCACCCACAGTCCTGTTCGCTCTCCCCTCTGTCGACACACCACTCGGCAGCAGAAGAAAAAAAACAATGGCAAATGTCTTTAATGTCCAGGCCAACAGCTGGAGTCTGTCTCCACTGCTGCAGCCGGGCAGCTTTGGCAGAGCGAAGTGGAAAACCGGTCGTCCTGTGACACACCACATCACCACATCAGCATCTGTGGACGAGGTGCAGCTCTGCAGCACGAGCGGCACTGAAGAGGAGACGTCACCGAAAACCCTCGTGGTCTAATTCAAACATGATCAGCCGCAGAAAAACTGCTCACATGTGCTTTGTCACACACATTTTATTCAGGCTCAGAGCCCAAAGGAGAAGTTTATAATGTCGCCCGCAGACTGTAAATAACCTCCCCGAGGAGCCCTGCAGACAGAATAACACGAAGACCGGACTAAAAAAGGTCTTCAGCTTTTATTCTCAAAGCAAACTCACAGTGTTTTCCAGACTCTTTGATAAAACTGAGACTAATTTACAAATACAGTTTTTCTGGTTGATGCAGCTGCAGTTTGGTCACAGATGGTTTAAGGTCTGTTAGTTCTCCATCCTGCCTTAATGAAAGTCAGGCCGGCCTGTTAGCCACAGTGCACAGTACGTACAGTATGTGAATCAAACACAGCACGTATGAGCTTTATGTTAACAGGCTAACTGACAGCTGGTGACCCAAAAAACGTTAAAACTGCAGGAATTTGAGAGAAGAGCTCAAAGTTCAGCTCAAGGCTTAAAGCTTCAGCAAAGAAACGGGTGAAGTTCATTCTCCAAACTGTTGCTACCAAACAGGCTCCAGCACTCAGAGCTCAATCCTTCCACTCTTTGAAAATCTTTCTGGAGGAACAGAGCTGAGCAGTGAGTGTAGCGGCCAAACTCATGATTTCATGATACATCACATCATCATTATATAAGAAATGATGGTAAAACGATGGACAGATTTTTCTGAGCGATACAAATGAAGCTTAGGTAAAAGCTGATTAAGGAAAATCTTCTCCGACGTTGTGGCTTTGTTCCTCTGTGGGTGAAGGTCTGACATTTCCTGCTGAGCTCGCATCACGTACACATTATATTATCTATGTACTAATGGAGCAAAGATAAGCAAAGAGCAGCAGGTACTTTATTTTATCATCATTTTTATTGCAGTTAATTTCACACAGTCAGACAGAAACAGCCTCGTTTAGAATCAGATCAAATTTAACAATAAAATCTGCAGATAGAAAAAACACTGTGAAACTGCATAAAAGGTTCTCTGATGTTCACGTCAGTCAGATCAGGACACGACTGAACAACTGATGCAAACAGAAACACGAGGAGTTTAATTCCAAAGTAAAACGACAGGATTTCTGAGAGCCGCAGACGACGCAAACTCAAAGACACACAAACGTTTAAAACAGAAAATCAGCTGAGAACTCTTTTCTCTGACATGCATCTGAGCCATTCTGGAATTAAACCCTTTGAAATGTGAACATTTTTCTTCTCAAACCAAACAGATGAACACACAAAACTCATTTCCACTCTTCCTTTGTCATGCAAACAGTGAATGTAAATATGTCCAAAGACACACGGACATAAAAACGACTCGGGTTTTTATCTACAGTGACTCACTTGTTGCTAATTTACGTGAAGGCAAGCAGCAGTTTGGGAAACGATAATTATGAATAAAACATTTATGCAGCTACAAAGTGCAAAAGGAAACACGACAGAGGAGAGTGAAGAGAAACCAAGTGTCAGAGTTTTCACAGGAAAGATAAACGGCTTCATCTTCCTGAACAGTAAAGGCACTGAAGCATGAGTCAGCAGAGTCAGGCTAACGCAGCGACGGCGACACAGCTCAACCGCTGCTCACTTGGTCACGTCACTAATTTTATATAGAAAGTCATTTCTCTGAGATCCAGTATTTCAACAAGAGAGAAAAAGCCTCAGCTGTGCATTTGGCCACCAGAGGCCGAGGGTCCAGGTCCAGGTCTGGATCGGGTCCAGAGCTAAAAACGTCTCCTGTGCTCAGTTTTTCAAAAATGATAATTTAAGAATTTACAGATAAAGTCCCTGATTGTGTCCATGAGCTGAGGAGACGTCTGAGATCACACAGACAAGTTTTAAAAATTTGTTTTCTGCAACTGATTCAACGAAATTTGGATTTTACAGCAAAATTCAGATGATAACGACACAGTCGAGCGTTTCTGTGACAGGTTTTAGGATCGCACCAATCACAACAAAAACTAAAATTAAATCAAATCAAATCAGACAGAAGTTTGGATCATAACAAACACTGAGACCTCGGACCAGCTCAGCTTCAGATACGTTACCACAGATAAAAGAAAATCCATTAATCCAACACATTTTCCAATTTTCCTCAGTCTAACACACACACACACAGGTGAACCTGTTTATACGTTTACACCTCCTCCTGCTTCATCACCGGTTTGATTCACACGTCACGACACGTTTTTTTCTTCATGAATCAGATTTAACAGTGAAACCACATTTTTCTGAACCAAACTCCTCTGACTGAAGCGTCTGAACACGAACTCTGACTTTCAGCTTTTCACCCTGTGGATTATTTTAATATTCGCTGAAATCTTATAAAACAGTGGCAACATTTTTGGGCCGTTTCAGACAAAAACACACAGAAAGAAACATGTTGGTGCACAAAGCGAGGCCACAGGGTGTGAAACGAGCCGGATGAACTCCGGGTGAAGCTGCTCCATCTGCGATGTCCTGGTTTTATTATGAGTCTGACAAAGTGAGTGAGTTGTGTTTAAGTTTAGGTTTAACTGTGTAACTGTGCTTTAAGTTTCAGCTCCATTACCACGACTCGTGGTGGTTTTGTGTTGCCTTGTTTCTTTTATATATTTCTATATATTTTTGCCTCGTTGTTTAAAGGTGCAACACAAACTTATCTTCAACATGTAAAACAAAGTATGTGCCTTAAACTCTTTCATCCTCCTGTAACAGGAAGAAAACACGTCTGATTCCTTAATTACTTATTATTATTTTACCAACTGAATCAACCTCTAAAACCAGAGAGTAAAATAAAACTCTACCTGCCACGAACCAAATATAAACACAAACATTCGCCTGACTGCAGGTAAACTGCTAAAATCCCACATTTTCTCTAAACTCTGGTTTAATCTGAATTCACTTTCCCTTAATCCCGACTCAAATCTGACCTCAGATCAGCATTTAGGACCAACTTCACCCTTTCTGTCCGGCTCAAGAGGGGAAACAGTGCATTCTGGGAACAGTGCATTCTCATTAGGACAGTACCGTACACAACAACAACAACAACAACAACAACAAGTGAGCTCGTAACACACGGCTTCCTGCTGAACCTGCTGCCGTCAACAAGGCAAATTAAGACTCGGGGAAAGTTTTTCTCTGGACTCTGTCAGATCAGAGGTGAGATGCCTCCAGCAGGGGGCAGCAGCACCTGAACGCTGCAGCAGCCGCCATGTGCCCTGGAGCAAGGCACTTCGCACACAACCTCAGGAAGCAGGTTTCTCTCCCTGTGTGAATGAACCATCAGACATCTGTCCAGATGTTCAGTCTTTAAAATGGAGGACAGAGACTCGGTGCAGATGGACGTCAGTGGAAACGTCCCTCGTGCTTCAGGTGAAGGTTCACGCTCACAGACGCTCAGTGATCTGTTTCATCCGTCAGGTACAAACAGCTGGAAGCAGCTGGAATTCAACTGAAAATATTCTGTTTACAGTGAAACAGGACACGTTGCTGTTAAAAAAGATTTTGGTGCTGCAGGAAAAATACACTTCAAGCTCATTCTGAATGTGATTTGGTCCTTTCTGGTCACTTCAGAAGAAAAAAGTGAAGCAGGCACAGAAAAAAAACAACACCAGTAAAAGTTCAGGTTGGTCCATCATCACTGAGACTCTGAGCTGCAGTGTGGGAGGACGACAGGGGACAGAAGGCTGGAGTCAATGTCCACACGGACGCTGAGGAGACAGTTTGGCTTTATAACAGCCGTAGCAGTAAATCCACCATCGCTCCATGAGCAGATAAGTAGTTAGAACATCTGAAACCTCTGGACTCTGCTCGGGTCAGGATCCAGCTGCACCAGCTGTTGGTCACGTGCGTACTCCTACACTGAAACGAGCTGCACCAACAAACAGTTCTGATGAAGACGCTGTCGCTTTTCTGTTTCTGAAACCGACAAACATGATGTTTAACGACGACGTTAAACTGAAGATGATGGATTTACAAACAGCTGGAGCAGTTGAGTCCTGACCCTGTTGTGTTTGGACACAGGAAGCTGAGCTGGTGCTGGACAGCGAACACCTGAGCTGCCTCTGTTCATGCTGACTTGTCATGTCAGGTAAAGGTTATAACTTTACTGGGAAAAACAATTATTTCCAGAATGAGCAATGTGTAACTTTGTCCCTCGACCGTCTGTGACCCACATGTCTCGCCTCCCACCTCCTGCGAGCAGCGTCATCCCCGTGTTATCAAACCGGAAGTCAAGTTTTACAGTGTTAAAGAAACAAGCTGAGCTAAGAGGACAGATTCCCGTCATCCTGACAGGAAAACATAAACTACTGAAAACCTCTCTGTGCTTCTCCCAAACAAAGCGACGCTTCATTCCTTCCTTCAGGATCATATGTGCCCTATCGCTGCTTTGGCAGCTCGCAGGAAAATGAATCAATCTCAGAGCAGAAAAGCACAGACACAGTGGAGAGAGCAGACGGAGCCCTTTGAGAAAAAACACTGTGCGAACAAACACAATTCCATTCCCGATTTCTGAGGAAACCTGTCTCCGTTAGTCAGACAGGTCACAGAAAGACGGAGAACTAAACACAGGACGCAGAGGAACCTTAGTGCATTAGGACAAACTCCCACACAGGAATAAGGAAGTCTAAAATCATAGAGTCTTATTGCTTTAAGAGGCGAGACAAAGGAAAGAAAATCAAATATTAATATTAAGAAGCTTTCAGACAAAGAACCACACAAAGTTCAAACATCAAACTTTTGATTTTCGATAATTGATCAAGCATTTTTTTTTTTTAACACAAAAAACTTTCTCTGGTTGCAGCTTCGTCAGTGTGAATGTTTTTCTCTGTTTTCTAACTGATTCTGTCTGTGAGCTTTAGATTGTTCATCAGATTAAATGAGACATTTTTCACTTTCACCAAATCAGCAGGTTAATGGACGATGAAAACAATCGTCAGCTGATCCAAACACGAGGTCGAACTCATCATCATCAGCTCTTTACACTTTCCATCTGGTAAAAGGCTGAAAACATTTAGTAAAATCAGAGTTCACACAGCTGTGACATGTTGCTGTTAAATGCAGGAACATGTTCAGCCTTCTCACCTGTATGATTCTTTGTCTGAGCTCTTAATAACAGCATCAATAAAACTGTAAATACTAAGACACAGGTTTCTATCAGTAGCAATCAGTGGCATTTGCAGTCTTTCAGAGGCCACGGTCGACAGTTTGTTTTTTGCTTTAGATGAATTAAGCTGGTGGAGGAGGAGGAGTGGATGTTCAGCTCTGACGCCGTCGAGATATCACTCGCCAAATTTACCAGCTCTCGGCGAATCAGAGGCCATCAGCTGCCCCTGATTCATCCATCAGGAGAAGAACTATGAAGCTGATAAAAAAGGACGAGTCCAGATCAGTGTTGAGGCTTTAATTCACCTTCATCGTCCCAAACCAGCTGCCTCTGGTTAGGAAAGTGGTTTTGGATGAACAGAAGTAACAAAACCGATCTGTTAACAGCATTAGGTGAAACATCTGGAGGGTCACTTCACTGTTGTGAGCGAGCACCCAGTCAGGAGAGCTGTGTGTAGCTGAAGAGCAGCGGGACCAGGAAGAGCACGTTGAAGCCCACCGTGCCGTAGACGATGTATCGGTAGGGCAGCTCCACCTCCATGTGCTGCCTGGCCTTCCTCACGTCCCCGCTGGGCACCCCAGACACCCAGCACACCAGCGGGATGGTGATGGCCTTCATCACCGCCCGCGTGGCCACCAGCACCAGGACGCCCAGGACGAGCCGCAGCAAGGCCATGGCCACCAGACCCACGCTGAGGGGGGGCATGGTGAACGGAAGCTGGTCTGGTGTCGGGTCAGGTAAGAGGCCCAGGTAGTGGTTGACGTGGGAGGCCAGGGCCACGCCGGCCCCTGTGCCCAGGATCTGAGCGGTGTCGCCCCGTGAGGTGCTCCAGGTGTCCAGGGTGAAGGAAAAGAGGCCCAGGCCCAGGTGGAGGGAGATGATGATGAGCGGGGCGTAGCGACAGGTCAGGTTGAAGCCATCAATCAGGTCCAAGGCTGGGAGGAAGAAGAGCAGGATCAGGACGCTGTACAGGACACCGGCCATGACGTCCTGGGGGAAAGACGAACAGAGAAACAGAGATGGTGATTTTTTATTTTTTTTTAAATCCAAATCAGTCATTCACACGTCTACACACCGAGAGCAGAAAGCTGCCATACGTGGTGCTGGTCTGACCATCAGGACCGATGCTGGGTTCAGTGTCCTGCTGAGGACACTTTAACATGTGGACGGTAGAAGACAGTGATTGAAGCAGCAACCTTTCCGTGAGTGGACAACCTGGTCTGTCTCCTGAGCAGAGAGTCTTTTGTGCAGCATTTGAATCGGGTAACCGTCTCTTTAAATAAATATTTGTTGGTGCATTTCCTCCTGATGGCTAAAGGAAGCTGAGGACTGCTGACAGGAAACAGGAAGTCAGCCAGTTCAACATGGCAGTGAACTCACAAACACAAAGGTCAACACAGTCGTTCATTTATTGACCTGAGCTGCAAACTGACAGTCGACTTCCTGCTCTGACACTAAATCAGTATCAGAGGGAAAAGCATCAGACTGGTGCTTCGCTGTTTGTCTTTATATCTACATACATGAATATTATCCACATGAGAAACCTGGTTAAAAAATTTATGAAGTTTAATAAGTTTGACTCAGGTGTTTACAGTGTTTACTGAGCCTCACAGTCTGACAGCAGGTGTCGAATCAGTGCTCACTTTCCCTGGAGGAGACACTGACGACGGTTACTGTAAATTTACACCCGTTCACATCCACCGGCCAAACACTGGGACATTTCAGCTGCGTCTGGCAGGTTAGCCGGCTCGTACGGCCACACTGGCAGGAAACAAAGGTCCTGTTACAGTTTAAATATCTACTTGGCTGCTTAAATACATGTTGTGGTTCATGTAAACCCTGTTCTCACAGTCGGTCGCTAACCCGCGCTGAACTACGAGGCCCAGAGCTGCAGAGTCACATGTTGGCACGCCGCTGAGCAGGAACGTGTCCCGGCAGAGTGACCGACAGCACACGGCACACAGCAAGGACACGTTTTACTGTGCGGCCATTTACAGGTGACTCAGCAGAGAGATAAGGCGCAGGAAGCCTCTCAGAGGGTTACTGAGATTTATCAGTGCTGCCACTGCTGCCGCTGCAAACTTTTATCAGCCCTCTTGCTCTCTTAATGACAAGCACACAGTGAGTGAACGCTTCCAGCCGTCTGTAATTTTCTCCTCCACTGACACAAGTAGAGGGAGCTCTGAAACAATGAGCTGCCTGATCTAAAAATGTCCAGGAAGAGCTCGAGCCGGTGGCACAGCGCCCCGAAGGAACAACGCGCTCATTTGGGAGATGCTTTTATCTAAAGTGGCTCACAATGAAAATAAATGAGTGTATATGCTGTCAGTGCAAACAGAACCACTAACAGCCCTGTGTATACAGCCTGACCCGCTGTGACTCCTGCAGTACCAGCTGTGGACACATGGACAGCAGGTGAATCGTAACAGTCTCTACTCCCCAAGTAATGTAAATATATCGTCAAGTAAAATCAGCTTCATCCATCAGAGCTGCAGCTGCATGTAATTTCCATTATTCAGTTATGTGTCTCATTCATTTAATTAATTGTTCAATTAGCCAATAAAATGTCAGACAAACGGGTTTGTAAGAAAGTCAGATGAAATTAAAAATAAAAAAAAGAGAAAAGAAAAAGTCAGACAGTAGTGAACGTCCACGTCTCTGTCCCATGTTTTGTGCAAAAGAAAAACCTAAAACCCAAATACATCCAGATTCTTCAGAAAGTAAATGAAAAGCACCAAAATCCTCATTTGGACTTTGCTCATTTTAAAATCTAAACCTCTGAATCAAGAAAGAAACTCTGGGTGACAGCGCTCATTTAGCAGCCGGGCGAAAGGTTTGCAGATGTCAACAACATCATCGGTGGCAGAACAGCTTTTTGTCTCCGAGCTCTTCCTGCAGAACAAAGCAGGAGGAAGTCGTTTCATTGGGCGTGATGATTTCCAGAACACATTAAGCGCCCGGCGGGCCTGGCAGAGCAGACCGCTAATGGCTCACCATGTGTGCAAGCTCCACTCCCTGAAACACAACAGTCCCCATATGGCCTGACTGTGGAGTCCTCAGCGCTCAGACATCAGACGGTGTTATCAGGTGGAAACGAGCTCTGTACACGTCCTCCCACAGACGAACACTCTCACATAACTTCAGCTCTGAGGTCTCAACCCAGAACATCTAGAAATCCCCTGAGAAATGATGCGTAAGAGGACACTTGACTGAGAATCATCACGTTTTTATGTTTTCTTCAGTATCACATTAACCCAGAGACAGAGACATAATTCAGCCCAGAGCGTAACTCATTTAGCCACAGGCAACATTATATTTCCTGTTAACTTGACAGAAGATTGTATCTAGTGTGACAGAACCTCGAGTGGTCACATGCAGGACAGAGAGGAGGAGGACGAGGAAAAGGCCGAGTGAGAGGGAGCAGAGAGGGACGTGTGCTGTGCAAACTGTCACAGGAAGAAATAGTGAAAGTCCTCTGTAGGAAGGAAGCAGGTGGTTAAACCGTCCTTTCTTAGGGACTAATGACAAACAATGCTCTCAGTCGGACAGCGCCGGGTGCTCCCAGGAAAAATCTCACCACAAGTATTTCTGCAGCCCTGACAGACGGAAATAATGAAGGTTTAAGAAGAAGTTTGTCCAAATTATAAACCCATAGTAGATGTTTCTGCAAAGTTCACCAAGTTAAATTTAAGCCATTTTATGACAGTTGCACCACAACAGATGGTCTGGCCCCCACAGAGCCCTGATCTCAGCATCATGGAGTCAGTCTGGGACCACATGAAGAGACAAGAGACACTGAGACGGACTAAATCCACACAAGAACTGAGGCACGTTCTCCAGGATGTTTGGAACGACGTCCACCTGCCAAGTACCTGAAAAACGGTGTGCAGGTGTGCTGAGGTGAACTGGAGCTGTTTCAAATGCAGAATGGGGGGGGTCACAGAAAATCCAGATGTGCTGTGTGGACTCCTGCACACAGCTCGTTTGACCCCGTGTGAACTCGTGGGACCATCTTGGTTTCAATCAGACGAATATCAAAGAACTTGCACAGACACCCGTTCAGTGAATGTGATATTACTCTTGGCAATGTTATTCATAGAGTTTATGAGGACTTAAGGCCTGTCTCACTGTCAGAACCATAATCACAGTAATGAACTCGCACTGGGGATTTGTAGCGTGTGATTTTCTCAGACAGTTGTGGTATTATTAGCTCCACGGATGCACATGAATGTGATTAGCCTGGACAAATCGAGCATGTCTGAAGTTGTTTGGAGGAGGATGACTCAGACCTGTGTCCTATAATTTACTCGCTGTGAATTGTAAATCTAATTAACTGCTGATTTAATCATCGTAAAACTTTGTGTTGGTCAGATCTTGTTTATCTGAGGAGAAAACATGAACGTGTTTTTCTGCCGAGATGCTCACAGATGGAGAGAGAGTTGTGGTGAGACAGTGGTGAGATATGGAGTAACACAGGCCGGCAGATGTGCGTGGGGCTCCGGAGGTGGAGGTCTGGACTGCGACACCACCTGCAGGCAGCCACAGAAAGCCCTTACAGAAAGCCTCTGATGTGGAATTACCTTCTAAAGTTTATCTGGGAGGACAGCCAGCGTGCTGTAATGTCTGCTGGTCCCACACCACCATCCATCAGTCACTGTGACACTGCCGCGACCACGGACACTGTTGCCCTGACGACAGACAGCCCAACCCCAACAGCACACTGAGACTGACATCATTTACCAGTGAGAGGAATTACCCCATACAAGGTTAGTGTGCCTGACGCATGGACAGGAAAACCCACACCAAAGTCTGTGCTGACCGTCGGAATTATCTGCCAGAACATGTATTTCTGTAATCTGACTGAAGCCAGAGCCTTTGAACCAGGCCGGCACGCCTCTAGACCTCTGAAGGAGGAACAGCAGGGGGTCTTAAAAATCTGGAATTTAGGCGTTTTTTAATCCAAAAGTTTGATTTGATCAAAAATCAGTAATCAAGAAAATAATCAGCAGATCAAACCGATAATGAAAATAATCCTTAGTGTTTTTATTTTATCTTTTTTTTCTAGTGTTTTAGCAACCAAGTCAGTCTGTAGGTGAACCTGCAGTAAACACACCCACACAGCGGTGTTGGATTGTGTTTTTTCGTGACAGTGCCTGTGTTGTACCGCTGTGATCTGAGCCCTGCTGACGGCTAAACAATCTGCTAACGTGAGAACAGCAGATAAAAGACGAAGGGGCAGGTTTCTGCAGGCAGGACTATTCCTCAGCAGGTCGACAGAGAGGTTTGCGAGATGCTGCCTTTCGTGGTCTGACCCACCTACACATGTGCACTGACCGCTGACGAACACAGGCCTAAGCATGATGGGGGACGTGATGAAGAAAGAAAGAGAGGACAGAGGATATCATCCATCTTTGCACACTTAACGAGGCCCAGTGAACGTTGCAGCATGAACGAACTTCACAGATTAAAATGAAATCACAGTCAGATAACAAAACTAAAGCATGAGGTCGTTTTAGGGAACAGCTGACAGGCTGTACAGAAGCTCAGTGTTCGTCATTTCAGCCACATCCCTCCAACAACAACACAAACAACCCCCGCTGGGTGTAAATGAGTCGCAGACACCTGGCAGATGTTGGTAAACTTGGGCTGGTTTCTCCGCATTTCAAGCGTCTGAAGCAGGAAAACCATTGTTTGGAGGCTTGAGCTCAGATTCCAGCTCCTGCTTAAAATCAGTGGGTGGAAAGGTTTTCTGTTTCACACCCTGCCCACTAATCACATCGTACAAACAACAACAAAGACCGACAGTTTAGTTTACACACACTCAAAAATGTGTTTTGCTTCCTGTTGCTTCCCTGTGATGTTTGAGCTTCATGGTGCGGAGATTACGGAGGGGATCTTTAAAGTCAACTTTTTTTCAGCTGTAAAAAAAAAAAAGCCTGGTGAAAAATGTTTTCTTCTTGTTTCTATTCTTGTCAGAAAAATAAACTGTGATAAATATGAGTAACTGTTCCGTGGTCCAGCTCTGGAGCTGAAGTGACTGTTGGTCAGATACTGTTTCCTACAGGTCAGCTATCACGTTCAGACGCTGCACTGTCCCTGCAGGTGGCAACGCTGGCACCACCTCTGTGTGTGTGTGTGTGTGTGTGTGTGTGTGTGTGTGTTTGTGCATTAGCTCAAACTTACCAGGACTGAGTGCATTCCCATGTAGATCCGACTGACACAGACCAGCAGACACCAGCAGAGAGCCAGGCTGAAGCCCAGTGTGAGCGGGTACTGTGGAGGCGAAAGGAGACAGTTTCCATCACAAACCTGCAGCGCCTGGAAATTTAACCAGTCGCCTTTAAGCATACAGAGCTAAATATTTTAACATAATTAAAGCTGAATTCAAACCTGTAACCTGTTTTACATTATGCATGTAACACATAACTCTACTTGTTAATAAGTCAACACATCAGAATGTGGCATATAAATGAATTTGACCTAGAAAGATAAGAAAAGCTGGCGTTCAGCTCCATTTTGTTTAGTGTGCAGTTTGTAACAAGCCTTGATAAGATGTTGCTGTGATGCAGTGAGTACTGACTCAGAGGAGCTCATAAATACAGCTTTCTGTTGTTCCCTTATCAGTACGTATGTACTTGGCTTCTAGCAAAGAGAGAGAGGGAGGGACAGAAAGCTGATTATTTGTTCTCTAATCAGTGTAAACTGTAAAAAGGCTGCAGGGAGCGACTGCTCCACAGTTTTGATCTGAGTCACATGAGCGTGTGCCACAAAATCAGATCCGGAGCCGCGGGGACCGACATGTGACGTGTAACTCAACGCCCGGCCTGGTGCAGCTCAGACCAGGTGATGCGGTGCTGAAAGGAGCACGTAAACCTCCCATCGCTCAGGTGTCGGCAGCTCGTCTGAGCGCCATCAGCAACGTGAGCACAGAGATGCAACACCGAAAACACAGTCACAAACCAAAGATACTCTGTGTAACCAAGTTTATTTACAACATGGAAGTAAGCTCTGAAGTGTTGTTCAGGGGTCTGTCACGGCTCAAATCTGACAACATGAGCAACACAATCTGTGTAACTCACTGAGCGGATCTCGCTGGAAGCGTTTTATTAAGGTAACATGAGGCCGGGGGTTTTTATGTGGCACTAAAGACTGATGAGGCAGGTCACCACGAATGAATGAATGAGTGTAACGCACAATGGAAAGGGTGAATTTTATAAAGACACTGACAAAAACACAGTGGATCAGTCACATCGAGCGTGATACTGAAACCACTGAGGTCAGCAGACATTCGGTTTACTGTCATACACAAAACAAAGAAGACCAACAAATTCTCTCAGTTAAGGAACTGAAACTTTGTCAAATTTGGGATTTAAGGTTGAAAAAAAAAACACTTACACAGGGATCGATATTCAAAATATTTGCCATCTAATTTTCTATCGACTATTCCATGTACTGACTAACCAGCAGCCTGCAGCGTGATCGCAGCCATGAAGAGGAGGAGGAGAAAAGAGAAAATGAGTGACAGCTCGGCTGAAAGAGATGACAGATGAAACACCGTGCTGCTGAGGTCTGCACACTTGCTAAAAGCCTTTTGTTCTCCTCACTGTGGCTCCGGTGTGTCGAGGTAGCTCGGATTTCCTCTCACACTCCAGGGTTACATGACGCTGGGTGGAGGACGGTTTGATGCTGCTGGATGGAGACGAACGCACAGGTCACAGTGTAAGACTTTATCACGTGTGTCTGTTGGAGGAGCTGGCTCATGTCACTATCTTACACAAACACATTTTATAGAGCGAGCAGAGGTGAAACATTTTTTGGAGGATTTAATTATTCGTCATCAAAGCACTATCTAACACTAAGCTGTGTGTAAGCCGAGTATTTAAGCTCACACAGTAAGAAACGTATGAATGTATGAAACATTCCTGATGGATGAAAACATAGTGGCAGCGGTGGCCACTGAACTCCAGCCTCTTAGTGTTTCTCTGGACAGATGTATTTTTGTAACACAGCGATAACCTTTGTTCGAAACAAGGCTGCTTATCTGCCAGTGTAGCAGTCGGAGATAAACTAACCACAGGTAAAATCTACCTGCATCTGCCCAAAGGCATGCGCCGAGTTCACAGCATGTGCGTAATGGAAAAGTACATGAAATATTATTATTTTACTATGAGCAGGCCCTGAGAAGGCTTCTGATTCTCTATAACTGCATCTATTTATTTTTGTTTTGTTTTTGTGACTGCCCTCAAATAACTTGTTTTGTGTTTAATTTACACTGTGTGGTAAAACCAGAGACAGTACACCGCACAGTGGATTATGAATTTCCTAAGTAACTGACAAGGCAACAAAGAAAAACTCAGAGGCCACATATATTTTGAGCTTCAGAACGGTTTCATGCAAAAGCAGTTTGTGTCCATAATAATTTGCAGCCACGCGAGCGGCATGGCTCTAAGGACGGAAATGTCTGTCCAATGAGAAGTTGGACAGACGGAAATGTCTGTCCAACTTCTCATTCTCGATCAACAGAAGATTAATCTGCAACTCTTTTGATAACAGAAATCTGAAGATTCTTTTCCTGGTTTATAAAGCTCTAAATCTATTCATCATTTTTGATTTTATCGTTAGCTTGTTAACGTGATAAACGATGGGAGCATGTGAGGATGCTAACATTAGCCTTCCTTTATAACAAACTATGAAACGGAAAATTATGAATATGAAATCAAATTATGAATTTACATTTTAACCATCCATGCCCAGAGTCAGCCAGCAGGCCACAGCACAGCCACCTGTGAGTCCCTCCTCCAGGTGTCTCTCTAACCACCAGGCTTCACTTGAAAGAGTCAATTATAAACTCTGAGACCTCTTTCGAAACGAGGTCAGTGTGGAGGGAGGTTTTGGTTGAGAAACAAGCGTCTTTATGTGCGTGGATTAGCTGCGAAGCCGAGTCAGACGCAGCCGCTCGACGTGCTCAGATCAACACTTTGGGAAAAACCAACGGTGGGGGGTGGGGGGGGACATGTTGTCCAAACAGTGCGCTCTGTCCGTGTGCAAACAGAGCATGTGTCTCCGGGTCCCACGGCCGTGTTTGCATGCTCGCTCTGGCCTCAGGCCTGCGACCACAGCGGTGCGGTGGCGGCCGCCTCATGCACAGTTTTATGGACATGGTGTGTTTTTTGTGTGGCTTGTGGTTCTTTGCACACTGCTAATTGACTGTTAGCCTCAGAGGAGGGTTTGCTCTGTGCTCCCTAACATGACATATACTGCACATACATACGGTGCATACACACACCCAAACCACACAGCTCCCAGGACGGGCTGTGTTTGACTTTCTACACTGCCAACATGTAACTAGTAACTGTGGCTGTCTCTCTCACTCTGCAGTGTGGTGGGGTACAAGCATTAAACAGCATATAAGTTAAAGAACAAACACCTCAGTACAGTCTCTGAGTACTGCAGCTGCCTGTTACAGCTGTGTCGTCACTGTGCTCTGTGGCCCTGTAACAAATCATTCTAACACCCTGGTTTTGAAAAATCATTTATAAAGTTTGACTCATTTATCCACTTACTTCCCGAAGTTTCACATTAAACTGGTGACGTGACAACGACTGTAAATATTGGGATAATAAAATGAGTAAATGTGGAAGAAAATCTTACTCTGGCTCTTCTGACCGTGCTAAAGAAGCTAAGCTACGTTTGAAGATACAAACAGCTGATGCAACAGTCACTGAATGTGAACATGAAAGATCTCTCTCCTCTCTCTGCTTTAAAAACCAACAACTGCAGCTCTTAAGCTTAAACTACTCTTAAGAAAAACAAACATCAAGGCGCTTTTCCGTCTTTTGAATGCAAGAGAAGAGATTTTTGGTTGATATTCATCTACAATTTGAATGAAAACACAATGTCCGACTCAGGGTTGGACCTAGGAAACGCTGTACTGTCAAACTCATTCATGCCTGCAGGAAAAGCTGCAGTGTTCCCACCTCATGTTCCTGCTCGAGGGAGGAAGTCTCTCACAAAGCCTGTTTACCGTGTTTTCTTTTCTGGACAACATAACAAAGAAACCCATGTCATAAAAAAAATACTCTTCATTTTTCTGGTTAAGTAACTGCTGTTCTATTCATCAGACTTTGATTCCTCCGTTCTTGCATCTCTTTTCCATCTGTCCTTCATCTGCTCTCTGTTCCCTCACTACTCCTCAGCTCCTCTTCACACTCTCATCTTCCTCTCCAGGCCTCTCTTTGCCCTTTAGTCTATTCTATTGTTCATTCTCTTCACTCTTCTGCATTAATCCCTTTCCTCGCCCCAAACCACTTCTCTCCTCTGTGCCTTCTCCATCTCTCCTCCTCGCCTCTCCTCTGTCACTCGTCTTCTTCCTTATTTCACTCTTTCCATTATCTTCCATAGAGACATCTGGCTCGAGTTACTGTCTGAGCCGGAGGAGGGCGGTGGGATGGGAGGAGGACCGTCTGACTGCGGCCCATCCAAATCCAAACATTCCTGCTTTGCTCAGACAAGTCGGCCGAGGCAGAGAATCGGCAGGAAACCTCACAGAGCGGCTACAGAAAGGAGCAGGGGAGGTCGGGACAAACCCTTCCTCCTCTGCTCAGGAGGATGAACAGTATTCTCAGAGTCTCGACATGTTTAGTTTATCGCCCTGATGTTTTAAAGACAACTTCTGGATTCTGTAGCTTTTATATGTGCTGTTATCTTTCTATGCCTATCTTTCTCCCCTCCTCATACAACATGACTGGCTGCGGTTAGACGGATTGTGGAGCTTATCAAGTCACACGGCTGTGGTCAAAAAAAGTCAAAGTTCAGTTACAAGTCTTTTCTGGTTTTGTTAAATTAAATCTAAAGTCATCAGATTAATGACTCACGTTTTTTTTTGCTGCATCATCGTACACAGAACGAAGAAGGGAGCGGCAGCACGGCGAGCTGCGTGAAGGTCAGCATATCGAACAGCGTGAGGCAGGGCGGCACGACTCGAGTCTGTCGCCTGAACGCTGAACGTCAGTGAAGTCGGCTAAACTGAACCAGGCGCAGCTACAAACTCCTCGGCTGACAGAGGTCAGCGGCTTGGCAGCAGAGGACTTTACAACTGAGCTATGACCAGATTCCACTTTTACTTTTTCTGACTGTGGAAACTGGTGATTGGTGTTCGGGCTTTATCAGTTATCATTTACATGGAAAACCCAAGAACTTTAGTATCATTACAAACTTTAATGTTTCATGTTCCGTCAAGACAAAGAACGACATTATCTTCATGGAACGTTCATTATCTCTTTAGACAGCATTTCCATAAACTTTCCACCACAGTGATGACACCACAGCAAGTCAGAGATAAACTGCAGCTCTTAATGAATCATACATCAAACCAAGAGACAGAGGAAATGATGACGACGGTGGGTCAGATCAGACAGCAACGCTGCAGGACATTATGTCCACAGTTGGACATTATGTCCACAGTTGTTCAGGAGAATGAAATCCTCTCTGTTAGGGTGAATCTGCCTGCTGTGTGATCTCTGCTCTGTTTTATGACTAAGGTAACTTACATGTGAGGAAAAACACTTCATATCTGTCTGGTACAAAGCCAAACTTTGTTTGGTAATAAATCTGTTGAGCAAAAACTATGACCTGATGTGTGGGCGTGTTGTACAAGACCGCGTTGGTCAGACCATAAAATCTATTTAATCTATAAACTGTATTGGCTTAAACGTACCGTCAGTGCAGGAGGATAATAATGTCAACAATATGGAAAACATGGAAAACATGATCTACTGTTAAATACACTCCAGTCACGAAGTGAAGTGAAAGAACAGTGACTGAAGAAGAAAAGCTCAGAGGAGGATTTACAGGTGCAGAGAAAAGTCAGACGCAAGGTGCAGCTCTATCACTTCTGCCTGCAGGTCTCAGCACTTACTAAAACCCCAGCTGGGGCAAAGCTGAAGAACAACATTTGAGACCAAAATAAATGTGAGAGCATCAGATTGAAAAAGTGAGACAGAGGTCAACGCCTTATCTGCTGTTCCACACAAGCAAGTCAGCTGTTTGTATTTCGAGACCTTGAATAGAGATTGATTTGTTCGAAGTGTTTAACAAGCCATTTAGGGAAGGGTTTGGGCAACGTTACACACATCGCTGGGCTGATCAATGCAGGGAAACCTTTTGTGACAGTAAGGAGAAAGGAGAGCGATACACACATTAAACCAGTCTTATCTCAGAGTACCACACTCAACAGCCAGGGGTCAGCTCTCTTATCTCCTCCTCTGGCAGACAAACCGGGAGGCAGAGTGTCGTAAATCAGTCACACCTCTTTAGTAACATCACCAGTGTGATGGTTGGGGGTGTTTCTTCACTCTTGTTTCTGCTCACCGCTCCAATGCTCTGACCTCTGGTGCCTAAGCTACAATAGTCTTTAACCAGAGTAGACTCCTGTAGTTTATCAGGACAGGCTCATGAAATCTGAGTGCCAGAAATCCAGGTCAGGCCGATGCTGTGATTCGTAGCTCGCTAAACAAAAGCCAAACAACAACAAAAGAGGCAGACGACCAACGGGCCAATCCTCATGTTCTAGTTTTTTTTTTTTCAGAGGATTTCTTAGTCTTCAGTTGAAGGAGTTAGCTCCGTTGTCATTACCTGATGTGCATACTGAACTAAGCTACTGAAAAATCTTTAAGCTGTGATTGTTCTTTTGTCAAGAAACCTTTTCCAAGGTCAAGAATAAACTTTCACGCTCAGCCGTGAAGATGTCGATTCCCCAGTTTGTGTAGAACTTCAGTTCTTTAACTTCGGTTCTAGACTGAACTACAGTTCTGGTCAACGAGCAAAAATCCGCCCAGCTGACAAACTCATCTGCACACACTCAGTTGCATAAGAAACTAATGGACTTCCTGCAGATCGCTGTTCATGTTCATCACTGTGCGGATGCACAGAGAGACAATGGAGGTGGACTACACAGACTTTCTGTTGGCTTTTACAGACCGGACACAATGGAGTGTTGTTCCTCCTGAGTGAACAGGGGGAGATGAGGCAAAGATCAACAGAGAACGGCTTGTTAAAACAAAATTCCTGCATGAATGTTATTTCAGTAATTCAGGACAATTTGACTGGTTTTTATGGACTTGAACAGATCTCACCCTACAGGCTCTCATCAAGAGATGCTTCACTGACCAAAGCTGACAACGTTTAAATGTTTACTCACACATGTTGGCACGCACTATGTTACACACTAAGCGGTTAACATGCTAAAATGCTGTATACTACATGTTAATAGTCACGTTACAATATGGACGAGCCAAAGTACAACTGAGGCTGACAAAATACAGCACCTGAGCCTTACAAGCTGAGTCCAAGATGTCCTAAAATGGCCACCGTACATAGGATTAACTCTACAACGATTACACATTATCTGCTCTCTGTCATCTTGATTAATCAGTCGTTTACATTTACAGAGGACTATGAAAACTATGAAAACTCAAAACTGTTGCTGAATATTCTAAAAAAAAAAACCCTCAAAAGTCAAAACTGTCTTTTCTGCAGTGTCATGAGTTTTACTGCAGACTTTTAGTCTTACTGTATCCACAACAAGCTTGATTTCACCATAGTACAGAAAGTAAACAGTCAACAAATGTGCTCACACAGCTGTACAGCCACCCTGCATGCTGTCACTGTATCCACTGAGCCAACCGCTCTTTAATTGTTAATGACAAAGCTTCAGAAGACTGACTTCAGAGGGCAAAGTCTCAGTGATCCTGTATCAGGAGCTGGCAGCGGAGGTGGGTGTGGGAGGAGACATCTACAGCCTGATATATTGTTGTTAAGAAGATCCCTCATTATGTCGGCTTTGCTTGTTTACACTGAACCAAACAAAGCCGGCATGGTACTGCCCCAGTGTGTGATTTGGCGTCTGTCGTCTGTCCCGACATGTCAGCTCTGCCTTTTACACAGACGCCGATCCAGCTCTGTGACAACCTACCGCCGTGGAATACTCCCACCTTCTAATGGCTGTTTAAAGAGGCTTAAATGGGCCGCCCTGTGTGTCAGCACATTACAGGTTTGATGCCAAGTCAGGAAATATCAAAGTGTCCTTGAGCAAAAGTGTAAAAGCCAAGTGGGTGAAGGTAACAATGACTTAGCCTGATTCTGTTTTCTGCAATAATGTGGATGTAAATGTGCATCTTTGCAGGACACACTAAAATAAAACACATTTCTCAGACTCAATGACCATTAATTAATTATAAATATTAACCAAAGAGTCTTTTAGTCAGTGCACAGCAGATCACTTGAACATGCAAATGTCAAATTCGTCCGCAAACAAGTATAAAATTAAACATTTGAAGAATAAAGTTTCCACTAATAAATCATTATGGAATTTGTATTAAATTCGCTTTGAATGGAGCACTGCTTACTGTTTATTTTGTTCTCAAGTGATCTGACTTCTATGGAACAATGACAACGAGCAAATAGAGGCAACTGTTGTGAAACATCACAGGGGGAACTTTCTCAGTTTAGGGAAGTGGCTCCTGCCTACTTCTCCTTCTTTACATTTTGACGAGTGTGACGGTTGTTAAGTGTGCTAAGATGCATTTACTGTACCTCCCACCGGCCGTAGGTCATGAAGAACAGGGAGAGCGGGATGGCTGTGCCCGACATGGCGTGTGTGGACGGCATGCTGTACTCCGAGTTGTAAAACATCTCCACTTTGACCACCGGCGGCGAAGCGGGCCGGGGCCAACCGATCACATCCTTGGTGCACTGTCCCAGATACATGACCCAGACCCAGACCATGATCAGCCTCCTGCCCACGAAGGCGTCCAGGTTCCAAATGATGAAGGGAAAGAATGTGATGTAGAAGAACTCGTTGCCCAGCTCGGTTCCGAAAGTGAAGAGGTAGTACAAGAACCGGTTCTCGATCAGGAACTCCTGTCCGGCTTCGCCCGTTAGAGAGTTTCTGCGGAGGGGCTTCACCGCGCTGCTCTGTGAGCGACCCGGGGCCTCGCTGCCGTTCTCGCTCTCCTCTACCTCGGTCGCCCCTGATAAGCCCGGCCCGACTGAGCTGCTGCCGTCTGGTCCCGCGGCTGTAGCCCCGGCGAGGCTGCGCCTGCTGCTGCTGCTACTTCCCACACCAACCGTTTCCCCCCCGGCGGTCTCTGCGGACACCACTGCCCCGTTCTGGGTGCCAGTTTCACTTTCTTCCCCGTGGGTTTTCGCAACATTTGACTCAGTAATCCTCTTCCGAATCCCCGCTGCTGTCATTTGTGTTTTCTCCCCCTCACCGGCTCCAATGACGGCCAAGTTTTCACTCTCATTTCCCCCGGTGATGTGATGATGGCAAGCACCGTTTTTGTGCGAGCGAGTCCGGTCCGCCTCCTTGCTGCTCCCGCTGATGTTGGTGGCAGTACTACTGGCACAGACTGTTCTCGAAAACGTCCCGCGTACTCCACAAATGTGCTGAAAGCGGGCGACAAGGTGGGGGTCTTGGAGATAGCGGAACGGCTCCACGAACCAGCCACTTTCCCCCATGTTTAACCCGGTTTAATCACCCGCACACAGCCCAGAAAAGGAGCTCGGACTCCGCGACTTTCCCCCAAACAGCGGATGCTAGTTTTCCGGCTAACGTTAGCTGGCTAACCCGTGCATCATGGCAGAGTGACGCTCAGAAGTGAATCCCGGATCGCTTTTAAACTACAACAAGTTCTTAGAATAGCGAGCGGTATTATTCAATAAGAGAGGAGGTACCGTTTTCAGCTGGACGGTAACGGACAAACCGAACTGGACGATTCTTCTTCCACACGGTCCAGACGCGTTCGGTGTCCCGCTATCTCAGTGCTCCTCTGTTAGTGACAGAACCGTGGAGTCGTTAGGGGAGCGCGCCTTCCGTGTTGCCTTCTGGAACTGTCGGAAATTTCACCATTCATAATATTGATATGTAGACCGTTTCATCTCCACATTGTGGCCCTGTCTGGTAGGTGAGGTGGACTCTGTGCCAGTCTGGTTTTATGACCTTAACTCACCACACTGTAAAAATACTCTTTACGTTGCCTGACAAGAAAAAGTCCTGCATTCAAAATGTTAATCCTATTTAAGTACAGAGGTGGAAGAAGTACTCAGATCATGTGCTTAAACTTTTGAACACGAAGATGCAAGAAGACAACAGGATGAAGAATAAAGCGACATTATTTTGTCGTTTCCACGGGGACGTTGAAAGAGGTGGATACTTGACTTAGGACTGAACTCTCTAAAGTTTGAGTTTGGTGGAGCACTTGAAGGCCACAGAAGTTCCGGGGCGCAGGCACAATAAACGTGCTCAAGACGTCACGACGTAACGTGACCGCGCTTCTGGAGCCTATTATTTTGTAACGCAATTTACACGTCTTTTAAAAATTAACCCGTGAAATGAAAACATGACAGAGAAATAGATAGATAGATAGATAGATAGATAGATAGATAGATAGATAGATAGAAACAGTAACTGCAACTACAAATCCCGCAACAAAAAAATGCATCAAAACACATAAAAAACATTGTCACCTTAGATCTTTTATTTGATAATCAATCACCTGGAAAAAAAAAAGTTTAATGGCCCTTTTTCAAAATAGTTTATCTTAAATATGGAATATGCATTTTCATCAAAATATAAATTCTTGTTTTTAAAATATCAAGCTTCTCTTTAATAGTTGCCTTCAGTTTGTTGTTGCTGTGTTGTTTTGTAATGCATTATAGTGATTGTTATCAAGATGCACATGTTCAAACTCAGTAAAACTCCGGGACAAAGACTGAACATTCAAAATACAGAAGGAGACACTGAAAAGGATGAATCATTAATCACTGTTGTCACACAACAGATTAGTCGGCTTTATAAAGCACATTGTGCCACATTAAATAATAAAATATCTCCTGATAATTTAGCAAAACTCAGCCCCCTGTGCTGTTTTAATCAGGAATGATAGTAGGAAAATATGAAATATAATATCAATTTAAAGACATTCTGCTCTTTGATTTTCAGCTTTAAAAACAAAAAAAAAGCTGAAATTCATTCACAAAAACATTTGGTAGCAGAAAAAACATTGTGATTTCTAATCTGAAGAGGATGAGAAGATGTCATTTTCCTTTTAAAAAAAAAAAAAAAAAACCCTAAAAAAGCAAAAGTGGGATTCATTTCTTCACTGAAAAATAATTGTCCTTTTCAGCAACACTTTACTTTAACCCCCTCTGTTGAGCATTTATAAGTTTATAAAACATTATAATGAAGTTATATGCAGATATAAGGACATTTTATTAATGTACAGTTTTCAATCAAGTCATAACTGATTCTACAAAGAATATTTTATATTATTACAACAGTATTTCACTATATTGTCATTTCTAATTTATGAATCAGAACTTTCTTATACACAGCATCTGCTCATAAATGTCTGTCCACAGGAGGAGTTCTAGTTGTTGGCAAATACATTAATAAACATTAATTATATCTGCTTACAGCTGCATTATAGTATGTTAGAAAACCTTTCCTGATTTGTTTTGGTTCTGCTTATGAATGCTAAATGGGGGGCTTAAAGTCCAGCGTTAATATTTTTTCTCATCATTCACTTTCTTTATGAGATTTAAACACAGAAGGGCTTCAAGATGAATTCTTTCACCAGCAGAGAGCAGCAAAGTGATGCAAAATGAAAATAACTGAAAGCCTATTGAATAAACACAGGACATCATATACAGAAAGAAACAGTCTTCCCACAGGCAGTAAACGCACCTCAGAGAATGAGGATCTTGATTTCTTGAGATATCATGGCAATTCACACAGTCCAGGGAATTTTACACAGAATATTTCATAAATCGCACGGTAGCATAAAAAGATAGCAGAAGCGTATCAGCGCATATTCTCCACACAAGCCAAGGTGCATCAAAAGTAGTCTGTAAATCCCTGAATATGCTCACTGTTCACATGAGCAACAGTAACAATATTATTCATTAACACAACAGCAACAGCAAAAAAATAAAAATAAAAATGAAAAAAAATACTGCCTGTTCACAGTCTCTCACTTTTGCACAAATACTTAATGGCAGTGACGCTGTGACAGAGTTTGACATCGACATCAGAGACCCTGTTGATCCCGAGGCAGAAGAAAAATCTGGGTTTCTCAGCTTCTTGAATCTGTTGCTGCCTCTTAGCAAGGTGACAAGAGGAGGCAACATCCTGCTGATGCACAAAACAGAGCCTACGACACATGACCCCCAAAGATTTTCAGCGGTAAACCCAGGGAAAACAGTGGCAGCTTTCCTCCTGGTGATTTTGAACAAACACTACAGGTTTGCATTTGCCAGCTTTTTGAACAGAAGCACGACAATGAGGTCAACCGTTGTCGTCCAGGTTGTACAGAAGGACCTGGTGGTTGGGGGTGAGTCCTGGGCAAGTACCCAGGCTATACAGGCATCCGGTAGAAGGGTAACAGGGCACCAGCCGGTAATGCTGCAGGCCCTCCAGGCCAAACGCCGGAGAGCAGCAGTCTGTCACCAGCACCTTCACTCTCTTCCTGTCCGGGTACATTAGCCTCCGCTGCCCGCCGCTCTCTCCAATAACCTCCTCCTCTTCTTCTTCTTCTTCTTCCTCTACTTCATCTTCTTCTTCCTCCTCCTCAGCCTCCAGCTCCTCCCCCTCATGGTGGATCTTCCTCAGCAGGTTGTTGATGAGGACGGAGCGCCGCAGGTAGGCCTCAGGGTCCTCCAGGAACCTCAGCTTCTCCAGGGACAGCTTCAGGATGCAGCTCCGGTCCTCCTGCAGTATCAGGTGCTATAGATAACACACAAAGGCAGGGGATTAGTTAGCTTTTGCATTTTGAAAATTTACTGATACTGATGTTTTCATGCTGCTGTAAACTTCCACATCACAACATTACAGCGGGACATATTGCACTTTGAACTCCATTACATTTTTCTGACACCAGACAAACATATGAAGAGCTTACAAGATATGATGCTTTGTTATAAATTAAAACTACTGAAGGTTGCTCCTGATAAGGACAGGTTCATACTTTTTGAAAATATCCACGTAGGCCTCCGTGCAAATCCTCCTCCTCCGCATATTTCCTCTTGAAGTAAGCAACTTTCGACGTTGTTGAATGGTTTGGTCTCTCTCACAGGGAAGGGGCTGCTGGAGGTGCGAAAACAGAGATTAGACCACAAACCAAACAGAAGGAAGGCCGGGACATGTTCAAATACAAAAACCTTTATTTTCACCCTACAACACTAAACTTTCTGTTTTACAGTCTGAAAGAACTAAATTCCATCAACAGTACGTGTAACATATATTTTACATTTGAAATGAGCAAAGAATTCATTCGATAATCACCTAAAATTCCAAAATATGAACACCAGTGTATGAATCACAACTTTGTTTTCTCTTTCTCTTCTGCTCCATTAAGCATCTCATGACTCCTCGGATTTATCTAGTGACCGTTTGGAGGGACCTGAACCCTAGGTTGGTAACCACCAGGTAACAGACAGCAGCTCTGATTACCTGCTGCTGACGGTCCACAGCCGGCGCTCTGCTCTCTGATCGGAGTTTGATTCAGTGCGTCTGAGCCGATCTGAGCCTCCACATCACCCTCAGGCTCCTGCAGAGGGAGGAGGGTCCAGGGAGGGGTGAGGACGAGGAGGAGGGGGAGGTAGGATCATAAACATACATGTATTACTTTACTTTTCACTTTTGAAATTTGATATCTTCTGTTTTAAATTTCAAAGAAGGAAAATAATTTGAAATCCAATTTTTATATATAAATAAAATCCTGGAAAAAAAGGCTGACGTGTTTTAGTGTAAAGCTGCCGTCAGAGCTGATGTGACAGCAGCTAACAGCTCTCAAACAGCTCCACCTGCACATCTGTGAGCTGGAAAACAGGCGGGAAAAGTAAGAAAGAAAAAGGAAAAAAAATATTTTAAATTAATGAAAACAGCATAATGTTTTGTATTTATCTGTCTGAAATCTGAAATATAAATTAAATTTCTTACTTTTAATAATAACTCACATTTAATTTCATATATTTCTGCATTATAAAAACAGTATAACATCCTGATCTGGTCCTTTAATGTTGCTACAAGATGTTGTGTTTATTTGTTGGCAATCATATCGTCACTGAAAACAAACAAACAATAAAATCTGCTGTCTTCACAACCTCATTCAAATTCAAGAAGGCGCGAGGGGAGGAGAGATAAGAGGGTGGTGTGTGTTATTGTGTGGATGGTGTGTGTGTGTGTGTGTGGGGGGGGGGGGGGGGGGGGGGTGTTATTTAAAACCCCATAAATCAATCACAAACACAGAATGAGAAGCTTTATCGTTGCGAAACATTCACACCGGCTCCCCTGAAGCTGCCGCAGTGACTCACACAGTTTTAACATCCAACTGCAGCCTGAATATTTCATCTGTGGGAGAATGATGCTCGATGATGGAAGAGCGTGAGCAGAGAGAGAGGCTGCGTGGGAGGTGTGTGTCTGTGTGTGTGTCTCTGTGTGTCTGTGTGTGTCTGTGTGTGTGCATGCAACACTTGCTATATCTCCTTTGGCAGCAAACATTTCCACTAAAAGCAGAAGTATGTCTGCACAGCGCATCATGACTTTACAATCCCGCCTTAAAAACACCTTTCATTTGAACAAGCTGGAGGTGAAATGTGCACAGATAAAGAAACTTTTAAGAAAACAAACAACTGAAGTTTAACTATAGAATTCTTGATTTAATAGACTTTTAGTCCAGCATTCTTCACATAATCCAGAGGGTTTAACACATCGTTCATTTAAAGAAGCAGGACAATCTTCTCAGCCCATTTAGGAACACGTATTCTTTAAGAATTGACCATGAATATACTAAATAATCAAATCTGGAGTACCATGATTTTCACTAGAGGATATATTTTTTAATGTTTTAAGGTTCATAACTATTGATAAACATTTAGTTTTTTACTTTTTTATGGACAGTTAGAGACATGTATTTCTATTATCTTTCTGTTCATTAGCACATTCACTTTCAATTTGATTTAATTTTCTGTTTGTATTCTGTTTTAATGTTTTATTATCCTTATACATTTAGTTTTAATGCATTTCTTCACCTCATGTAAAACCTCCTGTATTTGCCTCTGTTTGAAATGAGCATCACAGATAAACTTGCCTTTGATGCCCACCTGAGAAACGAATAGCTGTTGTTTCACATGCATCTACCACCAGCAATAAATCCGTTAAATGTCCGTTAAGCTTCTTACCTTTAAATAATTCTGTCCAGCAGCAGCTCAGTAAATCCCAGTCACAGCCTTGCTCTCCGCTGATGTCCTTCGCTCCTCCGCGCGACATCTACCGTCCTCAGCGACGCTCCCGCTCGGCCTGAACTCACGGTGGGTTCCTGCAGGCGGGCAGACAGACAGACAGACGGGCAGGCAGCTCCAGCTCGTCCAGGGTGAGACGCTCGCTGCTCTCCAGCCTCCTAAAATATCCCGCTCACAGCAACAGAAGACAGCATACACCTCTCCTCCCGCGCCCTCATTGGTCCTCGCGGAGGCAGATGTTTCCTGTTGCTAGGAGACTGAGTAAGCGCGGTGATGACGCTCCAGCATCAGTCCTCATCTTCCCGCATCCAACGCTGCTTGGTTTCTCGTCCTTTTACCAACACAGAGCCCAAGTGAGAGAAGTTTTCTGTCTCCTAAAGCGGAGAAAGATGCGTTTCCCGTTACATGATGTCTCTGTCACATCTGACTCTCAGGGGCGGGGTTTGAAACTCTTGAATGGGGGCGGACTCCTCCTACATGTATTTTTCGAAGCAGACTGGAGCGTCCTCTCATGTTGAAGACTGTTTTCATTATGTGGCTCTTTCAGCTGTTTTGCTTCTTGTTTTAGTCGTTTTGCATCGTTGTAGTAATTTTAGTAACTTTGCATCTCTGTGCTTGTTTTGCATCCCTTTGTGTTTTCAGAGCCCGGTTTGTGTTGTAACTATTTATTATTATATACTATTAAATTTCTTTGTTGTGTTATTCATGAATAAATGGTGGATTAGCTTAGAGTGTTTCCTGAGAGTCACTATGAATTAACTGTCGAAACTCAGGAACATTATACCGGTTTTATGAGGCAGGCAGACGTGGCTGAGTAAGACCAAACCTGCCCAGAATTCATTTTCAAAGTAAAGAAAAAAACAGGTTAATTAAACATGGACTTGATACTTGACTTGAGCCAATAAACAGCAACATAAACAAGCTGCAAATCCATGTTTGTTGGTTAAATCTAACAAAGTATCTGCTGCCAAAGATTTGGTTTCACTCTCTGAAAACACAAGATACTTTCTGTAATCTCTAATCAACTCGGTGTGGTTTCCTTCAGTGCAGGGATTAAAACTGGAAATCTCTACCACCAGTTACAAGGGGATGAACTGTGTTTTTTTCTGTCGCAGTTATTGTTGTTAAGTGTGGTTATAAAAGCCTCATTCTCAGAATGAAGACATCTGAACAGAGATTAGAAAGGAGAGAAGGAATCGAGTAAACAGATGGCAGACAGACCTTCCCACAGCAGGGATCTTCTGGGTTTTATTGGCAACGACAACACTTGGTACAAAAAGGGTTTTCTGGATGCCGTTGGGAGGGAGAGTAGGGGATCAGGAGGGGGACTGGGGGGTCGGGAGGGTGGCTGGGGTTCAGCATGCACGGCCCAGACCAGGGCTGCAGGACTACAGTCTCTGAAGTCTTTATATTGTAGTTTATGGAGTCTCTACAGTGTCAGTGTCACAGACTCAGTCTGTTGTGTTACAGGCTGCTGGAAGGTTGGTCGTCAATAAAGATCTAAATCAAATTTATCATCTTCCAGTTTCAGAGAATGAAAAAAGGACTGAGTTTGAGCCCTGGTCCAGGCCTTGACATCAGGACGCCTGCTGGGGATTTCCAGGCTGAATAAACCTTCCATGCATGCAGTCCTACAGCTGCATTCACAGGGAACAACGAGAAGGCTTCATGCAAATTTGGATCATCTCTCTGTCGCGTTGGATATGTTTCATCTCAAAATGTTACAGGCACTTCATCAGAGTATTACAGCTGTATTACATCTGCAGCACAATCTGATTGTCTCACATCTGTAATACAACCTGGGATCTCAAACTGAGCATGCAGATGTGGAACTACGATAGAAATACTGGGAAATATTTAAGGACACTGAACATTTACTAATTTAAAAAATATAGAATAGATATTATAGATTCTGTACAACAGCTTGACATGCATAAAATATACCAGTCTGTGCAGTAAATATAGTTCATGTCACTTTTCTCACTCACATTTGAAGCCTGTGGAATAGGAGTGCTGATATCGACTCCTGTGGCCGTGGTCGTATGATTCATCTCAACAATTACAATTTATTTTAACAAGATCAGGTCAAAACCAGGGTGTAAATAACTTCTCAGTGAAATTCACTGCCAATAAATAGACCACTGCTTTGAAACTGTGAAACCAAAAACGTCAGTGTCAGATCTGCCTCCATTATTACTGTAAACCTGCAAATCTTCACATGAGTAGCGAACAGTCAGCTGTTGTTTAATTTTGGGTAAAATGACAAGGTGCTAAATTTTTACCAGCAGTGTGTGTAGATACCCTTTCACTCTGGTCTCTGTGGCTGACTTCTGCTGTGTTCTTTGACCCTACCCGTGTAGACTTAACTCAGAATTACATTATTTTGGTCTTTTACAAGTGTTTATGTACAAAACTAAAAATATTAACAATCAAAAACAATGTAGCTCAGATCTGCTGGAAATCCTAAAAGGTGCACGGCCACTGGATTTTACAAAACATCTAAACTGGTTGCAGCACTCCTATTATTCACCCATGCTTCATTTATACCTGAAGTAGTGGTCATTACATATCTGCAGTTTAAACATGAGACACACAGCACTTACTGCATTGAACAGATATAGAATGAGTCCATTCAATTGTGCCCTTCAACAGATCTTTCATTTGGAATGAAAGATCTCAGTCTTCCCTGAAGCACTGTGTTCTCACTGGAAGAGAGAGAAGTGTTTCTGATGAAGTGGATCATTTGTGTTTTCTTCACAAGCACTTGTGCATCTTGTTGTTCATCGTTACACCTTTAGTTTAAAGTAAACAGCTGCAAACATCTGCTTCACAACGTGACGAATGCATCACACTTGAAAACCTTTGGTGGTTAATTAAAAATGAGTTGTGTTTCTTTCTGGTTTGAGATGATGATGATGGTGATTATTTGGCGTTTGGCGTGTTTGTCTCCACCTGATGAATGAGAGACGATTATTCTTTCTCTTTTAGCTCTGTTTCCTTTTTTTGTGCTTTGAGCTGCAAAACCAAAATCGTATTCATCTCTTTTGTATTGGGGTGGAAGATGTAGTCTCTCTCTTCTGGTAACTCAGTGTCTATAGGGCTGTGAGGGAAAGGGTTTCTTGTGATCTGGGTGAACAGACTCTGTAAATCACATGAAGAATTTGAGTAGGAACATTTAACCTCACCTAATTTGTTATGTTTGGCTTTGCAAAAGTAATTACCGACTTCATGTCTCTTTACACAGAAAGCTTCCGATCACACTTTGTTGTCACCCTCCTGGAGAAAACGAACGCTCAAACAAACACATCTCTGCTTCAGGCGTGTGAGCCCCCGAGGGTTTTGGAGTTACAGTATCTGTCTACACAAACAGATATAATCCCCCCTCTGGGGCTGAGCTGCTGCCTTATTACTCAGTGATGCTCAGACGGGAAGAGGATGAGCATCATCGTCATCACACTGTACGATTCTACAGCTGTAACTACCAATTACCACAGAGACAGTGTCGGAAAAACACACACACACACTTCCAGGGTAATTCATTGCATGTTACCAACAGCTGCAGGCAGATATTTAAAGCCTCTTTTCAGCTCAGCGTTGATGGGTGTTGAAATGAGCTTTGACCTGTGAAGGAGACTGAGCCACAGCCAAATAACATAATTCAGTGCTGATGATTTGGGGGTGGTGGTGATGGGGGGGGTGCTCTCATCCCACTGGGGTTAAGAGTCTCCAGCTGCTGGTCTTCCTGCCTGTAGTAGCATGAGTGTGAGGAGAATGAGAATGAAAGCTGAATATGAATGAGACGCCTTCGTCCTCCACTTGAATCATGAAATATCTTCACTTCTACTCGTTTGCTTCTTTTTTCAGTATTTCCTTTGGTGGGAAGCAGAACAGTGAGTTCACCATCAGTTCATCCACGACTCTGTTGACACAGATAAACCGAGGAAAATTTCCCCCTAACTGCCTGCATCATTTATCACTGACAGCTGTAAACGTTTGCTGGTAATTTCTTCTAAAATGTAAAGAATTATTTGACTCACTGACAAAATCAGTTTGGGCTCCTGAAGCCTTGTTTGGGACGCTTCTGCTGTATGGGCGACTTACGTTTCAACCACTTAGTTATCGACCTGGAAGTCTTTTCTTTTGCAGAAGGGAATATAGAAAAACACTGCTGATAGTTTGTCCCGGTTTGTTCTGAAAGTGCAGATGAAATGCGCCCCCTCTGGTCATTCATGGGAAAAAAAACCACCTACAGCAACTTTTGTTTCACGTAATTTCACGTGATGATTTCTTTTATCATTTCAAACAGCTGATATTTGCTGGGTTCACCTACTAAAATGTAAAAAGACAGTTCAAAATAATCTTAACTCAAAGTCCACTTAAAGGTACAGTCAGCATTTCTAACCCAGTACACGACTTTAATCAAAGTCAGTGAATATCTCCTTACGGTGTGCTAGCTGACGGACTCTGTTAATAGGAAACAAGCTAGCTGATAAATCCTTTCTTGTGTTTTATGTCTACAGTTACAGATCTGTGCTTTTTACCATCACAGAGCTCTTTAAGGTGCCAGGAATAATGTGAAGTCATAAACTTCAGTCAAATGTATTAAACCTGTTTTGCACCAAACTCTTAGATGATTGGAAAATGTCATTCAGACCGTCAATGTGCTATGTACTGGACAAATGTGGGGACAAATGGACAGACTGATGTGCAGCCATGAGCTAGTGCTCTGTAATGTATGACGTAGGCTGAGTCCTGAATGAAAAAGATGGCCGACATATGTTTGTGACTTACATGATGTTTTTTTTGTTGTGTTGTGCCTTTTGTTGACGGACTACAAAAGAAGTGAATCCAAATCCAAATTCAAGGTCTTTTTGTCACGTAAACTTCCTGAAGGCTTTCTTTGAATTTATTATTAATTAATTTTTTCCTAATTCATCAACAAAAGATTTTGTTTTGAACTTCAATCAGCCTCCAGCAGCAGATGTGGCGATGAATCCACCGACACTCGACAAGCATCTTCCTGTCTGCAGATAAAATCAAAGCTTTTTCTTTTTCTTTCCTCAATACTTTCCAACTTTCTAACTAAAGAATAAACTCGCTTCAACCTTAAAAAGAAACTAAATACCGTCCGGCAGGCAGCATTACGCCTCCAGCAGGACGTGCCAGCGGCAGACCTGCTGTCCTCGACCCTCTTTCATGTCCTGCCAGTGGAGCTGCTCCTCCTCGCCGCTGCTGTTCTGACCCAGAGCGATCCAGCCCACCATCTCTTTGCGCTTCATGCTGCGACGGTTGTAGATGGAGACCAGCAGCGTGACGTCAGACAGCTGGAACAGCGCCACCTGGAAGACAAAAGTCTCCTTGTAGACGGGGTTGGGCTGGCCGCGACGCACGGATGTCTTACACCGAGAGATCTCCTGACCGACCGAGTTCAGCAGAGTCAGCCGGCCGTAGGTGTCTGGACCGGAGGAGAGGAAGGGGGAGGGGAGGAGGGAAGAAGAAAATATATAAACGTCAGCCATGTAAGTTGACATTTTACTGGATGTCTCTGGGTGTTTTACTCTCCGCAGACCTGGGGGCCTGTTGATGGCCAGGTTTCTGAAGTGGCTGCCCTTGATGAGCTCCACAGACATGCGTCCCGTTGTGGCGTTGTAGGACAGACCCACCAGGAGCTCGGGGACACCGCCGTGGGTCAGAGACTGGGTGGATGAGGCGCTGTCGCTCTGAGACACAGCAGACAGACTCAGCTGGGAGCCCACACTCTGACAACACAGAGAAATGAACACAGTGAGCAGCTTCATGTTGTTTTATTTAAAAACATCAGCGGTGTTAGTTAATGATGAACTGCAGCTCAAATGTCCCTTTAACCTGAAACGTGAATCTGAAACGAGCAGTTCTTAGTTTCGTTTTGCAGACTGAATTCTGCAGATGTCCTCTCCTGATTTCTCTACACGGCCACGTGCATTGTGAGTGTTTGTGCTCAGCTCAGACTCTGACCCACCTCCTCGCCATCGTCACCTCACTCATCAGCTCACCTTGAGGTTACTGCGAGGCTCCAGGACCAGCGTCGTCTCCATCGTCCCTCCGTCCGGGTCGAGCCCTCCTAAACGCAGCACCTTCTCCCCCATCATCCGCTCACGGGACATCCTGCCTCCGAGTGCGTACAGCCTGAACCTGATGGCCGACATCTGCAGGTCAGAGGGCTCCAGGCGCGAGAAGCGAAACGTCTCATTGAAGTGCGGCAGCGAGCCTTTCTGTACCGACGTCTTGTGCCGTTGTTTTTTGGAGGGAAGCAGGACCATGTGCACCTGCCAGGAATCCATCCCACTGCGAGCTTTGTCTGGGATGTCCCGGGCCGCGATCACAGAGACCAGCAGCTTCTCCGTATCGGGACGGTACTCCAGAGAGAGGACCAGGTCTCCACATTTGGAGATGGGGATCCGAGGGGAGGAGTGGACGGGCTGAGACGAAACCTCGACCTGGGGCGGCTGCTCTTGCTGAGAAGGACGGGAGAAAATTAGAATCGCTTTAAAAACGAGGCTTATTTATTTAAAGAAAGCTGTGATTCAGGTGGTTCAGCTCAACATAAAGAGGAGGAAAAATAAAAGCAGCTCTGCTTTAAGGGTCTCTGTGAAGATCCAGGTCATGGTTATCAAACCAGAGCTGAATCAAGGACAACTGGGCTTGGTTAAGGGATTATGCTGAACCTGTGGCAGCTACATATAAACTGAGGTCGACCACAATAAACTCAAACAGAGAGAGAAAGCGAACACAGGGAGCAGCCTGATGCACTCATAATACTAATATTAGAGTATTAGAATACTCATTCATATATTACACATATAATACACACAATATATTAATCATAATATAGTATTCTAAAACTACTACTACTAATAATAATAACAACAATAACAGTAATGGTTATACAATGGTATGAAATCAAGGAAAAATCCTCAGACACAGCGATGAAGTTCAGTTTCTAAGCACCAGCCTTTCCACCCTCTTACTGCTTTTGCTGCTGTCGTCTATTTATAACTCGACATGCAGTCGGCTGAGATGAAAACAGAAAGGCAGGAGAACGAGGGCAAACAAAGAATCCTGTGGACATTGATTCCTTCCAGCCCACATGTTCCCAAAGCAAAGCCACTGTGAGGATAATCTTATCAGCTGAATGAAAGGGTTCACTCTTTTCTCCAGAAACTGAGAGGTTCTTCAGGAGATGCTCTAAAGGATCCAGCCACTGGAGACAGTTTCAGTCGGATTTATTCACTTAAATCTCTTTAAGCAGCGTCCTCTGAGTGTTTGGCTGCCAAAAACACAGATGAGAGAAAGGACGAGTGGGTCACACAAAGCATTACTGTATATCTACTGTATGCAACAGCTCACAGGTGACAAACTGAAGAAACCTGATTCTGTTTTAGTGTTCTTTATTTGTTTAAGTCCAACGGCGGCCAATAAAAAACAAAACAAACAATTAAAAAAAAAGGCAACTGGTGATTTATTGACCTTTTTTTCCACTGTTTAAAAAAAAAAGTAAAATAGGAGAGAAACTGAGCAGAAATAAACCCCTGCTCCTCCTGCTCCTCCTGCTCCTCCTGCTCCTCCTGCTCACGTACAGTCAGCAAACACAACATCGATTGTGTCGGGTGTTGACATGGCAACCAAAGAGGAGATAAGATAATCGCAGAGCTGCTGCTGGAGTCTATTGAACGTGCAGGTCAGGAGGTCCACGCACGAAGAAGAGGAAGAAACAAAGAAAGACGCTCAGCTGTTAGCAGGAAGAGCCGGACGCGCGAATGTTCACTGCATTAGTTCTAACAGGAGAGTCTCACACATCACTCTGTGGATTAATACACAGGACTGTTACACATAACTTACAGAGAAGGCAGGGGTATCATACAAAACCAAACAGCTGCTCTTCAGATTTAGGTTCATTACCTCCAGTCTAACGTTACTCATCCCACACGTATCATCAGTCTATAAAAGACCTTAGTTCAGGATTATCGTTGTCTCAGCCCGCTGCCACCCATTCAGCACAGCAGTGTGACAGTAAAAAGCTCTGTTCTCTCATGCTGAAACCGCAGCACTTTGATTTTAGTGAAATGAGAGATCTGATGGAAACGATCACGTCAGCAGTGAAGAGCGGGAAAACGTCTTATTGGCTGAATTTGCTCGGAGTAAGCCTGGGCACAATAGCAGTACTTGCAGTAATCACAGTAGAGGTAGTAGTATTATTAGCAGCAGTAGTACTAGCTGCAGCATTAGCAGGAGCAGTGTTGTTATATAACTGTATAAATAAACTGCTACAACATGGCTCTCCCAGGTTTTCTGTAGCCCCGCTGATCCAAGCTCATTTGTTATTTATGAAGCGTTTCTAGATGTCAGTATCACCCTGTGTCTCTATGGATGTGTGTGTGTGTGTGTGCGTGTGTGTGTGTGTGTGTGCGTGCGTGCGTGTGTGTGTGTGTGTGTGTGGGAGGTGTTTACTGCACAGATTGCTCCCAATTTCAAAGTGTGATTTGGTGACTGAGAGGTTGTTAGATTCTACATTCCCGCTCTCCTACATACACAAACACACTCCACGAACACACAACACACACACACACACACACACAGAGAATGATTATTATTCATGAGCTTCTGTTTGTTAGCCAAAGCTGGTGGAGAGCGAAGGAAATATCAACTATTTATACAAAAGCTCGAGGCCTCAGCGAGCCGTGTTTGGTTTGTTTCTTCCAAGTGAACCTGAGATGATAACATGGCAGAGTGATAATCCTCTCACAGCTGAATGATGATGATACCTCTGCCAAGCATGCTGGGTAACAGCAGGGCTGCGGTCAGCTCACTGACCCCGTTAAGTAATCCCTGGCTTGGTTTATTCATTTAAATTTAGTTTCTGAGCAGAACGTGTGAAATGTTGTCGAACTTTTCTCAGGATTTGTCGTTAAGTTTGTGAAGTCTCAGTCTGGGCTGATGTGTGAACAGGAGTTATTTTTGATGTTACTGCACAGGATAATAGCTTGTGATGTTTGATTTGATTGGACAGTTTTATATGAGAACGCTGGATCAGTAAAAATCACCAACAATTGAATCAGTCTGATAAACTATAACTTCTGAAAGCTTCACTGACTGCGAATGTCGGGCTGCAGTACCTCAGGGCTCCAGGTGGAGGAGCTGTCTGTAGCATCGTTTTTGTCGCGATCCACGGCCTTCTCCGTGTCCTCGCTGCCGTCTGCGGCCTGGCGGTTCGTACTGGGGGTGGGACTGTCCTTGCCGCCTGATGCCTCCACCCCGGTGGGTTTGTCCAGAGAGAGAGCAGACGCCCTCTCCCTTTCTTCTGCTGCTGCAGAGAGCGGGTCCTGGAAACCCTGTCGGCTCTGAGCCTCCATTTCTGCAGAGGGAAGGCAACAGGGTAGGAAAGTCAGCATTAGGTCCTCTGGTGGTTGGTCTTTAATCTGTGGGTATAAGGACAGTGTGTCCGTGAGCCAGGAAGTAACGTCAGTGCTGCCCAACATGGCATGGATTTCTGTCAACTAATAATCTAATCAAAGAATGAAGATTTGCTCAGATGTGATGCAAAGTAAATTTTAGACGTGACACCATTGCATGCATCGAGTTTGAGGTGAAAACATGTTCAAAGTGAGTGAAACATTTACTTTTATTGTGTTTTATAAAACACTTTATAAACGTACACATACCCAGTCAGTGAGCGTGGGTCTAGCTAGCTGCAGCTACATGTAAAAATAACCACCAGAGTGAACACAAACTGTATTTAAGCTTTGCTTAAAACCAACAGGACACACAGTCTCGTTGTCCTGGTCGGACGTGATTGTCTCCTCTGATATACCATCTAATTCAGTTTCTGAGACCTAAAAGAAGCTTCCTAAACCTCGTTTGCTGTGTGCCGCGTGTTAACATCGGAGATACTATACAATCTGTCAAACCTCGGCCTTTAACTCAGGCACAAAGACTCTGAGAACAGGCCGTACCTCAGACCAATCAATAGCAATTATCTCCAATTCACTGTCATTAAGGTGGGTCTGACTGTTACATCAATGGCTGCATAGAGTGTTCACCATAGCAACAAGCTGAGGTGAGTCACCAGCCTGTGTGTGTGTGTTTTCCAGGTTTATTCAACAAAAATATCTGTATTATGTCAGATACAAAGAAGTACACAACACAAAGTGTTTGTTTCTCACCAGGAGAGCTGGTAAGAAACAAAAAATGGTATCTGGAGCTTTTTTGGCTCACTGACAGTGGGATGGATCAGTGCAGGATCTTGCTGGTTTTCCGTTTGATGGAGCTTCAAGTCTCTAGTCAGAAACCGGTAAATTGGTGAAACCTACAGCTCCACCTGACATAAACACATGCAATTGACCGAGGGCGGAGGAAAATGAAAGTGGAACGTTTTAGCAAAGCAAAGAGAGTCAGACATTTTTCCAAGCAGATGAGAAACCAAACCACCACCAGTTAAAACTGTCCAGAAAGAAGATGAGACTCTCCTGTTGGTCTGTTTCTACTCAGTGTACGTATGTACATGATATTTCTCCAGTCTCCTAACAGGTTAGCCACAAGCACCTTGATAAGTTCAAGAAACTTTAATGTGCCTTTCTTCTGTATTTTCCACAAATGTTGAATTTATGGAGCCGTGCTAACTTTGCATTTGTAGAAACAAATTTCCTAAAGCTTAGTTCACATTCAGATGTAAATTACAAGAAGTCCAGGTGCCATCAATCAACCCTTAGGATAGCCTACAGTAGAATCTTACAAGTGATAGTTACCACTCGACTAAGTCTCTGACATAAAGTACTATAACGTGTTCTGTAGAATACAAAGGTATATTTTAGATATAGAGTTTGTTTCAACACCACACCTTCACAGTCGGACGGCTCTGTGCTGCCCTCCTCCTGGTCCGACAGTCGGGTGAATTTGTGGCGCCGACCCAATGCTAGCTGAGTCTGCTGGGACTGCTGTTCACCTCCGTTTGTTGCTGCAGCGCGAAAACTCTGCGAACGCGACACAGAGATCTCGAACTGCTTCAGGACCTCGTCTTCACTGTCGGAGGAGCTGATGCCGTCGTCGTCATCGTCACCGTAGCTGTTCACTGGAGGGAGATAAACACAGGGAAACAACAGGGTTGACAAACAGGAAAAGCTGGGAGTTGGGAGATCAGGAGTAAAAGAAAAGAGAGGAGAGGAAAGGAAAGGAAATCCAGAGGGAAGGAAAGTATAACAAAACACTTCAGTGAGTTAGGACAGGAATCATCAATGTATGGCTTCTCTAGCCGAACTTCTGTCTGACATCTGGCCTCAGTTACAGATTGAAAACACATGTTCATTGTTTGATCCTGGACATGCAGTTGGACAAATGAAAGAAAACTGAAGGAAAAACAAAAAACAGCGGAGAAACATTTATGAAATTTCATATCTATGCAGACGACACTCAATTTTTCTTTAGTGCCCCACGACCACAGCAGTCTCAACTATTTAAAGAAAAACTTACAGCTGTTTAAGATTAACTGAAGACAAAACAGAAATTCTAGTAACTGGTGCTGAATTTTAAGAGAATGAATTTCATGGTGCATGATGTGCACATCGTTGCAATGCTACTTAAAAATGCATTTTGTTTCTTAGAATTTAGAGCTAAAGAAGACAAAGTACCGGAGAAGGATTTTCAACAATCTGGCAAAACAGAAACAGTTTTTATTAAGTGAGTGCAGCTGATCTATGAAGCATTAGTAAATGATTTATTAACCATCAATAGAACCATTAGTTACAGCTTATAAGTCCTTAATCTCTCAGCAGCTGACTGAGGACACAGCTCACAGGTTCAGTATATTAAAGCCATTCTGTGTTTCAGGGGAGTAACGTTATGCTGCTTTATGACACGTAAACGCTCATAATATAAGTGAGGAGCGCAGACATTTAAAGCCGTACTCAGCCGGTCTGTTTCTATTAAAAACACAAAACCTGTCAGCGTTAACAGGCGTGGAGGGTCACTCCACTCACATCATAATGTGACCATAATTGGATAGCAACAGCTGAATGAGTGATGCGGCGGTGGGGCGATCAAACCCCCCACCCCCTCCCCTGAAGTGCAGGTCATCGTCTCTACCTGAGCGATCGCCATGGTTACCTACAGAGCAGGAAGCTGTTCTCTGAGTGGGCGAGTGACGGCTGATTGGTCTGTGAACTTCTGTGTTCTAAAGCTATTCACAGGCGGAAGCTCTCAAGGTGAAGTAATGTGTCTGAACGATTATATGTAAATGAAAAGTGCGTGCACGCGCACACACATACACACAAACGCATACATATATGCACTGATGCATGTTCTTGCAAACAGGGAACACGCGGTGTCCACAGTGCTAGCAGTCCGTCATCAAGTTTTAGTTTTACTTCATTAATATGCAAATTCATGCAGAAAGGTGCTCCTCGCTTTAATCATCTTCTTCATATGGAGTTAAAATATTTCAGAATATTATTTAGTGACTCACTAAGAACTGACTACAGGCAACATACGTTCTAGTCAGTCTGCAAACATAAACCCCTCCCTGTAATAAACATCATGAAAAGACAAACAAAACAAAGCAGCTAACCATTTCCACAGCACTGAGCAGCCCTGGTGTTTTCACTGTGGAAAAAAAACTAAAACGAGACCAAAACATAAAGAGAACCTGAACTGAACAGACTGAAATCACTGATTTTTGTTTTGTTTTTTTTTATCTCTTCTCTTGAAAATATAATCTGTAGAAACACCTTCATCTTCTCTAACAGATAGCGGAGGCTTAAACAACTGAGGGGGAAACTCGCTGTTGTTGCACTGAACACTGCTGGCGACACTGCTCTGCTTCGGCCTTTTATTCTGACGAGTCTCTAAAAATCAGCAGCGAGACACATGCAGCCGCTGAGCTGAGGTGAGGGAGAGTCAGTTTACAGCTGAACTGATGAACACACACACGCAGCGAGCGCTCGTCGATGCTCTGAGTCAATGTAAAGACTCGCTTCAGATCACAGGTCGCAAAGTGTTTACACTACAAACTGCACGTCTACACAACCTGTTCAGCTGAGTCATGACTTCGTTCATTACCCTGTTTGTTATGTTGAAAAGCACAACGTGCACAGAGCGACTCACTGAAAGTGTGATATCCTGACAGGATAAAGTAAAAGACGAGGGGTCATCAACATAAATCAAGAATGTTTAAATAAGGTCCTGAAAAACTCAGTTCTTCACTTCACTGTAATGTAAGTGAATGTTTTGTCCTCACGTGTTAAAAGAAACCCAAGTTAACTGAAGGTTAACTGCAGCTTTTCACTAATCTTTGTACAACTAAAACACGTTTAACCAGGCCTGAAGTTTCCCAGTGAAAACTGCATGTTCACATTCAGTAAGCGTCCCTACCTCGTCCCGAGAAGCTCCAGAGGAATTTGGGTTGTGAATGTTATGAAGAAAGTCCAAACAGGATGTGCTGTTTGTTCAGGAAACCAACCAGAAATACCAGAGACTCCACCTGCTGCAGGTGAGGACCCAGCAAACCAGCGGAGTGTTTGCTCAGTGTTTGACTCACAGTCTTCACCTGGATTCAAACATCCTGCTGCTGGAAATGTGACGTTTTCTGTCTCTAATTTTTTGATCTAATCATAAATCATCAAAACGCAATGCAGTTTTCTGTTTACCTCAGCTGACAAGTGTACAATCTGTTTGATTTCATCTAAAAAAATAAATAAAATCAAATCAAAACACCATGACAGAGGTTAAACTTTGATCTCTGAGTTACCGTGACTCACATGCTCAGCAGCGATTAACTGTGTGCAGGACTCACCCTCCTCAGCCCACACGGAGGAAGCTCTCACTGTAACAGCGTCAGGAGGTCAGCGCAGTATTTCATCAGCATGTCTACCAAAGCTTTTCTGTAGAGTTCAACGCTGAAGTGAGACTCTGCTCAAAATGTTCAGTTGGACATTTTGGGAAATGTGCGTATTCGCTTTCTGAAAGTCAGGTGAGAAGATTGAAACCACTGTGAAATCTGTACATATGAAGCTCCATCCAGCAGCTGGCCAGCTCCAGGAAACAGGAGGAAACTAGTTTAAAGGAACTTGTCAATATTGACTTCAGTTGACATCATAACTTCACTGGAACTTAGTCCCAAAAAAATACTGTTAATCAAATTACCATAAATCCTGCACACAGCTTTGGCCAGTTGGTAATTCAGTAAAAAACACTGGTATGGTCCTTTAACTTAACATGTAGTTAACCTTTAGCAACCTTTGCTCTGGGTGTTTGAATTGTTTGACAAGTGGGAGGAAAGAAAGTTTTACTGGATGACGAAAAGAGAAGAAACGGAGGTGAAGCGACAGACTGAGCGTCCTGTTCCCTCCGTTTCTCTCTCACTGTGGCTTTTTTTCTTCCTGCTGACTTTTCCTTCAAGGTTTTATAGTTAATATTTTCATTGTGAGCTGCTGCAGAGCTTTGTGGCAGTGTGCGGCTGACTCACTCAACTCTTTCTCTCATACATAAAAACTCGCCCACACAAACCTACTGTACAAATACAAACTCACCCACGTTCTCTCTCTGTTCCTGAACAGTTCAGCTGGAGACACACACTCTTCTTCATGTTTTATAATAGACTAACCTTGACTAGAAAGCAAAGATGCTCACTGGTATCTCTCATATGTGGTTTGGAGAAGTTGTCTTTCTTTACGAGAGTGAGACTGATATGTCCATGTGTTAATTACAGATCTGTATCGGATCTGAGTCAGGGTAAGGTTAGCCTAGCTTAGCATAAAGACTGGAAGCAGGGGCAAACAGCTAGCCTGGCTCTGTCAGAACTTCAAAAACATCCTGTCTGTTTAACCTGTATAGAAACAAAAACATAAAATGAGTTTGTGGAAGTAAAGTCTGGTTCCAGCGTCTCTGTAAAGAGGCCGAGACCGAATCTCACAGAATAAACCGCTAACTCAGCAGAATGGCTGGTAACTCTTTAAGCTTTACAAGCAAAACCTGCGAACGAGCAGAGGAGACACTGAACTTGTTTGGCATGAGAAAGGTCCTCGTCTGTTAGAGAGATCATCACAGAGATCATTTAAACATTTTGACGGATGAACACTGCGGTTTCTATATGTCGGTCACTCACCGAGGCCCTGGCGGATTCCCGGACGTCCTTTCTTCCGGCGGCCATGTTGCTCCAGGCACGGCAGCCCGCCGACGCGCGAGAAACACAGCTTCTTGTTGATGAAGAGGAAGAGGACGGCCAGGGCAACGATGAAGACACCCACCGCCGACAGGAAGCCGATGGCCTCTGGGGTGACTGGTAGGAGGAGGGAGAGGGAGAGGGGACACACAATGACACACTGATCAGACCACACAAACAGACAGCCTGGATACATGCACGCACACACACACACACACACGGTACGCATGGTACATGTGATGCACACAGACAGAACGAGTGAGACTTTAGTATGTGAGTTACCCTCAGTGCCATTTATTCATTCATTCAGTCATTTATTCTTCACCAGGATTCTTTTTTTCCTTTGCTAAATTTGTCTGTGTAAATGTGACTGACTTTGATTTTGGTCGTTGTGGTAAATGGACAAAGAGAAAGAGTGATTTTGGCGTGGGCATTCTGTGGCTCTGCTGTGTGTGTTGTGTGGTGGCTTTGTGTGTTTGCATTGCAACTTTTTTGCATAACGATTGCAGACATTTGAAAAACACTGTAGGATTTAGCAAATACAGCAAAAGAATGTGTGAGTAATGGAAAAGATGAGTAAAATATATGAAAGAAAAAAGAAAGAGAAAGAGAAACAAAACAAAGAAAGAAGGGATGGGACGACAGAGCGGAGACAGGTGCTGTAAACAGCAGACAGAAAGATGGACAGCTACAGAAAGAAAGGAGTGAGAAACCAGACAGAACCAAAGAAAGAGAGAAACTGAGGTGGAGATTAGACAAAATGACGAGATATGAGGTGATACAAAGCCGACAACTCTTCTCTCAATGAGGCGTCGATGGTGGTGAGGGGGGGGGGGGGGGGGTCGCTGTATCCCGTTTCCATGGCAACATTTCAGAGAGCAGAGAAGTGAATCAATGGGAGCAAATGGAGACGAGTACACATCCTGCTGATGGCCAACGCCAAAGAAAGCATTCAACAGTACGTGTGTGTGTGTGTGTGTGTGAAGATGTCATACTGTTGTGTTTTATTTATTTCAGACACCACCTTTCGTTTTGTCACACTGATCTCTCTCTCTCTCTCTCTCTCTCTCTAAACTCCCACAAAAACGTCCTCTCACCTCACCAGCAGTGTGTGTGTGTGTGTGTGTTTGTGTGTGTGTGTGCGTGCCTATGTTTGTATGTGGTGGCAAAATAATGAGCAACAACAGCAGCTGGTTGCTGTGGCAATGACGCTGTCGTTGCTTAAACTGCACGCTGATGTCTTCGCCCTTATTCTTCCTGTTCAGAGCCACGAAAAATGTTAATTTAATGCTCTGAGGGTTTTTGAAATTGTGTTGTTAAAATCAATCAACCTCATTACAACAGACACACGTTCACGTTCAGCGTTCAGACCTTACGAACCGCTCTCAGCTGCGTGTCCATGCAGCAGGTGAGGCAGCGTGTTGCTGTTAATAAGATGTCATTTCATTTTCTGAGCTGCTTTGTTTCACAGTTTTGTTAAACATATTAAAATGGATTTTGTCCATGCAGTGCAATCCAGTTTTTGAAAATCTGCATCCATTCAGTTATTGATAACTTTAGTTACTCAGAAACATGACTGCATGTTTCCCCATCGCTGACTCAGTCCAGTGGATTGTTTCTGCCTCCTTCTAAAAGCCCGCTCATTGTAAAGTTTATAAATGAGGCGTGTCACTGTCTTTACAAGCTGTCTTGTATAAAGTTGTTACTATAGAAACGGCCGAGTAAACATCAGCACAAAACGCCATCTGAAACACAACCTACAGTAAATCCCTCAGAAAACAGTGCTGCAGTTTGCAGCCTCCTACAGACTGTTGCTCTGTAGGCAGACGACCCAGTTCGTGTGTGTTCAGCTGCTGTTCGCTCCCACAGAGAGAGACGCCTGCGAGTGCTAACGCATGGCAGATGCATCATGGGAACACTCCTGCACTGGTTATAACGGTCAACACTTGGCTTTAAAAAACATCACCACCGCCTCCTCTGTCCTCACCTCGCCTCACACGTTAGATCTGATACCTGGACAGAAAAATTACACCTGAATAAAATTAGGGGGAAAAAAAAAAACTGTATCTGATGCTGTCCTGCATTTCAGAGCTAAGGTCGGACTGAATCAGCATTAGAGGAGGATGTGAAGGCTCCTGATGAAGTGAACACAGCGCAACAGTAAACGTGTGGACGGTGTGTTTGGGTGCAGCCGTAAAGTGGAGTTTCCCTCTCAGCTGCTCTGACAGTCAGACACTGAGCTCAGTGTTGGAGGCTCAGAGCCTCCTACTGTCTGCATCCAGATGGACAGGAAGAAACCCTGGGTCAAAGTCTGGCCTCACACCTGCTGCACGCACACACACACACACACACTAAAATGGGGATGCACTACATTCTTTTACAACTTTTAATACGGATACAACTAATGCCTGTCTCTATGCTCTGATTCCAGAAACCATGGATTCGCTGTGACCTTTACACAATGATTCTAGCTGATGATTGTAGATGGTGTGTGATTCAGGATTCAGTTCAGTAACTAACAGGAGTGATGAGTCTGGTTTGAATTTGCTGGGAAATTCCACAAAAAATAAAAAAAGAATAAAATCCCCAGAAACTTTGGTCTTTAGCTTTAATTTGATCAGTTTCATGATGTGAAAACATTCAATCTAAAAATAATCTCTGCGGAGGGTGAGATGCATTGTTGCACCAGCAGGGAGTCGACTGGAGATAAAAATAGGACAAATGGAGAGTATTGATGAAACACTGTGCAAATGTATTGCATGTAAAATATAATGAATTAATGCACCAATGGGGATAAAGGAGGTAATGAGACCTAGAAGTCAATGGGAGGCATGGGATCAGGCTAATGAGACGGAGAGATCGAACCAACGGCAAGAAGAAATTCACAATCACTAATCTGTGTGTGTGTGTCTGTGTGTGTGTGTGTGTGAATACTAAATCCTGATCCCCTGATTACTATGCAGCTGCTGACTTTTCCATCCCGGCTTTGAAGTGAGGAGCTCCAGAGGAGAGAGAAGAGAGCACTTTGATGTGAGCGTTAGATTAGGATGAAAAAAAAACCACAAACAAGAAGAAGAAGAAGAAGACGACACGGCAGCGGTGGAGGCGAAGGCCACGTTGTTACTGCTCATTAAGCAGAGATACGAGGATCCTGAAGAGGACAGACACGCTGCTTTGTAGTTTTTTCCCGTCTTTTCTAGCGATGAATAAAAGGAGCTCCTGCTGTCTCTATCGGTTCGTTGTAAGGTCACTCATTAAAGTGGGTAATTACTTTCAGGACTCCTTGTGAGTGAGTCCTGGCTCTTGTCCTACAGATTCTTACTATAACACAGCTGAATGCTTTGTGTTCTCTGTCTTGGTGAAATGAACTCAGTAGCCTGGTGAACCAGGAGGATTAATAAGCCTGGATGTGAGTGAGACCATGCACATGCTATTTTTAAAACAGTTTTTTTTCCCTCCGTTTCAGCCTTCGATCCTTCTCATGTTCTCTGTGTGTGAAAAACAAAGCTTTTCCAAAAACAATGACGCGTCTGTTCAGACAGGGTCAGTGTGAATCCACGGCTTTTTACTTTCTTCTGTACCTGCTCATTTTAAACATCAGCTGAGCCAATGTCACAATACAGGTGTTATTATTGAAATGATCTGCAACCTTTACAAAACGGAGCCTCCAGAGCTACACAGCTACAGGCAACACAACAGAGCAACTGGTACTGAAAGTATCAACAGCTGCAGCTCTACCATCCTGTCCTCCATCTTCGTTTTGTGCATTAGCATGATAATGTTTTCAATAAATGCAAAGTGGAGCTAAGGCTGATGGGAATCAGAAGGATCCATCACCTGGAAACCACAGAATTCTGTATGAACGTTCATGGTGATTGATCCAGATGTGTGAATGAGTCCAACTTGACTCTGAGGCAAAGGAGATTTCCGAATCAAAGTCTGAGAACACAGACCCGTCGGTGATGGTGTTAAATTAGTGGGTCCTGGTTTATTGTGTCAGCCCCAGCATCAGACCTGATAATGCATCCCCGCTGATCTCCATTAAAACCACCTGAACTCCAGAGCTGACGTGACGTTCACTGACCCCGCTGCACTAAACACACACACACACACACACACACACACACACACACACACACACACACACACACACACACACACACACACACACACAGCCGTTGTTGTTGTTGGGACGAGAGGTCGAATCAACCCAGAAACATCAGCACATCGTGTTTTTAGTCTGACTCAAACTAAATGACCGCAACACAAAGGCTCTCTCTCTCTCTCACACACACACACACACACATACACGCATACACACACACACACACACACACACACCTGAAAATCATAGTTTCCCTGGAAACAGCCCAGAGGCTCTATTAAGATATAATGAGTATGCCTTTTCCCACCCACATGTAAGAAGGTCTCACGTTACCATGGCGCTGTCTGTCTGTTTGTCCTGATTGGCTGGGAGGATGAGAGCATCTCAGGGTTGAGATGGAGAGATGATGAATAAGAAGAAAAAAATAACAACTCAGAAGTGGCTTCACTTGGAGAGAAGGCATCAAACAACTCTGATTCACTGTCCCCTGAACACAGACCAGGATAAAGCTGCATTCAAAACAGTCTGAAAACAACTGTCTGCCAGATGTAACGTACAGTCAGGACTAAACTGTCATCGCTGGCTGGATTATGTTCAGAGGAAACTTTGTTTTTTTGAAAGAATGAATGAATGAATGAATGAATGAATGAACCACTTCATCTATTAACGGCAGCTGAGTCTCCAGGAGGTGACCACCAGAGCGCGTGGTTCAGACAGGTTGTATTTGGTCTCTTAATTAATCATGAGTGTGTTTAATGTGTGTGTTAAATAAACCAATCAGAGCACCATCTCCCATCCCCTCTAAAGCCAGGTGCACTTGCACCTCTGTGGATTTAAATTCTAATAATTTTAACTTCTTTGTAAAAGAAGCAAAAAGCCTGTCGTGTCCACACTCTGAGGCCGAGGCTCGTTTTCTCAGCTTCACACTTTCAGGCTCTGATTCTACACGAGGTCAAAATGATGACTGTGACATGAGGGGACCATGAAAGGGGAGAAACTTTAAGTCATAACCACAACACTATCTCATTTCAGTTAGACACTGAGGGAGCAGACTGGTTTTCTCTTTACAACAATGATGCCGAGGTGCCACCTGATGGTGAAAGGCTCCATTACAACATCACAACACGAGAGGACAAGACTCACAAAACTCCAGCAGCTGAAACACCTGAAGTCATGTCACTGACCCAGGGCAGGTGAGGAAGTGTGAGCCCATAAACCCCCCAAAAAACCAAAACCTACGAGAAACCCTGGTTTTATTCTTCAAATTCCAGCGTCCTCGACTCTAAAATCAGTCACAGGCCTATTTGACATAAATAACTTTGGCAGCAGATTATTATAAATCAAAACAACCATAAGAGACGCAAACTGAGCAACACCAAGAAAAACAACAGCAAAACTTCTTTAGAGTTTCGATATCATCTGCACATCAGCACCATTAGTTCAGCTTTTCCCTGAAAACCAGCAGGTGAAACTAAACAATCGAGACACGAGGTGAGTAAAAAAAAAAAAACGATTCGTTATCATTAATCATGTTCTGGGTTTCAGGAAAATGACAAAATAAAAATCTCACAGTCTCCATTTTTTGACACACTGTCTGCTGGTGCTGGCTGAGTTTCAGCAGGTCCTCCTTCACTGGCCATGTCTTCACCTCCTCCTTCTTCCTCTCCTCTTCCTCGCTCCTCTCTACTCTCTTTTTCTGACTTCTTCACACCAAACAGAACAACCGCCCTCCTAAACTCTCTCCTTCATCCCTCTGTTCTCGTCGTTCTTCCAGTGAAATCTGACTCTCCGGTCTGAGCTTTCCTGCGTCCTGTCTGAACCGTCAATCAGCGCGGCTTTCCTGCCTCCCACTGGGCGAGGCGGACGTTGCTTCCTGAACACCATCGAGACACAACAAAGCGTTGAAGTGCAGGAGAGTAAAGACCAGAACTGCTAAAATGAACGAAAGCCTGGGAACGTCCCTGGGATAACACATTAACTTCTGCCTCCAGCCTCAGGACAGTTTTATCTTCACCCACCATAATTTTATCTCAACCAAACTGAACATCTGCCCCTCCAACAAATCGTTACGTGGCTCCACTCAGCCTCTGGAGCAAAGTGAGAGTGATGAGTCTGGTTTCCCATCAGGCAGCACGGAGGGCAGCACAGCTCCATCAAGAGGCCCCAGAGCTCAGATAAACAGGAACAAACATGGATTTCAAGGCGGTTTCAATTTCCTGATACAGCTAATCATACATTCACACACACACACGCACGCACACACACACACACACACACACACAGCATTAAATATTACTCATGAGTCCTCTCTCAGCCTGTCAGCCTGCAGTCTGAGCCCATAATGGGGAGGAGACACATATGAATTAGACATCGAACCAGTCTGTAACTAGGCCACACTCAGCTGACTGCTGATTAATGGAGCACACTGAGGACGTCTTTAATGCTGTTTCACGTCTCGTCTCAGAGACACGAGTCACACCCAGAGACACAGCAGCAGGTGAAGAGGTTACGCCCACATGCGATGTAGGACAACCCACCAATGAGTTTTCCCGCAGAGATGTAACCGAAGGCAGGGTTTCGTTTTTCCAGACAGAACAACAACAAGAATATCAACAGAGTCACTGATAACTGAAGTAACTGCAGCTCCAGCTATGACCCTGAGCCTCCTCTGATCCTCCACCTGCCTGCACACCTGACCTGCTCTCTCCTGCTTTTATCCTTTACACCTGTTTGCCTGTGCTGATGGCGACCTCTCTGCTGCCGGGCGTTACTCTGCCCTCTGATGAAGCAAAGCTCATCTTAATCCGACCTGACACGTCTGCTCAGTTTAACTGTTTACATGGTGCAGCCATAACATCAGTTGTGCAGGAGAAGGAGAACTTCCTTCAGCTGACGGTAACAGTTCACAGCCTGAGGAAGTCGACTGACGTCACCTCCACTCCACTTTTTAAGCAGCATCAAATGGAAAATACTCAAGGAAAGTAAAAGCATCTTAAAATTCTACTTAAAGAACATTCACTGCTAAAGTAACTGTGCAGAGTATAATACAGCAGCTAAACTGTCAGGCGCCGCAGTAATGTGACAGGAATATTACATCTGATTAATAAAAGTGCAGTATAAGATACCACAGGGTCTCTTTAAACTCTCTGGGTCTGTATCATAAAACAGCACACAAAGAAAATTTTAAAAAAAGAGAAATTATGATGAAATATATGGGATGAATTACAAATATATTTTAAACCCAGATAGAAATAGAATGAGCTGTTATTCATGATTAATAAATAATTTATTAATGCTTTATAGATCAGTTACACAGCTTCTGAGTTGCCAGGTTGTGGAAAATCCTCCTCCAGATTCCTACAGCCTTCAAACAGTCCACTGGATGTTTCCCCAAAGAATTACAGAGCAACAAACACAAGGAGGAACATCTCCCATAACTAGGCCACCCAAAAGTTGTTCTAATTACTGGCATATAACTCATCTATAAAGTAATTAGTGTAGTAATTTGTGTGTTGCCCATAAATAAATCCATTAAGTACAGCTTATAAACCTGTAATAAACCGTCAGAAAGTGGCACCTTACATCATATAATCTGATGCAGGAGATTCAGAGACAGGCTTCTGTGAAGTGGCCATGATGAGGCAGCTATCAACTCTCCACTCTGAGCCCCTGCACAGATACTGGGGGGTGTCACAGTCACATTTCTCTGTTTGGTGGCTGATAAAGGCCATTTAAAGGCAATGATATGGCTAAAATGCAGAAAACCAACAGTGTTGGTTACAGACAGGATGAAGTGGCCTACTCATCCTGTCGTTCTAATTCAGCCAAACCCCCTGAAGGAAACCGGGAGAGAGCCTGAAAACAGCCTCCATCCCCAGAAAAATCACCACCACGGGCGGCCACACGGTGAGGACACGGTCGTACTTACTGTCCGAGGCCATGGCTGCGGCTCTTTCCCTTCAGACTGGCTGCGGAACCGAGTGTGTGATCGGCGGAGCAGAGGCAGCAGCATCCCCGCCGCTCCTCATCCTCCAGACCCGCAGATCTGCAGCCACGCAGCGGAGAACGGTGACGCCTTCACGGACTGTAGGAAACATCCACACACATCTCGTTTTCTGAATTTGGTGATTTAAACCCTCGATTGTTTTCCCCCATTTGAATTAGGAATTTTAGCCCTAAAATCTCGAAAGTATTTGCAGAAATTGATTAATTTAGGAAAAAAGGGTCGAATATTTACCTTTCACGTGCACAGGCCTCGGTCTTTGAACTTGTGCATCCATTGGTACCGTCCTGCAAAATCAATAAATATTCTAATTATTGAATTAATGAATTATAATTAATGACATACACTCAGTTACATTTTTTTCTTACTAATTGCTCACATTAGTTCTAACATAGAAAAAAATAAGCCACACAAATGTAGGCTATAATTTCAAAGGCTAATTAAGCTAAACGTACTTACCCCTCTTTCTACCCCATCTGGACCACATCAGGCCTCATCAGACCAGGCCCAGTTCCAGATCAAAATCCACTTAGACTTGTCAGATCCAGTGGTGTAATGTACATGTACTCAGACACTGCTTAAGTACAGTTTTGAGGTGCTTGTTATTGTATTTTCGTTTCTTTTTCCTTCTGCTGTTTTATACTTTTTTTCTGCAGGTTCAGACCCTCAAATTCTGATAAGGAAAAACTCAGAAAGAGCAACAGGAGGATGGACACAATACAGTGACACAATGAATTTACAGTATACAAAAAGCCTATACAAGAAAGTGTGTTGTTAAAGATGAAATCAGTGGTTCACCTCTACAAAAATGTTCAGGCCCTTAGTCTCGTTTCAGGTCACAGGGACATTTTCCCTTAAAGCTTCTCAGACCGTTTCATTTAAATCACTGTTCGAGGCACCAAACTCTCTGCAAAACTCTCTGATGTTCCACAAAAAAAAAAAAAAAAAGCAAAATAAAGAAAGTCAAAAAACTGAACAAAAATTATTGTCCACATACTTTTGGCCATTCAGTGCACATAACATCCTCAGTAATTATTAGCTCTGAATCAAAACAAGAAAATACAAGAAAGAGACAAACAGAAATAAGAACTGTAAACGCTTTTATAGAAAAGGCTGAAGTGTTAAAATCAGAGCTGCAGCTCAGAAATCCACTTTTAACTTCACACAGAAGAAAATGTTTAGATACATTTATCCTGCTAAACATGAATAACGTGATTATATTTATCTTGTGTTTCCTTTAGTGTGTAAAAGAAAACAATTCTGTGAGAAAACTGACTCAAAGAGACACAGTGAGTTTTCAACACGTGACAAAGTTTCTTCAGCGTTTCTGCATTTTGTTACATCAGCAGGATCAGGATGATTTCTTCTTTAACACATCTGTTTGTGTGTCTGCTGTTATGAGGATCTGCTCGTTTAAAAGTAATAAATTAAACATTTTAAAATGTAAAAACATTCACATTTTATGTGACAGTCTGTCCTTAAGTGGTCGCACAAACTTTAAAGGTCACAGAAAATGAACAATAATAAAACATATGTGGGCATCGTCCGTGAAAAAGCCCTGATCACCGGCTGGAGTCGGGATGAAGGCTGATCCCTGTGAGCTCTTCATCACCACATCACCTCTCAGAACCGAAGCAGCCTCCTGGACGAGAAGAGAAACGTCTTCCATCGACTCAGCTTTTCTCTTTTCTTCATCACCACTTGAACTTTTTGTACTTTTTGGGTTTTTCTGAACAGAGGAAAAAGAAAACAAGCAAAAAACAAGAAAATCAAAGTGTGAACATTAGAAAATTATAAAAATAATGTTTTTTATTACCTATAAAGATTAATTTGTGAAAATGGGAGTGGGACACAATCATTGTTTTGAACACAGACTTAGTCCTTGGTTTATTAGGAACAGGATTTCAGTCTAATCCAGCAGTAAACCCTAAGAGATGGTTTTACTGGATCTTTCCGGTTCCTGTCATCCTCAGCTGTGCTCGTGTTGCATGTTAACGTCACACAGCGAATTCACTCCCAAACTCAGGAAACAGAGAGAGCAGCAAACAATGGACAGTATAAACTAATGGGCTCGGTGTGTGTGTGTTGGTCGTGAACCTTCAGGAACAAAGTCCAGACGGGTGAGACGACTGATCAGAGTGGTCGACGTGGCTTCTTTCGACAGGTCACCTGACAAGAAGACAGTTTCAGTCAGTGAAGGTTCAGTCGGCCGTGTCCTCGTCCAAGAACAACTTCCAGAAAACGTGAATGAACCTGCTACATTACTGTCTGTTGTATAGTTAGAATGGTGAATCCTGATAAGCTGCGTGGTTGGTAAAATCTCTAACATCTCCATAAATACGGTGATACCACCCAATCGTATCACCTTCCGTCTCAGATGAGAGTATGAGGGCAGGTTGTAGGAGGTGTTTACCTGAGATATGTACATTCTCACTGGTTCTGGCTTTGAGTGACGGTTTACTGGTCCTGGAGTAACCTGGTGTGTCGGAGGGTCCAGCTTTGCTGCTGGTGAAGTCCACCTCCACCTGGCGATGACGGCGTGACTTGGAAGCCTGAGAAGACAAATACAGTCACACATACTTTCTCTGTTTGGCATCAATGTGATTTTTTTAAGAAATTAGTTTAATAAAAATATAAACAAAAATAAAAGTGATGAGGCACAAACCTCTGCCGCCTGTTCGTACGCCTTTGATTTGATGGAGGCGAGGAGCTCAGCTCTTCTGGAGCACTGAGGACACAAAACAGTCAGTTAGTCATCAGCACCAGTCTCTGGACAAGGTTATTATCACACCTTCAACAAGCTGAAGGACACTGTTATTCATATCCTGCGATCAGGTCTGTGTTGAGTTCATGACCACATGAACATGAATAAACCTCTGTGACCATTCAAAGTTCGTTTTAAACTGCTTCTCCACTGATGCTCATAAATACGGAGCCGGCATCACGTCCCAACATCACCACTGCTGAAGAAATCAAATTTCACTGAGGAGGAGACACAACGTGAACCAGTGATGCTTCAACTAAACCTGTGAGTAAAGCAAACCTCACCTCCTGCTGAGATGATGTTCCCTCACCGCTGTCTTCCTCTTCCTCTGCACCGTCCTGACGTGACAACACAAGAACATGACGCATAAAGAAGCTGACTCTGAGTTTAATGGTTAAATGTTTGTGACATCAGATCAACAGTGGAACAAAAAGCTCAGTGTCCCGTGTCACAAACACAGTTTGACTTCAACAAAACCCTGCAGAGACATCTCACCTTCCTTTGCTGCCACTTGTAGAAATCCACCACAGTGCTGCGCAGCTGAGGGACGAGGTCTTTACGGATCAGGTTGACGGACGAGTCCTCCATTTCTGACACTGAGAGGACAGAAGTCTTCAGCTTCCCGTAGAGCTCGTGAATGTTGGACAGTTCCTGCAAAAAGACAAGTCACAGTAAAACTGTCTGGTTCACCGGTTTGTGAAGTTAAATCTGGAATTGTTGCCGCTCTTCTCTTCATACTCACCTCCAGCAGCTCGATGTTGATCAGCTCCTGAGGACGAGACGCTCGCTCCATGAACTCCTCACACAACACCGACCTCTCCACCTTCCTCTTCTTCCTGTAGGCAAGCTGAAAGGAGAGGAAGAGGAGGAGGAAGACGACGGAGGAAGGAGCACCAGGAGAAGGAGAGAAAATAAATCAGCATACCAGCAGATTTCATCACACACTGATCAATTCTGCCCATATCTCTGAGCTATTTATTTTTAATGCATAAAAGTCTAAGCACTGGTCAGTTACATCACTGAGACTTTATCAGACCCATCTCACACAGTGTGACAAAACCTGATCTGAACCTGTAAGATCCCAGAATCCTCGCAGTGGTTTAGGAAAAGACCTGGAAGATCCCAGTCCAGGATCTGAATCCTCACATATGCATAACATCTCTCCCTACGTTCAAGGATATTTTGGGTTTATATGAATATAAACTGTGAACGTGAGTGTGGGTGTAAGGCAGGCCACTCACCAGAGTGGGCATGGCGGTGAAGTGAAACGCTTTGAGGAACATCAGCTGCCTGAGGATGTAGACGGCGTCGAGGTGCTTGGAGTCCACAGAGTCTTTCTCAAACTTCTTCACGTCATCCCAGTCCTTCAGCGCCAGACGGATCTGCAGCCAGAGGAACCTTTATTATCCACTCTGCTCTGAGTAGGACCCTATTTACTGTCCAAAGGACTCTTTAAAGACCATGTTCCTGACCTGCTCTGAGGGCGAGGCGGTCTGACACTGATGCAGACTGTACAGCAGGTAAAGTCCTCCCACTCTGATCTGGAAGCTGAACGGAGGCAGGAAGTAGCTGCAGGCGATGTCCAGAGCCAGACGACTGAAGGCTCGCTTCTCACGGTTCACGGTGCCGCTGCAGCGAAACCCGAGACATGTTAGAAAGAGTTGATTACATGTCTATCAACTTTTTTTCTTTAATCAGCCATAGTAAACTTACTAGAAGATGTGTGAGAAGTTCATTTCCCTCCAGATTTTGGAGAACACCTCGAAGCGGACGGAGTCTGTTCGCTGGAAGCGGCTCAGCAGCTCCTCACAGTCCGACCTCACCTGTTTCTGGCAGAAATCCATCTGTGCCGCTTCCTCACACAGAAAAACGTTCAAACAAAAACTCGGAGACGTTAAAGTCCCCGCCGGCAGCTACACCTCACACCATTTCACCGAGAAAACGGTTTTCACTTCGAGCTCCACGAACGTAAACACATGACTCGACTACGACGGTCGACGAATTAGTGCGTCACAGTCAGTGGTGGTGATACCTTCAAGGACCGTCGTTATTTACATCTCTCAACGGATCAAAGTGTTGACAGAGTAACTGGTATTTAGCAGGTGTACCTGAATGCACCATACGGGTGTGCGTGCCTACGTCGTGCGGAAGTAAACAATCCGCAGCTGACGTGGAGCAGGAGACGAACTGGACCGACCGGATCCGAATCAACGGGTTTAGAGAAACGTTTGTCGTTCCATTCTCAGTCCTGTCTTATTATAAGTTAAACTGGTTCTGTCGGTGTCGTCCAGACTAAACCAGAACAACTGACGGTCCGTGTTAGAAGCTTCTCTGAGCGATAAGATGGCGGCAGCGGAGGAGGCTAGCAGGCCGTTCGCCGGACTGTCCGACGTCTCTATCTCGGAGGACATCCCGGTGGAAGGGGACATCTCCGTGCCCGTCGGCTCCTCCAGAAGAGACGACGAGTTCTCCACGCTGGACGAGCCGGTGAAGGAGACCATCCTGCGGGACTTGCGGGCGGTGGGGAACAAGTTCATCCACGTGCTGTACCCGAAGCGGAGCTCGGCTCTGCTGCGGGACTGGGACCTGTGGGGCCCGCTGCTGCTCTGTGTGACCCTGGCTCTGCTGCTGCAGGGCGGCGCGGCCGACAGCGACGACCAGGGCGGACCGCAGTTCGCTGAGGTACTCCATTATTTATCTTCTCTGGTACTGTTGGTTTTACTTAAAATGTGTTATTTCTGAGGGGCTGTATTTTCGTCTCTCACTTCAAAAAACCGAACTTGATAACAAGCTTTTATCAAGTTAATTTTAACTTCTTATATGTTGTGTTGAAAAAGACTGGATCACTAAGTAAAGTAGTTGGGAAGGCCTGAGTCACGGACGGAAATCTGCCTTAGTAATATCAACTAATGCTGTTCAGCAAAGGGCTGCAGTTAATGATTTTTATTATAATACATAATCACAGGTGAGAAGCATGTGACTCAGATAAGCAGCGGAAAATTAAAATATTAAGAATAAAAATACCTTATGTTCCTCATGTAAAGCGATAAATATCTCTGCTGACACCAGGCTAACATGCTGAAATATATTCTTTGGCCCAGGTCTTCGTCATCGTCTGGTTCGGCTCCATCATCATCACCCTGAACGCCAAGCTGCTGGGCGGCACCATCTCCTTCTTCCAGAGCCTGTGTGTGTTGGGATACTGCATCATGCCTCTGACAGTGGCCATGGCCGTGTGTCGGATCATCTTGATCGGTGGCTTAGGGACGGTCAGCTTCGCCGTGCGGGTGGTGGTGGTGACGGTGTCCTTTGGCTGGTCCACCTTCGCCTCCACGGCCTTCCTCGCCGACAGTCAGCCTCCCAACCGCAAGGCTCTGGTGGTGTACCCAGTGTTCCTCTTCTACTTCGTGATCGGATGGATGATCCTGACGTTCTCGCCCTCACAGTAGGGGAGAAACAAAATGACTGGGTTTGAGTAGAACAGACAAAGATAAGGGGGGTTTTTATAGAGTGGAAAAAACTCAAACAAACACCAGAACCTGCCTTTGAATGAAGATGAAGAACGACTGAAGTGACTGTGAGTGTTTCTGAGCTTCTGAAACAGCTGATAGACTCATGGGACACCACAGTAACTCCTTTGGGAGCAGCAGTGGCTTGTTCTCAGATTCAGAGACGTCGAGTTGGCACTGAGCTGCAGACGGGGCGTGAAAAAGCCAATGAATATGTTTGTATTTTCCCTGTTTGTCTCCCAGAGTATGTTTATGAGCTGTGTAAAATAAAGTCCGTAGGCTTGGATATAGAAATGCTCTATGAATGTTTGAACTACCAGGGCTATGATTATTTTTCTTTTCCTCCTGGTCACTCTGGGTGTTTGAAATCTCATATGGTCTTAAAGATTGGTGCAAAAACATACTGACAGCTTACATTTACGCACTGCACTCTCAGTTTTTAGACATTTAGCTGCTTGACCCGGGGGCCCAACTGTCGAGCTGCATCTGAACAACTCTGACCAACTGTCGCCTGTAGTCCTTTTCCAACATTTTTGTTTTAGTATTTTAGGGGGCATGTTTGATTTCATAGACAGATGACAGGTAGCGTGAAGAGTGAGAGAGAGATTGTCCTCAGCCGGACTCAGACCAGGGACGTATCAGTTTGTGGTTGACTCCTTAAACCCACTGGCCATCAGAGGGTCCCCGATTCCGCATGTCGAATCTGTCCAGAGAGACAGAGAGAGCTCTGTGATTGAGTGTCAGATAGTTTGATTTTCACTTTAACGTGAAAAGATTCATCAGTTGGCCATTGTGTGTGCTTGTGCTTTGAGGTTTAACACTGTAAGAAAGAGAGAAGAAACTCTTCTCTGCAGAAACAGCACACAGCCCGTGGTAAAGAGGTCAGAGCCTCCTGTTAAAACTGTTCATTATAAAACACAGAGGTTAGACTGGTTCATGCTGTGGATAACAAAAGTTTGAGCCATCGAAAACAGCAGCAGACAACAAGTTTTAAGGTCAGTCTGTCAGAATCAATCAAGCAAAGAGCTTCTTTACTGAGCAGTAATTCTTCACCGCTGTTTATCGGTTGTATGAGGAGAAATTAATCTGAGAGGGGAGTAAGTAAAAGCCCAGAATGCACTGCAGCAGTCAGATTGTTTGGGTTTAGAGGGGTGTTTACTTTTTGTTTTTCTGAGTTATCGTCATGATCTCCTGTCTTTACCTCCACAGGTGAATGATCACACTTTCAGACTGTGAAAGACTTCAGACTGTTAACATGCTGACATGGAAACATGTAGACTATATGCTTGATGCAGGGTTAAGAGGGCATTCTGGGAAATGTAGGAAATCGCTAGCTGGGGTAGAAGTTGATGCTGCAGGTTGAGGGAAAGTGGGTTCATCAAAAAAAAAAAAAAAAAAATTCACCTGGAGCAATGTATTGACTCTGATCAGTCTACTAACCTCTTTTAACCTTTGACCCCCACTCTGTAGTTAGGTTACTCGGGCTGTCTTTGTTCATTTCTTTTAATTTATATGTATTAATTTACATCAACGAATGGAAAAGATTAAAATATATTTGATCTGCAGTGGACTGTATGTCATGTATTTTTCTATACATCCACAGACTCAGCTCTGTTTTAACATTATCTAAATCATTTCCATGCATTTTATTATTTGCTGTATGACGTTATTTCACAGTTCAGAATTAAACTGAATCCTACACATTTAACACAAACACGCACTGAGACTTCACCAGAAAACACCTAGCACAACAATCATTTCCTGAACGGTTTTCAGAATTCTCCAATCCTTCCATCATCACCAAAACTTAATAAAGTCCGTTTCCTCAAACTCGGCAGTGAAGCACAAATTTACTTTTTCCTGAAATGTACTTTCAGCCTCTGATTTTACATGTTAAGATTTTCTACACACAGAACATATGAAGAGCTTATTATGAGGCTTAGCTATAGATTTTAAAAATGAAGTTTTAACGATGACAACAAATGACGTCATCACGGCGCGACGGCACCGTAGGTGTAAACATGAGACCGCGGTGTGTGCGTGTAAATATTGTAGCCGTTTAAACCACAGCGGTAAATAAAGGCTGCTGGGTGTGTTTAAACTTTGATTACACACAGCGGCAGTTGCTGTAGCTTTGGTCCCAATAGACAGCTGTTATTCTACCCGTCCTGAGTGTCTGTGAATGTTCTCATTCATCCTGATGAAGCCCCTTGGATAAGAGGCGAAACGTCTTCCCGGACAAACATATGTCCAGTACCCGTCCTGAGCTCCCCTGAGCCGGTCTGAGCCGTAGCATTTAGCCGTGAACGGTCCGTTTACCGATGGAGGAGCCGCCGCAGCTTCCACCGGAGATCTGGGTGTACGTATTCAGTTACCTGAGCACGGAGGAGAAACACACGCTCCGCGTCTGCTGCAGGTACCTCAAGAAGCTCATCGACCACCCGTCCCTGTGGAGGGACTACACGGTAGTGCTGTCCGACCTTCGCCGGTACACCTGCGGATTCTGGGACACCCTGCGGCACCGCAAGCTCACCCGGGTGGCGGTGCGACACCTGCGGCGCAAAGAGTGGCGGCGGCTCGTCAAGTTCCTCCCGTCGCTCACTGCCATTGTATTCGTGGACGGAGGGCGGCTGTACAAGGAGAAATACCTGGATAACCTGTCGCGGTTCCCCGACCTGAGGGACCTCGGGGTGCGGAACGCCACCTGGGATGAGGCGATGCTGGGGCGGACTGTGAGCGAGCAGCTGCGGGAGCGGCTGACTCACCTGAGCGTGTGCAACGTCCGGCTGCCCTGCACGGTGGAGTTCATAAACACCGTGTCGCACCTGGTCAATCTGCGGTACTTGCTCTTCCACCAGCAGGGGGAGGGCTACGGGCTGGACACAGTCAGACCGGTGCCCTGCGGGGTCTTCCACAACCTGCTGCTCAACCTGAAGAAGCTGAAGCACCTGTCCTGGGGGATGAGGGGGGAACCGCCAGAGCCGCTGCCCGACGACTACCTCAGCCCCCCGGACCCGCAGCAGCCAGGTCAGCCAGGAACCTGTACCTGACCAGTCAGTCAGTCCCCCTTACCTGAGGGGGCCCTGCTGTGATAGATAGGTAGATAGATCGGCAGGTAGGTAGGTAGGTAGGTAGGTAGGTAGATGGATTATTATGATCATAGTTTATTTAAAGCAACAAACATTTCCTCTGACTGAGGAAATGTTTTAGCTCTACACTGGTGTTCACATGAAAATGAAAGAACTGAACCACAGTTTTCCTCAAAAATAAATGCATGTCTTGCTTTGACGAGTCACCACTGTAGCTTAGAGGTCAAGACCCTGACCATGGACTTCAGCGTCCTCAGGTCAAACACAGCCAGGGATAACTCTGTTACATCTCTCAGTTTGTATTAAAGCAATAACATGTTCAGGCTTTACGAACCATTGCGTCCTCCTCTTCCTCCTCCTCTTGGGTCCTTCAGGATCGGCCCGGTACGGCGGCCCGGCGCTGACCAGTCTGGAGCTGGTGGATTACCCAGAAACCATCCTGCCGGAGAATGCCCTGAGGAGTCTGACCTCGCTCAGGTCACTGACTGTCCGCTACAGGTACATCAGAGAGGGCATCGAGTGTCGCCTCAGGTCCTGGCTCAGTCCTCTGCAGCAGCTGGAAACACTCACCATTATCGGTCAGTCAGGCCGTTATTCTGTGTCGATGTGTTGATTTTGCATCTGTGAGCCAGGTTCTGTCCAGAAAAATCGTTTTTGGTTCTGAAATTATACTCGTACTGAATTGTTGATATGTGATTAAGCAGCTGTAGCAGTTTTTTGACAGTCTCTGCCGTTCTCTGTCCTTACAGGTGGCAATTCTCTCGCTACGTACACGACCACCATCCCGTCCAGCGTGACCAGACTGACGCTGCGTGTGGCCATAACTCTGAAAGACATGGACTCCATCGCTCCTAAAGTCCTGGCACTGGAGCACCTTGACATTGAGCAGAACCGCTCCAGCGGCAGCCTCTGCAGACGAATCCCCATGCTGTTCCCTCAGCTCAGGACGCTCAGGATACGGTGAGCCAAACAGGAAACCAGTTTTCAATGTGACAGACTGGAATCATACCAAACAGTGACGTCTGCTGACCACTTGTCTTCTCTTTGTGTCTCAGGTTTTTCCGTAGAGAACCAGAGAAAGACCTGCTGAGCCTCCACCGGCTACGCCACCTGGTGCAGCTGGAGCTGCTGGTGGAGCGCTCGTTCATCCTCAGAGATTACCTGAACGGTCACCCCTGGCCCAGCCCCTGCGTCGAGGAGCTGATCAACCAGCTCCGAGAGCTGTCCGAGAACCGGATCACCGTCATCACCACGATGCGCCAGAGAAATCCTCTACGAGAATGTGACTGTGTGTGGGAGGGCGACTGAAGAATGGCAGAATATGAAAACTGGAAAAGTAGTTTTTGTCCTCCTGAAGTGAGAAGACGACAGAGTTGGGAAGGAAAGCACACAGGTTACAGTGAATCGAAAAGACGTTAACAACCTGAGGTGACTGCTTCCTGCTGACAGCAACAGATGCTGCCTGTTTTCTAATGAAGTAAAAGGTGTTTGTGCTTATGTTCATTTATGTTTTTACTGTCTTTAATTTTATTTATCTTTTACCGTAACACTGCGGGCCTAGGGAGCACTGCAATTTCAAAACCTGTGTATGACCTGTACAATAAAGTTGACTTTGACTTTGACTTTGAAAGGTATTAAGACATAAACGAGGCATCGTAAAGGTCTTTAACCTTAAAATCATAAATCTCATTAAAGTGCCTGAATATCATAATTAAAGTCCCTGAAAATGAAGCAGTAGTGACCATGGATTCCAGGGTCCGTCTGAGTTCTGAGCTGTTCAACAAAGTTAATCCACCAAAGCTTTTGTCAGAAAGGAGATGCAGGAAACAGACGGAAGACTCAGCTCTGACTGTGAACTCTCAGCGTAAATTTAAATTTATTTACAAACTGGTTCCAGTTTGGATTCAGTTCCCAGTTGCCAAAATGTCCACATTCGTTAAGCTCTGACTTTGTTTTTGTAGTTCAACAGAGCGAAGACTCTGTGAGTTAAATACACGGTAAGCACAGAGAAACTAATTTGGCTTTGTCAGTGTTAATGCTGGTTTATTTAGTAGCTGCCACTAAAAACTGTAGTATCTGTATTTGTGGCTCCTCAGTCAACAACAGCTGATCAAAGATCTGAACTGAATCTTTGACTTGTAGTTGTTTGCAACTTTAGTTACTGGTCAACGAGGGATTTGTCAGGATTCAGTTTGATAAAATGTTATCGAATGCCAAACCTGCCAGTCGCCAATAAAGGTTAAAAAAGTTAAACATATGGGTTTGAATTATCTGTAATGCATTACAACTGCTCACATGGTGAATTCAGGAAATGCTTTCTATCCTTTCCCTTTGCAATGACTGACTCACTGATGGCGTGACACACACCTGAACCCCAGCTTCTGTTCTTCGTCTTCAATTTTGGATTCACAGGCACCGACCTGCCTGCTCAGCGTGTAGGTCTGACTCAGTTCATGAAGGTCATATCTAAGCCCTGGTTTATTTAACTGACCATATTCATTTTTAGTAGCTGCATTACTGTGGTTAGAAATAACTCAGTGAATCAAACGTGCACATTTTGTTTTACAAAAATAATTATTTAAGATAAAGATTTGTTTCTCAACCATACAGAATAAACAATATGAACAAATGATTAAGTTTTTTAAACTATTAGTATAGAGACATTTTTAAACAACAGACTGAATGTAAACAAAATAACTGGTGATTAATATCAGTTACTGTCCTTCCTGTCAACAAGTCCCATGTGCAGATTCAAACCAGCACCAGATGTCTCCTCCTAACAAACACAGTGCATCACAGCCAGATTTATCGGATTCCTCTGAACCGTGCAGCCTCAGGAGTTAGACTGGACTCTAATTCAGCAGGTTCAGATTCCCACATCCTGCCCTGATGTTCAGCTGTACCTCAGAACTCCAGCAGAAGTGTCAGCGGCTCCACAGAGTTCAGGACAATCTCCTGCTTCTGTCCGTACACTCCCTGCTCCACCTTCACGCCGGCCTTCGTGCACTTCGCGGAGCCCAGCATGAGTTCTCTGCAGGTGAACACCAGGTTTGAGAAGAGTTGAGCGCCCCACCATGGCTCACAGCTGCCTTTATACTGCACCCTTCTCTGGGGCACCGGCTCCCCGAGCAGAGAGTCCTGGGGGATAAATAAAACGCTCCCAGGAAGGTCGAGAACAGACACGGAGCGCCCGGTGTCTTTCCGGAAAAGTTTAAGTGTCATCAGGCTGTTGGCTGTTGAGAGGATCACGAAAGAAACGAAAAAACAAGTAAACTGGATTAACAGATTTTTATTCAATAAAAAGTTTGATCAAAATATGTAAACATTTACTCCGTAAGTCCATCAAAATCATCAGTGTGTGTGAAAATTCAATTATTAACTAAAAACACGGAATCCGAATATTTTTCCACACTGCAGAGTAAAAACACGTCTTACCCATTTCATAAGTGACGTCTTCAGTGGCTCCGTGGAAAAAGCACACATACACAACCATTCCCTCCTGGATCTGAGGACAAAGACATACAGTCTCAGATACTGTGCACAGATTTAGAAGGTGGAGCTATTTTTTGATGATCCATCATAAAAAAAAAAAACAAAACAGTGCAGCGTCTCTGGCTAAAAGCTCCCAATTTCAGCTGTCAAGATATTTCACTTTAAACCGAAGTGTTGGACAAACAGAACAGCAGCCATCACTCCATCACTAAAAATGTTAGATAAGTAAACTAAATAATGAACAAACAGACAAACACACCCACCCACCTCCGCCCACTGAGAGTCAGCCCCGTCCAGGGCTGGTTTGGTCTTAACCTTGGCCTGACTGCACTGCTGGATGATGGTTCGGGCCTGAAGCCTCCTGGACCTCTGAAACACAGCTGTGCTGCTCACACAGACAGATACAGTTGTCAGTTCATATGTAGTAACTACTAACAGTATTTAAGGAAATCAGATTCACCAGTTCAGAACATTTAGTGGGGCAGCAGTACTTTGTGTTGTACCTGTCCATGTCAGGAGGGGGCTTGGCTGTGTGCACCGGTGCAGAGCCAGGAACAGTGAAGATGGGCCAGGGTTTGGTGCTCGGGGCCACCCCGGGCTCCAGGCCACAGCTGGAGCTCCTCTTAGCTGAAGAACCCGCTTCCAGGTCTCTGCTCCTCGTCACCAGGCGCTGGACGCTGCCACAGTTCTGGGTTTGTGTTGATATTTGGGATTTGGACCGGGTCTTTGGTCCACTGTTTGGACTTGGAAGAGGTTGGGATGTTGCTGGAAGGTCAGGTGGAGGATGTGGCTCTCTGAGGGGTTTGTTGACACCGTGGGTGCTGGCGCAGTGACGTGTTCTGGCGCTGCACTGAGAGTCACTTGTTTGTTTCTGGTCTGGAGGTTGTGTCTGTCTCTCTGGCTGAGGTTTCACCTGAACCTGGACGCTGCTTTGACTCTCAGACTGACTGTCAGAGCTGTTTGTCTCCCTCTGGACTTCAGGCTGTGGCTGGTTCCTATGAGTCATAGGATGGAGGATGATGGGAGCTCTGGGCTGGAAGTTGATGTGAGTCCTTAGATGAAGGAGGATGGGAATTCTGGGCTGATGGTTGATGGGAGTTGCAGGACGAGGGGACAAAGGGTTCTCCTAGGATTGAAATGAGAGACAGTTTAATAAACTTTTCCATGATGACACATTCAGGGGTGCTGATGTAAACCCAACACTTCCTACAACGCTTCTATAAAACAAAACAATAGTCACTCTGGACATTTTCTGACACCAGATCAGTTTTACATATCGCTGGGTATAAGAGAAGAAGACGTTACATAGAGAGAGTCTGGGACAGAAGACAGAGTAAGAAGTTGCAGTGGGTCTGTAGGATGTTTGTGTGTCGAGCTGCAGCAGAGAAACCTACGACTCTGTCCTCTGATCCTCTTGCTGGCTGCCTCTCTTCGTCCCCAACACTCCCTCCATCTTCATCCTTGTCATCCTCATCGTCCACATCGTCATCCTTCTCCCTGTCAGTAAACAGACAGGGAACACACACTGCAAACCACATGAATGGTTCACCGCTATTAAAGTTAATATTCATCCCACTACGATTAAATATTAAAACTTCTTCTGCTGCTGCTGCACCTAAAGAAACGATCAGTACTTCTACTTCAAAACATCAAAACTTTGTCCTCACATTGTGTATGTGACAGAAACACACACACCTGTCTGAATCATCATGTGTCTGAGGGGATCTCAGCACCTGCAGCAGTGACTCTGATCCTCCTGTGTCCTTCCTCTTCTTTCTGTTGCACTGAGAGCAGCTGTTGATCCACTGCACCACGTCAGGTCTCATGGTTTTCCAGAAGTACCTGTCACGGGTCAGGAGCTGGTCATTAATACGACGGCATGACACTGAACATCTGCGTGTTACCAGTGCAGATCAGAAACATTTCATCTTGACCAGTATGATTGAGCAGTGACGAAGAAGATCTCCTCTCACTTCTCACTGAGCAGTCGGAGACATTTGTCGACGTCGAGGTGGTTCAGCTCGTTGTGATAGTCCATGAGGGCGACTTCGACCTGCTGTCTGCTCCTCAGAACCAAGCGCACCCGATCTCCGCTCACCACGTGGAGTTCATCATCTGGGGAATAAGAATGAAAGCTTCCTTTAGGGAAAAGCCTGGACGAACCAACTCACCTGTTACAGGACACAATACAAAATCTGTTCAGAGATTCTGGTTTGTTCAAACCTTTGATGGCAAACTTTTTGCAGAACCTCCTGAAGGTGTTTTTCTCTACGTAGCTCAGTCCATGAGGATAAGTGCGCCTGCGCAGGTAGAGCTCCACAGCATCGTACTTGGCAAAATAGGCCTGGTCACACATGAAGAGGAAATTAAAAGTCAATAGTGTGAATCAGTTTCCCATATTTACCTGTGGAGGAAAGACTGGACTCAAGCATCTGCTGCTACCACCACTGTCATTTCACGTGTTCTTCGTTCAAGAACCTGATACAGTAACTAACTCCTGTGTCTTACTGCTGAGTCGCTGTGGACCAACAGCGTGGGCACTGCGTCCGGACGGAGGGCGACCTTCCCTCTGCTGCGGTCGAAGCAGTCCTCAGTGAAATGAGCCGAACAGATAGATGACCGGAGCCGAGGATGCCAGTTAGGACGGCCCACGGCCTTCAGCCACTGAGCCAGCAAGGCCACGCTGTGAAGAGGAAACCTGAAGGTACAGACGGATATAAGTATTACAGACGATATCTCAGGTAGTTACAGTCGGAACCATGTAGTAGCTGTGTTAGCTAGAAAAGCGAGGAGACTGTTGATTTGTTAAAAACGCTCTCGTACTTGTGGAAGGTGAGACCCAGGCCTCTCTCCACTGGCCCGCAGCAGTTGTTGCAGTTGCGGACGCTGCAGCGAAGCCACTTCCTCTTGGTTCTGTTGAGGCAGGTGTGGCAGCTGGAGATCCAGCGGGCCAGGTCTCGGGTCATGCTGCTCCAGTAGAAGTGCTTCGCGATCTCTCGCTGGCAGATTCCCTGACCGTAGTGACCCTGGTTATCATGGAACTGCTGCAGGATCGAGTTTACCTGGATTCAAAAGACAACATGGTTCATTTGTACATATGGATGTGACCCAAATACCTGCAGTCTGCATAAAGTTAAACCTCTAAGACTGTCCTTAAATGAATGAATGCATGATGTTTATCCATGTATGTTTGTTTTGCTTCTGACGCACATTCACCAAAAGGCCAAACTCAAAGGCAGCTGTGTGACAGTTTTTCCTGTAGCGCTGAATGTCATCTGAATTTATAATCCACTGTAATTACCTCCTCTCTGCTGCGTGGCACTCTGAGAGCAGGAGACACTCGTGTGTACATCAGCACTCCATCTGAAACACAAGAGAAAATGATTTCTGAAGGCATTTCATCTTCATTAGACACTATAATCTGGTTCACTGAGGATTAATTCACCTATCATGCCAAAGCGCTTGGCCATCCTCTTTAGAGCACCTCTGCTTTTCTTGCTTTGCATAGGTAAAACCCTGAGGCTCAGATACCTGCAGGAAAAATTATAATAAAAATGTCAACACACGCTCAGTTAAATGGAATAAAATAAAACTTATAGCATGAACAGAGGGGTCAGATGATCACGTGTCTACCTGGCGATCTGGTTGTAAGCGGCGAAGCTTGGCTCGATGATGGTCTTCCTCTTCTTGTCCTCCCTCGCTATCTGGACCACCCTGCAGTCCACATCAGGAGCTGGCAGGCAGTACTGGTGCTCCTGCAGCTGCATGGGTATGTCAGAGCGACTGAAGGCTGGTCCAGAGGGCTGTGGGCTTTCTGCAGTAGCAGCTGTAGAGAGGAGGTCTTCCAGGGTGTCAGAATGAAGGAAGTCCTCATCTGAAGGGACAGGAACCTGGAAGAGCCGAGAAGCTTGAGAACATGAAGTACAGTAATATTTTGACACTCACCCACTGCAGGGAGCATTACGTCGACCTAAACTGTATGTGCGATCTGTACTGTGTCACCTCGTCTTCTCGTACAGTCACAGGGATGATGGTTGGTACAGCGTCCGGTGACAGAGTCAGCTGACCCGCCTCGCTCGGCGTAAAGCAGGACGACTCAAAGTGTCGGGAGCAGAGGCAGGAATTTGAGCGCAGCGAGCCTTCGTCCCTCTGAGCCACCTCCACCCACCTCTGCCGCTGCTCGGCCTCCTTCGGGAATCTGCAACACAGAGGAAGTTGAGTTTTGTTTTTCAGTCTGACCTGAGCCTAGAGACAAAGCTGAACCACAGGAAAGTCTGTTTACAGGAAACGGTAAGGTTCCATCTTAGGTCCTCTTTCATTCTCATTAAATGGGCTTCCTTTGGGTTCTATTTTTAGAAAATCCAACATTTCCTATCATTGTTATGAGGACGATACTCAGCTGTACTTTCCAATGAAACCTGGTGATCCGCGCTGCTTTAGCTTCCTCTACAACTGCTGCCATCTGCACTTCTGCTGTCCAATTTTACCTACAGATCTGCTGACCAATCAGAGCTCGTCATCCCACAGTCCTGACCTGTGGAAGCTGAGCTCAGGGTAAATGTAGCTGGAGGCGTCGCAGCCATAGGCTAGGCAGGACTGGACGGGTGGGTTAGGTGGTTCAGTGGAACTTCGGCTTTGACAAACAGCACAAGCTTTGATCCAGGTCTTCACGGCCTCCGTCACTCCAACCCAGTAATACATCAACTGGACAAACAGAGGAAGAAGATCAGTGTATCAATCTTTCAGTTTTTGATCACACGTCTCAGCTGTTCAGTCAGACACATGATACGATCTGAACTCACCATTATCTCCTTCACTGCCCGAACCCGGCCGGCGTGGTTGTTGTTATTGTGATAACGAGTCAGGATCTCCCGCACTTCCTCGTCGCTCCTCACAACCTTGAGGAGGCGGCCTCGATAAGTTCGCCACAGACAGCCATCTGGAGGACAGAGGGAGTAACGACAGTGAAACTCACTACATTATATTCCTCCTTCAGTCAGAAGTGGATCCCGGTCTGTGTGATGGTGGGGAAGTTATTTGCTATGTAATCTTGCAAAGCCAGTTTCATTTGTCTAAACTAAAAACTAACAACCATTCAGAGGAGCTGTTTGGAAGGTTTAAAACTCAACATCAATCAGTCAGTACTATGCACAATACAAATAAATGTGGATCTCAGCTTGGAGAACATGTTAAGTATGAAACAGAATGAAATGACTAATGTAAATAATGTGAACTAACAAGACTCTGCTGGAGGAAGCATAGGGAACAATCTGCAAACTGTTTACGTGCTTTTTAATCATGTTTTCCACGATTTTCAGTTGTATGAGGGCTGTGGTGTGAACTGCTGCGCACTGAGAGAAAAACGTTCCCTCCTGTGTAAGCAGCATCTCTGTGTGACCTGCCTCCGCAGCTCCACGGTACCTTTGTAGATAAAGTGTTTGCTGGCAGCTCTGGTCACTTTCTTTGAACTCTTCGATGAATCTACAGGATACGTTCCTGTCCGCACAAACAGCTCCACTTTATCCAGGAAGTCAAAAGAAGGCATCTGTAAGTGAAGAGGTGCGAGACAAACACAGGAGAATGGTTTTAAGTCAAACACACACAGAAGTCACACACTCACACACAAAACTCTCATACAACCCAACATATCATTGTCATTTTCATAATACAGATTTACCACGAAAATAGCCGAAGTTTCTGAAATGAAAACCGCTTCCCACCTTGGAACATCTTGTGTCCGGTCGACACAAATCCCCGTTACACCACCATCAGCTCTCAACAAAAACTCTAGTTTTACTGCGCTGATTTTCAAAGGAACTCGTTGACTAAACAACTTAGCGTCTTACAGTTCTTCCAAATGTACATATAAATTCTCCATAGTAATAATTTTCAAGTCAACCTCGTCGCTAAATGTAGTGCCAGGTGCTGCGCAGATTTAAGCTAGCAGCTGCAACTTTGTACTTTCCGGTACCTTAATTTTTCAAAATAAAAGTTGTAACTTAAAACAGCATTTCATGCGCGACTTTTTCAGGATGATTAATATTTACAGCGACTGAAACTGAAGAGAACTGTGTTTTTTAAAAAAACTGCTCAATTTATGCCATCAACTTCAAATATACACCAGATAGTTTCTGATATCTTATTTTTAGTGTTTCTGTGGTTTTACCACAATTATTACATGGAAATGGACAATACATGAACGGTTTTGGCGCTGGTTGTAAAAGCTTCTGTAACCCAAGCTGTCTGAAGGCCCTACACCACAGCTGAGCGCCACCTGCTGTCCCGGAGGTAATTTACAATTTAAAATGACGCCTCCAGACTTTGACTCACAGTCTCTAAACCTTCTGTCTTAAGTCTCTCAGAGGGTTTATGAAATCATAGCATCACCTTTTAACATGATGCTGCAGTAAATTAGAAGAAGTTTATCTTTTTATTTTAATATACACAGCTTCAGGAGATTGTGTTCTAATCAGGGTTTAATGCCTTTTCCTCTTCTGTTCATGTGGCTTCTCTGTTGGTTTGTGCAACACTCTTCTTCTGCCATTTTTATTTTTGCCAGGATATCATGGAACATTTTTTTTTTTGCTCAAAAGACTGTCCTGAAAAAGGATATCTGTGCTGTGTTGGTGGAAGGTGAAAAGTCTCCAGAATCATTATTAAAGGCCACAGAAAAGATGCATTATTACTTTCACCATGAATCAATTTGAGCTTCTCCAAATACTCTATATGGCCAAGAATATATAGATAAACAACCCACCCATGTGTGACTGCTGAACATGTTATTGAACTGCTTCTAATGCATATGATGGTAATGACAATGAACCTGAACTTGGCTGCTTTTTTTAAGATTTCAGATCCTCCGAGATATAAGTTTTTATGTTGTCATGCACTGGATTCTACTAGCTCACATCTGTGGGGATTACACAAAAACAGTGACATATTCCCGATCTGTGTAATTTCTTTTTATCAAAAATATATCAATCAAATATCAATACATACAGTCTTAGAAAAATGAAAGAGACTGGTATCTGACTTGTTGGTAGATATTTAGACAGTAATTTCAGCTTCAACAGCGGCATTAGAGGAGCGATTTAAACTCAGAGTTATATTTCTCTCGTCTGTGAGCACTTCAGAACTCCATCAGATGTGTGTATGGTCCATTGGTGTCGAGTTTCAGCACTTGTCTGTTTCCATACGTCCCATGTTTCACCATCCCCTCAGCCGCACTCTCGGCTGAAGCAGCAGCCGCCGTCAGTTCCTTTTCACACAGAGAGACAAAGGTGCTGTACAGCCGCAGTCCGTCCTCTTTGCTGATGTTGTTGTGGTACTGCATCGCCCGGCCTTTGGCCCTGCCGCCCAGCGTGGCCTGAGGGACGATCAGCAGGCTGCCGGGGAGTTCCAACACCGATATCATCTTCCCCGACTCGGACTCACACAGCCGCAGGTTCAACAGAGTGGACACTGAAGAGGACACATATAATAATTCACATAATATTCACATTTTGTTTTGAGTGTTTTACAGCGAGTGCAGAGCAGGATGGAGTTAAAATATGTAGGTCAGAGGTTAAAGAGGTAACAGACCCATCTTGGGCAGGATGTCATCTGTGGCTCCTTTGAAGAAACAGATGTAGATCACCATTCCTCTGTCGATCTGAGAGCAGGAAGTGCACAGTTCAGGAAAAGCAGCAATGTGAAGTGTCATTAAAGGTGTGGACCAATCAGCAGACAGCGTGACTGGTCAATAAACTGATCAATAATGACACTAACCATTTCCTGCAGGTTTAGCTGTCATTTGGAAACAGACTGTTCTGTTTAATGTTATGTTTTCTACATGTTCACCGCTTTTCTCTCTCCTGAATGATGACCCTCACCCAGCAGAATAAAACTCATTCACAGATTTTTCTTTACACAAAGTTCAGCTCTCACATAACTTAAAACCACATTATCCTCACCGTCATTATAACACCAACACTAAAGTTACAGCTGATGTGCAGATTATGAGGTTTAGATTTGTTACACCTTTTCTCACCTGGACAAACTGAGCCTCTGAGTTTTCCTCCGCGGGTTTCACCTGCAGCCTGGCCTGAAGACACTGCTGCAGGACCGTGCGAGCGGCGGGGCCACTGCCTTTCTCCGTCATTACCACCAGGTCGTCAGCTGCGTCAGACACAATCGCAGAAGTTCAGCATAAAAACACCTCAACAAAAACGACATGCACACTGAGAGAAAGGTTCAATGAGTGAAAGGAAAACCATAAACCATCTCACGCAACACACTTCCGTAATGACGTCACCTAAAATTACTTAAAACTTCTCAAGGCTGCGCGGTATTTTCGCATTTAACAGTTTTCCCTGCAGAACAAAAACAAGGTAAAGAAAAGGGCTGCAACAAATCGACTTGTTCAGGCTGTAAAATTTCAATCAATGGCAAAATAAACAAATAAAAACTGCGAGCACTGATTTCACTTTAAAAGTAATTATTTTTACTATCTTTCAAGTAAAATATAAATTTTCGCACCGCATGTTATAATTTTGCACAAAAAAACGTGACTATTCAGTTAATGTAATAATTTTGATCTTGCTTCTTATAATTTTGATTTACAAAATAAGAATTTTAACATTGTTGGAAATAAAGGCAAACAAAGGCCCTGTCCTCCTCCACTGTGTCCATAAGTTTGAATGACAACAAAAGGCTGCATTGGGTGGTATTATCGTGTGTAAATGATTTGTCAAAGTTATTTTTAAAAGGGAATTTAAAACAAGAAGTTCACTTCCACCCGGCACACTCATGCGTAATTTGCGCAAACTTGATGCGCAGCAATCTGTCGACCTGAGGAGCATCCAAACAGCCAAACATGGCTCAGTTCACTTACTGCAGACTTTCCCATTTACTGAGAATATCCGTGAATAAACCTTCAGCTTTACGAACAGGGGCAGAAGTAAAACACGGGCCTGCGTGTTGTTTACAGTTCACACGATGCCAGGTAAGATTAACGTCTGTTTCTCTGAGCACTACACAGCTAAGCTAGCTAATAGCTTCATGTTCGCGCCAAGTTGGACAACGAAAAACAAGAACAAGGCCGGAAGTTTAATTTTTGTATTCAAAATAAAACGAAGACTCCAAAACAAAATTATATTTAAAAAATATACATATTCAAAATATAATTGACTGTCAACATATTGTGTTTTATTTTGTTTGGTTCACACATTTAATGTATCATGTATGTCTTTTCGCTTTTAGGTAAATTTCTCAAAATACCAAGAATATTATTTTGAACCAACTTACCGGAAGTGTTTATTCGTACGGGTTTGATTCTGGTATTTCAGATTTCATACATTTGTACACACTGCGACACAAAGATTGTTGTATAAATTGCACTAACAGGGTTTAAATGAGCTATTATTGTCATTTTTATGGAATTGGTTTTTTTTTAAATACCAAAATTATGTAACAACAGTAACAGTAGTACCAATAGTCTCTGTCTCAGTTTAGTTGTGGCTTCTAACTGATCTGTAAAGCAATATAATAATTGATTTATAAAATTTATAAAGAAAACTCCTGAGAAAGTAGTACCAGGTAATTTAACCTTTTATGTGATTGTTGTGTTGCAGAGGTCAGTGGACAGTAAGGCGTTACAGGAGAGGCAGAAGCAGCAGATGGCCAGAGGTCTTCCCAAACAGAAGCCCATCACAGGGGTCAAACAGGTCATCGTTGTGGCTTCGGGAAAAGGCGGCGTGGGCAAGTCCACCACTGCAGGTACAGTGAGAATTTCCTGCTGAAATATGGAGAAGTGTTCATGTAGCTTGATTCTTCTAAACATCCAAAGCTTTAAGATTCTCTAATGGATGTTTTGTAATGAATCCCTCTCAGCTTTGCCTCTGAAACATTTTTTAATGTATGTGCTCGTGTAAAGAACATGTGTTTGACGAACTGTCAGAATAAACTGACTAATCTTCAGATGTTGTCTGACAGTGCAGCTCTGAAGCTCAGTGAGATGCAGGCAGAAGTCAACAGAAAACAGGAACAGAAAAACAACCATTTGAATTGGACCGTTATTATTGGACATTGTAAGCAGCCTGGTGTCTTCAGTTTAAGCAGCAGTCAGAGGTGTTTAATGTCTGCTTTCCTGTCTCCGCAGTGAATTTGGCTCTTGGATTAATGTCCAACGATCCGGTAAGAACCTGTCTCTCTAATCATGTTTTCAACACGTCTCACTCACATCTCCAAGATACATGTTCACTGAGAAAAGAGACAGATGTCACCAGAGGGAGAGCAAGCAGCATTTGCACTGTAAGGAAGCAGGAAATATCTTTTCAGTTCCAGTGAATAAAATTCAGTAGCTGAATTATAAATGAATCATGATTTTAGTACCTTTCTGTAACTATAATATTTATATGTTTAACTGTCAGATTTGTCAGATAGTTGTTTTAACCTGTTGCTCATTTACTCACCTCTCGTCTGTTGTCTCCTGTGAGGGCTGCTCTCAGTGAGGATGTCGCCTGACGTCCTTCTAAATGATGAGCTTTGTTGGAAATAAAACTCTTCTCGGACTCTCTCTCTTTCTCTCTCAGTCTAAGTCAGTTGGTCTGTTGGACGCTGACGTCTACGGCCCGTCGATTCCCAAACTGATGAACCTGAAGGGAAACCCGGAGCTCACTGACAGTACGGCACATGTTTATCCTCCTTTCTCCAGTTTCTAACTTTAAATATCCGTCTTTGATGCACGAATGTCACCTGATCATCAGGAGACATCTTAGAAGTAGTTGATGAATTTGATGAAGGTTCGTCCGTCATGGCGAAGCCGACCTGAGCTGTTTTATCTTTCCTCCAGACAATCTGATGATCCCACTCACCAACTATGGGATTCCTTGGTGAGTCCCTCCACCCAGAGCAGCAGAATATTTCTGTCCCGTTAATTCTTAACTCCTCCTGTTCTTGTGCGGACTAATCTTTCTGTTGCTGTGACCTCTGACCCCTCTCTCCTCTCTCAGCATGTCGATGGGCTTCCTGGTGGAGGACGTGGCTCCCATCGTGTGGCGGGGGCTGATGGTGATGTCAGCGATAGAGAGACTGCTCAGGCAGGTAGGAACCATCTCCAAATCTTCGATCTCAGTGAAGCTGAACTGAAATCGGTTTGATTGTCTGATGTTAAGGAAACGGATGAGGACATTTCATCAGCAGAGACGAGGTGTGTGTGTGTGTGTGTGTGTGTGTGTGTGTGTGTGTGTTTTTGTAGGTGGACTGGGGCTCGCTGGACTATCTAGTGGTCGATATGCCTCCTGGGACAGGAGACGTCCAGCTGTCAATCACCCAGAACATCCCAATAGCAGGTGAGTCACACCAACACACACTACTGCTAAACCAATATATGTGCTACATATATTAATCTTAGCCTAATGCTAATATTAACAATAAAAAATGTCCTCAGCTTCTAAACATGTCCTCACTCTCAGGATAGACGTAAGGGCTGTTGTGTAGAACTGAACGACACTGTGCAGACGCTGCTCAGTATAAAGTCTCGTCATGTGATGTTTGTTGTGTTGTGTAGGTGCCGTCATCGTGTCGACGCCGCAGGACATCGCTCTGCTGGACGCTCGCAGAGGAGCCGAGATGTTCAAGAAAGTTAATGTGCCGGTAATCTGTGTGTGTGTGTGTGTGTGTGTGTTAATATAAACAGTTGTGTTCCCATGTTACAAAATGAAGTCAGCAGGCTACAGTAATGAAGAAACAGTTAGATCAAATGTATGTACTTTATGTAATGTAAGCGCTGATGGGATGAACTTACAGGAAGACGCACGTGTTGTGTTTGGGTTTTGTTCCTGCAGGTTCTCGGTCTGGTGCAGAACATGAGCGTCTTCCAGTGTCCAAACTGTAACCACCAGACTCACATCTTTGGCTCTGACGGGGCCCGACAGCTCGCTGACACACTGGGAGTCGAGTTATTAGGTAGGAGGATCAACAGGAGCCGGTTTGGAGCTTTTTCCTCTCACATTTCTGGCACTAATTTCTTGATGTTCGCTGATTTTCTAACTCTTACATAAACTCCATGACCTTTATGAACTATTTCAAGTACAGAAAATTTCGAGTAACAGACGTTTTTGATGGGTTTTGTTCTATAATGTCGGATTTTATCACCGTCTCCCTCCAGGTGACGTTCCCCTTCACCTAAACATCAGGGAGACGTCAGACAGAGGACAGCCAGTGGTCGTCTCCTCTCCAGACAGCCCCGAGGTCTCTGTTCTGTTCTGTTCTATTTAGGTTTTTGTTTTTTTGCTTTGTTTTGTAGAGAATAAAATCTGGTCACTGAAAATCCATCGAATGGAACAGAATAAATCACCAAACAATAAATTAATATAAAACAAGAGTCGAACAAACAGAGTTTAACTAAACTGTACTGATACATTCCTCCATTTATATAGTTTTCTATGGAAAATGTTTGTCACGTAATGATGTCTGTGCTTTATTCCCTCTGTGTGTGTGTGTGTGTGTGTTCACTTTCCAGGCGGAGGCGTACAGGAAGGTGGCATCTGCTGTGGTCCAGAGACTAAAGGAGGTCACTTGATTGAGAGACACTAACATGTAAACACACACGTGTAAACACACATATGTAAATGCACATATACAGGACAGAAAGAAACACAAACTTCTTTGTTGTCTTTACGCACAATACGTTAACAGTTCACAATTTTCACTGTTTATTACAGAATTACTGAAGAAATGTGATTCACTGAGTGAAGTGATGATATTTAATGAGACAGTGAAATAAATTCTGTTTACGATTTTCTGAATTACGTTTTTGAAATTTTGAAATCAACTCATTTAAAGTCATTTTCAGCGTGTTTGCATCTCTAAGTTCCAGTAACTGTTTCATATATTTAAACTTCATCATTCAAAGTTCCAGTGGAGGCAAAATTAATGACAATAAAATTAAAAAAAGAAACTGTGAAGATGATGGAGAACAATGTTTGCACTTTATTGTTTTGTAGATTAAATTTTAAATGGATAAAACTCAATAATCCACAGTGACAAACTGAAAATGTGTTTTTAGAAAAAAAAAATCTGGAAGCTGGAACTTCTGCTCCTGAGGTAAAAGTCTGAACACTTCAGTAAACAAGAGGTTTCAGTTAATGTTTCAGTCCAACAGACTCCAGATGTTTTAGATGTTAATCAGTGGATGAACAGTTTGTCTGGATTTAAATATTTATTTCAAACAGTATCTGTGTGTTTGCTCAGTCTTTGTAATAGGAACAGTATAAATATCTCTTCAAGCCACAAAATAAATTTTCAGTTTTGGGAAGAGGTTAAAATTGTCTTTTATTTTGTGAATCCTGTTTGATCCAGAGCGTAAACACCTTCAGGACAGTGATAAGTCGTATTTCCAGCCGTCTGGATCTCAGATGATGTGAGATTTATCTTTCAGGAAAAACAGAGGCTTCGCTCTGTGAGTTAAATGAAATGATGATGATGCAGAAAGTGGCACAAACAAAGTCTGAATAAAACTTTACAGCCCTGTGATCGAACCTGACGCGACCTGTGTGAATCTGCAGTGAAATAAACTCTGATCTGAATTAAACAACATAGTATGTAATACATAGTACAGTAATAACCTGTAAAATATATATTTTAAATTAATAACTAGTTCTTATGTGCAAAAGTACTGATTGTTGCCATAGTGACAGGCTGTATGTAATAAGAACATTTATAGATTTTGCCTGTTTTAAATTGAACAGTGTTTGCTGCTGTGTGTGTGATTTTTAGATGTAAACAGACTTTTTCTTCCCAAACTTCATTAATATATTAACATCCACAGGTTGGTAAGAAATAATTAGTCGTTACACAGATGGAGATTCACACTAAAACATCTGATTGGTCCTTTAATTCAGGAGCCGTCACAGCACCGTGCAGTTCCAGGACTGAACAGCAGAGGATGGTGGTTACACACTGAATAACCAAGTGATGCTGACGCACAGTGTGACCACACACAACAGTGAATATCCCACTTTCTGTCTTAGTAAATGTTTGAAGTCGTGTTATCTCTTGACAAATTATACACTGTCTGAAAGTATTTCAGGATCGTCGGATCAGTGCAGCAGCTGTCGACACAGAGTTGGTTCAGACTTGTGGCTCGTATTCTCAGGTGTGTGGTAACAGGCTGAATCGAAGGTTCGAGGCTCAAAAGGTAAAACTCCCAACGTTTCACCACAAAAGAAGAGTCCAAAGATAAAAAGGAGGAAATTGTAGTGTAAGTGAAATTTGTCTCTTCTCCCTTTTTTAGCACATTATTCATCTCTCGACCCGTTAGATTTATCACGTGACTCTTCTGGAGGGACCTGACCCCTAGTTTGGGAAGCACTAGACTAAACCACTTCAGTATTAATGATCAAATCATTTTTGAAGTGTTGTGTGAAGCTGTTCTTCCCTTTTTATTCTATAATTACAACAAAAGGTTGTTTCCCAGTTCTCTGCTGATGCTTTTTACTTATGGTTTAATTTATTTCCTGTTTCCACCCAGCTGTCACTCACCTCTTCACCATAGTCTTCTTCATTGTTTTCTGCCGTTGTACCTGCAGAACCTGCTGGAACCAACAAGTATTTTACTGGTTCCTGATTTATACAATGAAGTTTTACAGAAACTTTCAACTGAGGTAGAAGATGATAAAGAGGCAGGTCGACCAGTCGATGGTCAGAATAATTTAATCTTTAAATAATAACAGTCACAAATCTTGTTTGTTTTGATTTGGACAGAGTCACATGACTGTCTCCAGACGGAGGAGGAGTCAGAGACGTTACCAGACTGAGACTTCGGTTCACAGCGGACGTTTTCTTCACACACTCGTCGCCAGAAACTGTTGACCACAGCTGTGAAATGTCTCACTGTGTAGGCGCAGAACAACACCCAGATCCTGGGGGCCCGCACGCAGACACACACAGACACACACACAAAGACATACACACAAAGGCACACAAAGACACACACACACACAGAGGAGGGAGGGTTTCTCTGGAAAGGTGACAGGAATGAGTGGACAATAACTCGCCTCATCTGGGAAAATCTCTCTTTCAGTCTTTTGTGTGTTTTTAAGTGTGAGTAAGTGTGTGTGTGTGTGTGTGTGTGTGTGTGTGTGTGTGTGTGTGTGTGTGTTTGTGTGTGTGTGAGTCAGCCCACACTCTGATTTCTGGCTGGTGGTGTGACTGGCAGTTTGCCTTGAGGAGGGACAGCCAAGGACACACACACACACGCACACACACTTACACATGCACACACACATTCAAAGAAACACGCACATACTGTACATACAAAGTCATTTAAAAGTAAAAAGTGCTAAAATTCTATGATTAGAAATGTAAAACATTCAAAAACACACACACACAAGGATAAGAGAGAATTTCCCAGATGACTCAAAGTTCACTTTCACTTGGAATCTGACACAAAATGTCTCGTAAACTTTCCACCAAAACACGACATCTGAGATCAGAAATAGATCCTGAAGTTGCAGAGTCAGGATTTATTTTATGCCAGTAATACACAAGAGGAACTGTGGAAGTCAAGACAAGGTGTGAGAGGGTGGAGAGGCGAAACAAAGCCCCCGACGGAGGGAAGGATGGATTCCACTCAATATCAGCAGAGTCTGCGTGTAAACGTCCTGCAGTCAGGCAGGAAAGTGAAAGTGAAAAGAGTCTGGCTCCTAAAACAGAACCGAAGCAGACCTCAAGATCTGCCGTGAACCACTTCGAGAAATCTGAACGGCCCCCACAGCCGACCCCCCCCACCCCCCCCCCCCCCCCCCAGCCTCAGAGTCACTGAAAATCTGTGGGCAGGTCTTAAAGCTGCTGTGTGAGGACGGACTGAAAATACCTCAGAACCTGGAGTGATCTGCAGGAGGAGGCTGAAACTTTGGCAGACGGACGAATCATAGAAATAATTGTTGGAACAGAATAAGTGGCTCTCAGAGGAAAATGATCCCAGACTCAGTTTGTGTTTGTTTTTCAGATAAATCTCAGACTGAAAGGCACACACACACACACGATGATATTGTTGACCTCTCAGTCAACATATTAATTTTACCCCTCTCTCTCTCTCTGCAGAGAACTGACATCAAACTCGTTTAACCTTGTATCAGGAAGTCAATTCTATTTCAGCTCAGGAAATGAAGCAGACAGATGAGGAGGAAGAGGAGGAGGACAAGGAGGAGGAGGAGGAGATGAAGCTTCTCATCTTCAGTTCACTGGGAAACTTTACATCCACACAGAAACAACCTTTCCTGGATGTTTTCTGTCAGATGATCTTACTGCACAGTTTGTTTGATTCAGCCAACAAAGTAAATACGAGATTAAACCCAGAAAAAGTGACTTTCCCAAGATTCAAGGGAGCAAGTTACATGCTGCCAGACGAGTATTTACATAGATGTTTAATTTTTCAGCTTCTTCCTCCTGCATGTGAGTCATCACCATTGAGAGCAGACAGATGAATAATATAACAGACAGAAATATATTATTCATTCAGGTTATGTTGAGAAACTTTTCAAAACTTCTTTTCCTTCATGAAAACAGATTCATCAGAAGCTTTGAACAGAAATCCAGAGATTATATTTACATTTACTCTTTGGTCACGTGATGGATTCTGTTGATTAACAGTAAAATAATGACAGTCACAGCACACTTCACTTTCATTAATGTACCAACCAACATGCTATGAACATGAAGCCATAAATTTGACTCTATTTAATGTTTTCTGCTAACTTGTCTTTGTATTGCTTTCTTCTTCTTCTCCTTCTAGGGGTCTATAGGGGTTATAAAGCATCACTATGAACAGGTGAGCATTAGGACATTTGAGAGCCTCTGGATTTCATGGGTCAAAGGTCAGTCACACTGAACCATGCTAGAAGTGAAAGAGGCGGGCCAATGTCTTTGAGCTGTGATGTCATTCAGCTTCTTTCTGTTTACATCTAGCTGTAGTACGGTGGCCCCCGTAGGACACAGCATGACGGTCAGCTCCCTGGTCCAGTCCAGCCACGGTCAGTACGATCCTCTCTCAGCTGTCAACCATTCCCAGACTGAAGCTTTAGCTTAACAGTCACTGAACAGTGTAAACACACGTTAACAGTGTGAGTTTATTTCTGCACTTTCAGAGTAAAACATCCTCAGATTGTAAAATCCAGAGCTCTGAGCACATCACTGGCTCAAACAGGAAGGTTTCCACACGAAGCAGAGAAACAGAACAATACAACCACATTATTTCTATTACTGTGTCTCTTTCAGCTAAGACACAAAAACACGTCATCATTGTGGATGATGATAAAATCTTATTGCAGATCTACATCAGGTCACAGCTTCTGTTCAGCTGCAGCTGAATCACGTCTGTCGCTCTTTCAGCTGCGTCTCTCATTTCCATTTTCTTCTTTCTCCATCTCCATCCAGCGTGTGTGTGTGTGTGTGTTTGTGTGTTTGTGTGTGTTTGTGTGTGTGTGTGTGTTTGTGTGTGTGCTGAGTTTGGTTCCTTTTGTGCCAGCCTTCAGTCTGTGTTGTACATTTGCATAATATGGAATACACACATTAAATACACACTAGTACTTGTGTGTGTATCTGCACGTGTTTGTGTAATGAGCATGCCTGTGTGTGAGCGTAAGTCGGTGAATGTGAATATTCTTTTGTGTGCATGTGTGTATACTTGTGAGTGTGTGTTCTGTCCACATTTGCATACATCTTCATGAATGCATGTGTGTGTTTGTGTAAGTGCATGTCAGTGTGTAAAGATGCTCGCTTGAGTCGGGGGGGTTTTTTTTGTGTGTGTGTGTGTGTGTGTGTGTGTGTGTGTGTGTAGCTGTGTGTTTGTGCTTCAGTCAGCACTGAAATGAAATATAACTCCTCATTGTTATGAAAACCACATCCTGCATTCCCAAATTAGAGAAGAAGAAGAAGAAAATGAGTGGGAGAGAAACTTTACAAACATAGAAACAAACACAGCTTCCCCCTCGCCCTCTTCTTCTTCTTCTTCTTCTGCTCCGTATTTGGAGGCGCAGGTGAAGACTTGGATTTCTAAACAATGACAGAAAAAGATGTTTGGAGGGAGAAGATGAGGGCCTATGTGTTGAAACCATAAACTTTATGAAAACGTGGCCAAAATATGGTGTTTCTGTCTCTGTCTGTGTCGGAACCACAGGTTTCTGATGACAAAGCCTGAGAATTCAGTTTCTGCATCTTTCTGTAAAATTAGAGACTGAAGACACGTCAAGGTCAAAACAGGTGTTTATCCTCATCCTTTCTTATTTCACTGTTGTTTTCATCTTCTGGTCATTTTGGGACGTTTAAGCAATAATGGCACAAAAAGTCATAGATGGGAACACGTGTAATGTTGTGAGTGTGGAGCTGTTCCCACATATATGAGCAATAACGATAAAAATAAAAGGATAGATTAATAATGAAACATCCTTCATTCAAACATACATTTATTTCTAAATGACTAGCAGGTGCTGCTTTTCCCCAAATGACCTGTCACCTCCTGGCGTATTGGCAGGGAACCGCCGACTGTATAATCACTGGCCAACCCCCTCTACTCATGTTGTCAGATCTCTGTCTAGTGCAGAAAAAAACAAGATGGCTGCCATTAGATTTCTTATCTTGCTAATGGAGAGTCATATGCAGATCAGGGTAAATGGATGGGTTTGAACCAGGGAAAGAAAATGAAAAATGTAAATGGAGCTGACTGATACCCAAACTGTCGATGTCCCAAACCTGAAAACATATTTAACCCCAGACTGAACGTACGTACGTTTCCCAATCATCCACAGGGACGAGCGTGCACTAACCTACTAAACCCAAACAGAAAACATGCATCAGCAGCAGCTGTTTAACGAGCGCTGAGAAGTTTCCCGAAACAGCAGCTGAGCTCTGGGTTTGACAGAACGCTGCCAGAACAGTCAAAGTTGGTCAAAGTTTAAACGGTTTGAACTGACGCTGGTGTTTTTCTTGAGCGTTCCCTACACCAGGAGGAGGAGGAGAGCTGCTGCCTTGATGGGTGGTTGAGAGTGACCTTAGAGTTTTAGGATGGACTTTTCCTTTATTTGGTTCATGATGAAGGAGGTCAATAGATTCTTCACACTCATCTTATTACAGTTAGCCTCGCCCACACACTTTCCTCTCCATGGACACACACATACGGACACACACACACACAGTCCTCGTTGACCTTGCGATCACTGCTCTCGCCTGCAGCCCCGAGCGTTGCCTCGCTGCCATGACGACGCAGCTGTACCGCTTGTGGTCGGATAAACAGCAGCAGCTGGTTCCAATTGTGCTGTGTCACTGTGTGTGTGTATGTGTGTGTGTGTGTGTTCTCATTAAGGCAGCACCCCCACACTCCTCCAGTCATCTGTCTTTTTCTATGGGGAGAACAAGGTGAAACCTCCTCCTCCTCCTCCTTCTTTTTACTCTTCCTCTCTCCTAATCTTTTGGTCTCCCCCCCTTCTCATACTCTCCCTCTTTCCTTCTTCTTCTGTTTCCTCTCCTCTGCTGCCTCCCTCTCCTCTCTCCTCCCCCCATTTTATGTCCTCCTCTTTCGCCCCCTCTCCTGACAGAAGCTACACACATACCTTACACAGACAGAAAAAGTAGTCCTGCTTCAGTAACTGGGTCGTACCAATCGATGGTGGAAAACAGGACAGTAGTGAATCAAGACGATTATTTTATGAGTTGCCTTTATAATGTGGTCACAGGACATAAAGTAGCAGTGGACATTAAATGTGTCATTGAAAACAGTAGCGTGGACAGTCACAAATCCCAAAGCCCTATGCTTGGTCCTGAATGGTGGGGATAAGATGTGGTGCGGATGGTCGGGGAGGCAGGAGGGGGCCTGGTCTTGGAGGGGGGCCTGGTCTGGATGTGATGAAAGCACAGACGAGGGTTTGGGGTCTGTTTATGCATCTGTTTTAAACTGTGTCTGTGCCCTTGACACCGTGTGACGCAGCTAAAGGGCGGCGGCAGCCTCCCCAGGTCATAGGTCAGCGCTGTCAAGGCTGTTTGCTGATGGTCAAAAGTGCAAATTCACATGTCAGAGTTCAGAGTTCACCACAAAGTGTTGCTGTTTGAAATGATGCTGAGATGACAGAACCTCAAACCTCCCTCTTCTTCTCCTGTCCTGTTTTTTTTTTTAAAGCTGGTTCATTCCTCTGCTCCTCCTCCTCCTCCTCTTCATATTCATCTCATCTTCCTCCTTCTTCCTCTCCTTTTACTGTCTGATTAATAAACCTAATTGATTAAGTTGCAGCTTGATTGACTGTACTTTCAGGGGAAATCGGACATGTGAGCCCCTCCCCCTCTTATTTCCCATGATGCTCTGTGCTCCACTGGTTTGAAGCAGAACAAAGATGGAGTACAACGCCCTGTTCAACCTTCTCCTGTCAAAAGATGGTGCCTCCCTTTGTCTTGTTAAAGGTCTGTGTGTGTGTTTGTGTGTGTGTGTGTGTGTGTTGGAGGGTTAATAAGCTCTGTGGTTCACCTGAGTCTCTCAAGCCTCAGGACAGGCGACCAGACATGTGTGTTTTGCGTGTGTGTTGTGTGTGTTGTGTATGTGTTGTGTGTCTTGTGTGTGTTGTGTGTGTGTGTGTGTGTGTGAATAATTTATAGCTGTAGAGAAAACCGCAGTTTCATTTCTTTCTCTCTGTGATTGCAGTTTCTCAGCAGCGCCGTGATAACAGCTCTGTTTAATGAATCAGTGCACACAGCGACCACAGCATTACGCCTTACAGTGCAGGCAGTTATGTGCTGGAACTATTTCTCTGCAAACAACAGCCGAGTGTTGTGAGTCCTGAGGTGCCACGCCACCTACCTCTGTCTGAAACCACCAACTGAGCTGCTTACATTTCTGTTTGTGTCCAGACTAAATAAACAGGCTACAGAGTGTTAGTCTGCGTGTTTTGTGTTTTAGCCTGGCTAGCTGTTTCCCCCTGCTTCCAGCCTTAATGCTAAGCTCCTCTTCCTTGCTAAAAGCCAAATTTACTGTGTTTAATTTAATGCTTTTTAAGGGATTTTTTAAAAACCAGAATCCATGTTTTCTCTGCCCATAAGACCCCTCAGTGTTTTTGATACTCATCCTAAAGTGGAGTGCTGATTGATAAGTTTGAGTTTGGTTTGATTTATCAGGTTTTACTGGGGTTTGCCTGAAGCGTAAACTGCTAACGTTAGCTTAAACGCTGATATGAAAGCATCCTGGACCAGCTCCCTCTCCTCCGAACTGGACCTTTATAGACGTAACCTGTGAATTTCCTGCTTTTGGTTCATGTTTGGCTTCCAGGTGTGAAGCTGCATCTGATGAAAAATGCAGAGGTTGTTGCACTTTTCTGGTTTTTTGCTTTTCAGCACCTGCAGGAAGGAAAATGTTGCTTTGATTTGATTTGATAGGAGGTTACCCTTCACCAAGCATCTCCTCCGTGGGCCTTTTCCACAGCAGACACTTTGACACACACAGCACAGGTGTAAACGACAGCATTAATGATGAATGAACTGCATTCAGGTGTGTCAGAGCAGGATTCTACTGTTGTGTTCTAGTGTGTGATCTGTCGCTTTCCTGGTTCACTGAGATACTTAAATGACACAGTGCTTCACTAACAGTATCATCACATGCTGTGAATAAAGGTCTGTTATATGGGCTGTTGTCTGTCAGGTGCTGTGGCTTAGCTGGTCAAAGCACCTGTCTTGTAAACAGGGGATCCTGGGTTCAAATCCCAGCAGCACCTTGATGTTTCCCTGCTTGTTTGCATGTGTGTCTTTGTCCTTTTGTAATAAGGAAAGAAAAAAATATATTTATAATGAAAAACTGGATCAAAGCCACAAACCTGCAAACGCTGAATTGTTGTGATTCACTTCACGTAGATTGATGATAGAGACCTGATTGTGTTCACATCTTTCTGAGCTAAAACACACACACACAGACTCTTTGTATTAAACTGGTGTGGAAATGTTTTCCTCTTAAAGCACCTACAGAGAAGCAGGTCCTGCATCAGGGTCAGCAGATCTTCAAAGACAAGAATAAAACTGTTGTTTTGCTTTGATATCACAAGAGTTTGCTTCAAAAAGCCTTTCACCCCTCAGATCCTTCCTCTGTCGCTCAGGTGCTGTGGCTTAGCTGGTTAATGCACCTGTCTTGTAAACTGGAGCTCCTGGGTTCAAATCCCCGCAGTACGTTACAGTCCTGGACTCTAAGTGTTGCTCATCATTTCCATGCACCTGCACAGTCCAGCTGACTGCTTCTAAAGCTCAGTGTTGGCCAGAATAGTCTTTTCTAGGTGGTACAGTTCCACATGACCACTAGATGTCTCTTAATAAAACATTGCTGTGGGTGGTAACAAGCTGTTTGCAAAGAGCAGCAACATCATCATCATCATCATCAAGATTCACTGTTTCCAGATTGAATCTGAATTTTGTTATAAACACAATAAATGTTTTGACCCAGAAAAACATCCAACCTGGTGAAGAAGTGCTTCAGTGTTTATCTGTGAGCGCACTGACAACGTGAACACACAGAGACAAACTGACTGTGTGTGTGTGTGTGTGTGTGTGGAAGATGAAAGGGATGCAGACTGGCCTCAGGCTCCAATTAAAAACAGGCTGAGGTTGCTATGGCGATACAGGTGAACTGAAGTACTTTATGAAATATTACTGACGGACGGACCGACTGGTTTACTCCTCCAGCAAAGAACAAACTGTTCTGTGGATGTTTCCTGTGTCCAGGTCAATGTTTAAACGTCACTGTGTCTGATCTGTTTCTCACCTTTTTACTTCGATTGTTGTGTTTTTTTTTTTTCCCACCCCACCCCTCTCCCATCCTATCCCACCCCACCCCTCTCCCATCCTACCCTACCCCTCTCCCATCCCACCCCACCCCCATCTGCTCACCTGTTCCTCATTCCCTCATCAAGACCTTTGTATGTACACTGGTCCACTTGTTCTTGTTCGTCCCAGCTGTAGTTTTCCAGCCTTTTTCTACCCACCACATTTTGACCTGATTGTTTTTGACCTCCTGTTCTTGCCTGCACTTTAAATAACGGTGAACCGTTTGAACTTTTCTCCAGAGTCTCTCCTTGTCCTTCTCCGTGTGTGTGTGTGTGTGTGTGTGTGTGTGTGTGTAGGGGGGGGGGGGCTGTGGCACATTATCAGGATCTTTAGTACAAACATTATTTCTCCCCTCAGGATGAATTATAACCTTGGTGACCCTCTGTCTCTTCATCCAGTGCCATCATCAGGTCAAAGTTTGAATTTGTACTTTGGTTTGTGACCAAATATGTAAAAAACAAAACTCCCATCGGCCTCAGTCGCACTTGGTTTTGTGAGAATAATGAAATGCTGCAGTGCGAAGATGGTGAACACGGTAACATTAAACCTGCTAAACATTAGCATCTGTCTCAAAGCACCGTTGTGCCTCATGACTCTGTTCTGCTGTGAAACACCAAGCTACTGTAGAGAGGAAACACGGACAGAGACTTTCAGGAGTGAGGAAGAGGAGGCTGATGCAGACGAGCTGGTGATGAAGAGTCGGTCTGTTGTGTCTGGAAAGCGAAATGTGTGCAGGCAGCTCTAACTGCGTTACAGTAACGGATAACCAGATTCATCAGCAGTGCTGCTGTGTGCAGCTGCATCACTAACTCTCTTCTCTTCCACTTCTTCAAATTCTGTTTCTTCTGTTAATAATCTCCATCCTCTTATTTTCCCTCTGAAGCTCTTTAACACGAGGAAGTTCACTTTTCAGTATTTAGGGTTTTTTGTGCGTTTCCCTGTTAACGATGAAAACACAGCATTTTCTACTTTTTTATTTTTAATCCTTCTGCTTTCACTTCCCCATTCTGTTCTTCTTCCACTCTTCGTGATTTTAAATATACTTTAGTTCACTAACACAAACGGTAAAGATCCAGAGCTGTAAACCACTGCTGCTGGTTTTACTGGTTGTCAGCTGATCAGCACAGAAAATCCACAGCTATGTTTGAGATAATGTAGAATCACTTTCACTTTTCAGCTTTGACTGATGCTGCTGCAGAGTCACTAGAGTTGTTGTTGTTGTTGTTGTTGATATTGTTGTTGATGTGTTGTTGTTGTTGGTTCATGCAGCTGTGAGTGAAGGAGCTACTGCTCAGGAAAGAAATGAACAGAATGCTGCTTCACTTCCCAGGAAAAGAGAGAGAGGGAGAGGGAAAGGTGATTCATTCCAGGCTTTTGTTTCAATAATAAGGCTGTTTCCTTCTCTGGACACACACACACACACACACACACACACACACACACACACACACACACACACACACACACACACTTAGACTCTTCCCGTATGAGTTGACTGTTGTGTTGTGCCTGTCAGTTGGTTTTTATCCTACAGCTACCTTCACCCTCCTCCTTCTGTCAGCAGTGTGTGTGTGTGTGTGTGTGTGTGTGTGTGTGTGTGTGTGTGTGTGTGTGTGTGTGTGTGTGTGTGTGTGTGTGTGTGTGTGTGTGTGTGTGTGGAAGCTTGCAGCCCAGCTCTGTCCAAAGGTTAAAAAAATACACCTAAACCATAAACGTGTAAAATCCAGATGAGATTGAAGCCACACTGATGCGTCTCAGTTGTCCAGATCGTAAATGTGATGACAGTCCGTCTCTGTTGTCTCCGCCTCGTGTAAACCAGGGTCAGGCCTCCTCCAGTCCAGAAGGAGCTTTAGCAGTTTAGTTAAAACAACAACAGTTTAGCTGGTATCAGCTAACAACTATCCACATGAGCAATTCATAACCATGAACTCTGAGTGAGACACAAGTTTTATTGTCTTCACAGGCCATAACTCTGACACGCCCTCACCCATGCCACTGATCAGGGATCAGATAAACTCTCCTTGCATTTGATCATATGAGTTGAGTCACACTACAGGTATGATCAGATAAACTCTCCTTGCATTTGATCATATGAGTTGAGTCACACTACAGGGGGAGGAGGGATTACATACTGTATGTGTCTGAGGAGACAAACGTATTGGCCGTCCATTTATCACAGGGTTGTCTGTCTGTCTGTGTGTCTGTCTGTCTGTCTGTCTGTCTGTCTGTCTGTCTGTGTGTCTTTCTGTCTGTTGGACACGTTGCTTCATGTTTGTCACATCAGGTCTTTGTCAGGCTCAGGTCATGTGATCTGGGCCTGACGTGGAGCTGTTTATCACATGACGTGATGATGTTACCAGCTGCACATGAACTGTTGAGCAAACTTTTCATCAGTGTCGGGTCAGATAAAGATAAATATCCAGGTTTATTTTCTCTCTCTCTCACACACACACACTAACACTTCTTTTTAAATGTCACCTCTCTCTCTCTCTCCTCTGTCTCTCATGGTGTCTCTCACCCTTCCCTCTCCTCATTATGCAAACTCACGCCTCGCCCCTCCCTCCCCCAACCTCCCTCTCTCACCTTCCTCTCTCTCTCTCTCTCTTTCTGACTGTCACCTTTCTCTCCTCTTTTTCCTTCTGTCTCTGCTTCACCTTCACACTCATTATTCTGCACGTTCTTCTCTCTCTCTCTCTGTTTTTCTTCTCCTCTCACTGTTGGTGTTGTTCCAGGTGTGGTCTTGGCCCTGTGGTTTCAGAACGAGCGGAACAGCGTCTTCATAAATGGAAAAGAAAACGTGCTCCTGGTGTGAATACAGAAGAAAAACTTCTCTGACTCTTCAGACATTATGCTGCGTTCACATCACATCAAGATCTACAGACACATCAACAAACTGTTGGCGGAACGGCTGCAAGTGCTGGAACAGACTGTTCATTAAAAGGCTTTTCTGAGGTTGGTGTGGGAGAACTCGGCGGGCCTGCACAGAACCCTGACCTCAGCTCCCATCCAGCACCTCTGGGATGAACTGGACAGCCTCACTGATGCCGCGGTGTCTGACAGAGAACAAATCCCTGCATCCAGGTTCGACATCTGCTGGAAAGGTTAAAACGCGCATGGTCACATGGTTTACTCCCACGTCACGTGACGTAAAGTTCACATGAAGTTCACATCATTAAAGTACAACTGTTTTCTTGCCTCACACACCCATCACATATTTTACCAAAATGTTTTATATTATAGTACACACACACACACACACACACACACAGTATCAGGGACTGCCAGCTGCTCTCCTCTGCAGCAAAGACCCCCTGTGGAGGCCTGTTAAACCTGTGTGTGTGTGTGTGTGTGTGTGTTGTCTCCACCCTCATATTAAGCAGATAAAGTCGTCATTTACTGATGAAAATAACCAAATGAAAATGACAGAAAATAATGTTTTTTCTCCAACTGCTTTAACCATGTAGGGTGCGTGTGTGTGTGTGTTGTTACAGTAGAAAACAATGAATTGTAATGAAAGGAAACTGAGGCAAACTGTATTATGAATGAGGGTTTCTTTATTGTTGTTAGCTTAGCAGCGGGAGTTGTAAAAATCCATGGCAGACTGAGGTTGAACTTTGAAGTTTCAGAAAGCTGGAATATGCAGAGCAGAGCTGCTGCTGCTGCTGGTTCCTCTCAGCATCAACGCCATCATCATCAGACTCTGTCGCCGGTGCTTCGTACGTACGGTACAACAGTGTGACGGCCGGAGTTCAGTCTGTGAATCAGTGTGAGCTCTGAGCACAGCAGGAGATCTCTCATCATGCTGCTGTCTAATCTTACATTTAGACTAATGCAGAAATGATGTTCTCCAGTTAGAACTGGAAAATGATTCTACCAGACAAACTCTACAAGACAGGTTTATGATCGCAGCTGTAACTATATACTCCATCTGTGAACTTGAAACGTGTTTGAGAGCCTTGCTCAAGGGCACCTCAGGGGAGGTAATGAGGAAACTGTCCACCCTGGTTTATTTTCCCAGTCTAGGGATTGAGCCAGCGACGTAACGGTCACAAGCTTCTTCATGAACCAGTGCTCAGTGTCTTTCTCTGTGCCTGTCTTAATAAAACCATATCAAACACTTCCAGCTGAACGCTCTTTATTTGACTCCAACAGAAGAAAATGAGTCATACTGAAGAAAACAGGGTTAGCTAAGAAAAGAAACTGCACCTCTGAGCACTAAACTTTTTTGGGTTGTTTATTAAAAAACTGGTAAATAAAATCACTGCTCCGAAACATTAAACTGTCCATTTCTTTCACAGAAGGTAATAGTGTTATTCTTATCAGATTCATGGTAAATGATATCAGGATATCATACCATGTGTTATAAAAAGGGAGTGGTTGTGTTGTTGTTGTGTCTCTGTATAATTCACAGCTTCGGTGTGTCAGTGTGAAGCTGCTGGCAGACTTTAACCTCTGAAAATGAAACACAGTCTACTCCACTCTTTGCTCTGTACGTGCGATCGCTCCCAGCGTGGCGGCGTCTTCCCAGCCTGCTTTGCATTTGACTGCAGGGTTCGGGATCAAAGAGAGGAAGTCACGAGGCAGGCAGCGGCAGGCCTCATCTGATGAAACATTGCTGCTGCTGCTGCTGCCAGGAGGCCTGGGAGAAGTTTTACTGTACAACCCACATGCTTCGCCTTTACACTTTAGACGCTCGGCTGGCGAGCTGGCTCAGGGCGAATCGCTGGTGGCGCAGGTGGGGGGTCACTGTATCGCTCAAGGACTTGCTGACAGAATTCGAAGGAGCTGACGAACTCACACTGACTCCAACTGGTGGCTCTTCTTGTGACTACAAGTGGATGTTGTACTGCAGGGTTAGATATTTAGGTAACTATAAATATTTTACTGATCAGTTCAGTATCAACATATTTTCCTGTCGTCAGACATGGAAATAAACAACATGTCTTCATTGTTTTAACAGTTATTGTTATCTTGAACGACACATGGTGGACAATAATACCAGCATTTATAATGGTGGTATTATTAAAATAATAAATTAAATATCAGAAGAAAGAAATGATCAAAGAAGATAAAATGTTCACAGAATAATAATCTCAAACCTGAACAGACCAGAGTCGTGTGATGGTTTGGGGGTGAGTCAGAGTGAAATCCTGCCGGATCCGGCTCGTTCACAGCTCTGTGTCGTTGGATTGTTGGAGAGGAGGGAGATATAAATACTCAGACAGCTTCCTGCTTCTCCCTGCTGGGGTTCAGTGTTACAGCCGTCCCAGCTGAGCACACACCCAGACACAAAAGACCGGACCAGGCCGCTTCATGAAGCCCGGCGGACTGAAAGAGGCCTTCAGAAAGGATTATCACACAAGTCTCCTTCATAGATTCATTCAGAGCGTGACAGGAGGAGGCGAACAAAGACAAAAGAGATTTAAAGGTTATGTTTTAAAAAGACACAAGTTAATGAAGTAATGCCGTGACTGCTGGTGAAACTACAGCTACTACAATTACCATACTGGAAAAAAATTTAATGTACTCATGGACGTTCCAACACTGTTAACATTACAATTCCCACAACTGCAACAGCTTCTGTTATTAATTAAAATTTTAAAGAAAATTTGAAATGAACTTGCTTTTCATAAGAAACTGAGCAAGAAAACGTGTCAGTGTGTTCCTAAGTGAAAAAAGACTGAGTCCGATGACTGAGTCCGATGACTGAGTCTGATGACTGATTCTGATGACTGATTCTGATATCCCTGATGGATAAATACTGACATGGCTGATCATCGTAAATCATCTGCTGTGAACCCTGCATCGTGATATGAGGGGAAATCCTGCCTGTGAAGGAGCAGCTGCAGTTTATAAACCACCAGCGTCCCTGTTCGCTTCAGAGCTGCTGCAGAGCCAGAGGAGAGGACAGGACGTCCTCTCAGCCGATCTGATGTCTTTTTCAAAGCTCATTCACCCTCAGGGCTTTACTTTCGGAGTGGGTTTTAAGGAGATTTTCCCAAGAAAAAAATCTGTTTCGTAAGCCCTGGAGTGTTACGTTTCAATGATGTGTGTGTGAGAGAAGAAGAGAGAAAACTGGGAGAGTCTCTTTCTGTCATTGATGCTGTTTCAGAGCTGTGGTGTTTTATAATCTTAATTTTGCTCTGTGCTTCAGTGCAAGACTCAGGACGAGCAGCAGGGCGGGAATCAGCTGATGGAGAGCTGGCACTCACTGTCTTATCAGCCAGGAGAGTTTTAATATCAGCGAATCCAGATGATCCGGGGTCGGATCAAATTGTGCTAAGTAAAACAGTGTCATTAGCTAAATTTTGCTCTGACAATGTGTAGAAATATAAAGAAACATAAACACTGGACTTTAGTTCAGTACTTAACTGCACTGAATTTCATTCCGCTCCTGGGAGTAAAGGACTCCTCCTGTCACACTGGAGATCCACTTGTACTGAAATATTGTTTACTGACTTCCTCTCAGCATCAGGTCTCAGGTCTTCCTTACTGAACAGTGCCCCCCCCCCCCCCCCCCCCCCTCCCCGCTGACCCAGACCTGCATCACCACACATCAGAGCAATCATGTCATTAAATCAGCTGATGACACCACAGCAGAGCGGCTCTTCACTAACGAGGATGAATCAGCCCACAGAGATGAAGCCATGCGGCTCCAGATCTGGTGCAAGGACAACAATCCCTCTCTCAAAGTCAACGAGGCAGACGAGATGGTTCTTGACTGCAGAAGGACCTCTTCACATCAGTGGAGGCGGCGTTCGGCCACATATTCCTCAGTGAGACGGCCCTTAATGGAACCAGAAACACGGCCTGCGTTGCACAGGCACATCAACGCTTCTGTTTCCTGGAGACTGAAGAGAGACTGTGATCACCCATCCTAACCAGCTGTTACAGATGTGACACAGAGAGCATCCTGCCCAGCTACAGCACAGCCATCAGGGAATATGTTAAGTGTGAAGACACACAGGAAATTTTGTTTTTATGTGGCTGTGTTATGTAAAGGTGGAATAAAGAAATGTTGATAAAAAGATTTACACACATTTTTCCCCACAAACGCAAGAAACTGCACAGGAAATGTTTCAGGCACTGAGCTCAACCCCACGACGTGAGGGCAGGGTCTACAAAAAGGCCCTGTCCTCAGAGGTTTTACTGACAGACAGGACATTTCAACAGCAGCATCACCGGCCACTCACTGCATCCTGTTACAATGTCTTCAGAGAAAAGAGCAAGAAAAAACTCAGAAGAATCATCACCCATGCACCCAAAGTCGCTGACATCCCTGAAACCCACCTCCCAGACCTTTACAGTGAAAAGAAGAGCAGACTCCATCACTGAGGACCCTTCACACCCCCCGCACCGTTCCCTTCAGCTCCTCCCATCAGCACCTCCGGCCACAAATGTATTTCTACGTGAGTCTTTTGTAGTCTTTTGTTTTGAATCTTGGCTCTTTCCAAACCCAGTGCTAAGGACAACACACGGGAACTTAAAGCTCGAAACACCCCCTCGAAATGATCGGGTTTACTGAAGGTGTTCCTCTGCAGCTTCATTTATTGCACACGTCACTTTACAAGACTCATTATGTGCCTTTTGCTCTGCGCCTCAGCAGAGAGCGTCACATTTGCAATGCTAATGACTGTTAATGTGCTGGATGGGAGTCATTATGTATGTTTTGCACTATATGCTTTACATTCTTGTCACCAGGGGAGGAAAGTAACTCATCAAGTTGTTTTTCAAAGCATTGTTTTGAGCACATTGTAAAATCAGTAATTCCACTCACGTCACAGACGTCTGACAAAGTTTTACTTGAACACTTTTGTGAAGAAAAGAAATCCGGAGCAGCCCTCAGCAGTTGTCCAGTATGCTGTCGTTTTCCTCACCAGCTGATCTGTCAGAAAGTTTTCTCAGGACGAAAAAAAGAATTTAGTTTTGAACTGTGGAAGGATTGGGTGTTAAGATGGTTTCATACTAAATCATTAACAGACAAGACATCCCTCCAGCGGTTGCAATGGTTCGTCGAGGTCAATCTTTAAACTGTGCATGTGTTTGCCAACCAGGAGAGAGATGAGATGCCAGTGTTATTCCTGTGTGGTCAGAGAAATAACATTCTCCCACTTACCTTTAACCTGTTCCCTGTGCTGCTTAACTGTTGCTCCACATCACTTGCTTTACATAATGAGCTCTGCTTGTTGCATCCGCTGTGTTTTATTTATATTCTTAATTATTTATTGCATGTTACTGCAGCTTGTCGTTCAAGAGGAACCACATTTTGTTCCTCTTATACAAGAAAATGATGAATTAAAGCTGCCTGAACTTGAACTTCCTGCTGTTTCTTCTGATAACACTGCCTCCACATCCTGCCTTGCTCAGAGGAACTTCATCAGCAGTGGTTGAAGAGACATAGAGTGAGAGCCCTGCTCCTTCTCCTTTTTCACAGCCAGTCGGAGGCCTGTGCTGCTGCAGTCGTCTCTCGTGCAGAGTTTGATAGTGTTGTGTTACAGCACCACAAACTTTTGATTCTCGGAGAACTGAAGGATCTGGATCCATGCTGAGGAAAGAAGAAAAAAAAAAGCCCTGTCAGGATTTTACAAACCAGAAAGGTGTGAAACATGAAAGGCTGACAGAAAGTGGAAAATCTGCAGATTCCATATGGAGGTGCTGATGGTGCAGCGCCTTCAGCAGGGGTCGCCTGTGGCAGCCACTGACTGCACTGCATACACTCTGTTACTCTTCAAATAACACACCCACAACCCAACCTCCTCAGCAAGTTCTACTTTTGTGTCAGTTTACTACATTTCCCAAAATGCCCCTCAACAGTGTGAAAAACCCTGAATGTGGGTCCTTCTTCTGACTCCAACCTGTGTCCAGAGTGAACACCTGACCTCGCAGCATGTGCTTCGTGACCTGTATGCTGCAGCCTGCAGTCAGGACCAGTGATCACACAAAACACAAACCAGAAAGCGTGAGCAGTGAACACTGAGCACAAGTAACAAACCTGCAACAACATGCTACACTCAGTGGCTCCTTATCAGGAATGTGGGCTTGCGAGTATTTGATTGGTGTGATGACGCGCTGTGGTCCAGGAAAAGCTGAGCCACGTTCAACTTTTCTCTGTCGTTCCTTCTTGTCCCATGTGATGGGAATGCCATTTCACTGTCAGGCAGCTCTGTCTGTGACTGCAGGCGTTCGACCCAAACCTGTCCTCCAGCTACGCTGCGTTCACACTGGTCTGTGTTTCCACTTCTCTGATGGATCTGTGCCCGTGGGACTGTTACATCACTGGTGCACCCCACCTCTCCTCATTTGCATTTGACCACTTATCCAGAGACAGACACAGAACATCTCTGACATATGTTTTCTTTTGTATTGTCTCTTTTTGTTTATTCTTACTTGTTTTAGGGGCTTTTTGAGGATTTCACATGTTTAAAGTCTTTAATGCTGTGTATGCTTTTAAATTTCATCTTGCACTGGGCTAATTTTAGATATCTGACCCATCCCCACAGAGTCTGTTCACTCTTTTCTGGGTGAGCGTAGTCTTTCTGAGCTCTGAGGCTCATTAACACAGCATTGCACTCGAGGGAATCCACTGGAACCAGCAGCCCATATTGATCCCAGCCCAGAACAACTGAAATATAAATGAAGGGTTTTCACTGTGGACTCCTTTGTGCACCCGCGGCCCACCATTATCCCACAGTGTTTGCGGTGCTTCTTGCTGATACTGTCAATATTGTGACTGGAACATCACAGTGTTGCTTTAACTTAATTATTAAGGAAAATGTATAGGATATATGTAGGTAAGGTATTTTTAGATGAAGATCACAAGAAGCCAACCAGGACACTAAAAGGTTTAGTAGGAATTGGAATTAGATTATTCCAATGGAACTAGGAATCAAAGTAAATAAAATTTTTGCTGATGGAATGATGGACTGGCACAATGTTTTAGTTTTCTGTATCACAAAAGCAGGACATGCAAGATCTGAGGACTTCACAATGGTGATCACACAGACATCATGTATCTCTGGACCTGCGTTCCATTATATCACATTATACAGAACATAATTAAACAATTTTTCACAGAAAAAAAAACCCCCCAGCATAATTACATCAGAGAGAATGATGAAGCAAGAGCGAGATTTTAATTTGTATTTAGATGCTTTGGCAACATGGTTCATCTAACATTCATGCCAATAAAGAGGATTAGCCTATTGAAATGAATCAGAAAAGAGAAAGAGACATGAAGACAGAAAGAAAGAAAGAAATATTTATTATACGTGTACATAAAACAGGATCAGAGAGACAGTCATACAATGAGTAGAAGGGAGAAAAACAGAAATAGGCAACACAAAGCACAATGCTTTAACCCTCATTTAGCTGCCTTACTGTCCCATATAGAAATAAATGATATATATTAAAACATACAGTATATAGGTTTGTCTGCATGACTATTGACACCATGATTCCATGTGTAGGTAAATTTTGCAGCTTTGTTAGTTTTGTTCAGTTTTCACTGTTCATGCTTTCTTTTTGCCATGAGCAGATTTTACTGTATTGTCTAACTTTGATCTTTATCTGCTGTTTTGGCAGCACACACGTTTTTATCTGCCACTGATGACAAAACAATTAGTTGACAAATCTATTGGTTCATTGATGGAAAACCGATGACAATTTTTACAGCACTGAAAGCAGAGCCACAGACAAAAAACTCAAGCAGAAAAAAAAAAAAACACTGAGTAGTTAAAGCAGATGTGAGTGTAAGTATGACTCTATACGCCCCAGTGTGCTGAAGGAATTTATGATTTAGCAGTTAAACTAAAAACTATTGCTGATTACAGCAGCATTCATACTGAATACAAAGATTTTCCTCTTACCTGCAAGGTAAAAAAAAAAGACTGATTACTTTTAAGACTATATTACAAATCAGGCAAAGTGGGCGACTGCCCCAGGGCCGAGGGCCCTCAGGGGGCCTGAAGGCTTCAGGTTCACTGTGAGGCTATTAGTTTGTGGTCATTTACTTAATGCAGATTTATTTGTTAACTTTGTGTGTATAACATGAATGAAATTGAAAAACAAACCAAACTATACACAACCTCACTCACTGCTGGTATATGTGCGGGTCTGCTCCACCTTCACCAGGTATTCTGTATAGACATACACAATATTACACACATCACATGTGTGATGCACCTGCCACATGTTCAGATATTCAGATTTTTTTTTTCATTTAATTGTGTTTGCACTAATAAAGCACATAAAAACCCCAAGGCACTAAACTTCAGCTCCATCTTGAATGAGAGTCATGTATTAAAATCTTTAAGAGATTTTTCATTTCACTTTATCTTGTGCTTTCTATTTACTGCATAGATTTGTGGCTAATTAAGTTACCACAAACTAATTAATGCAAACAGTGCACAAAGAGATGGCGTCAAAAGGCAAGGCGAGTTCATTTACATAGCTTCTTTCAGCGAGGCAATTCAAAGTGTTTTTCACAAGACATGAAAGGAATTAAGGTAAACACGGCAAAATAAAAAGGCAATACAAAAATAACCGTTTGAACAGGATTTAAAAGGATAAAATAGAACATAGAAATAAGCTAAAACAAAATAAAACACATTAGGGGTTCATTTCCACCCGGTGCCCCCTGGTGGTTTACTGATAATAAAAACAAATCATTAAACCAGTAAACCAGTTCATTTATGCTTTAAAAATGACGATTAACAATTAATCAGTCATCAAAATTATTGCCAGTTAATTTTTTGTCAGTTGACTGATTAATCAACCAATCACTTCAGGTCCAGAGTACTGGCTACTGGACACCTGGGGACATGATGATAATAACTGCCATGAATATTGGTGGGGGGGTCAACAAATTTTTGCCCCCCCCCCCCCTCTTTGAAGACATTAATCCGGCCCTGAGTACCTCACGTTCAGTGTATAGGTGTGTTTTCCTTTTTAGATGATAAAGTTAAAGTGGAAATTAAAGATGCTCTCTGTCGGAGCATTTCCCGCCTTCGTGTGATGTTTTGCACACCAATAAAATGACTTTACGTGTTGTACCACATAAAATGAATATGACCGGAGAGAGAGAGGGAGAGAGAGAGAGAGAGAGAGAGAGAAAGAGAGAGAGAGAGAGAGAGAGAGAGAGAGAGACTGAATGGAAAGGTAGAGCGACATAGACACAGAGCGGGGAGAGAGGAGAGGGAGTGTCGCCATTACTGCCTGGCAGTGCTGCTGAGAGGGGAGGGAGCAGAGAGAAGCAGGTTTCGGCTTACAGCGCATACCACACTAACAACACCAAATACACTAAAATACAGGCTAACCGGCCGTTTGGGACTCCAGGGGACTACACCGTCATCTGGACCTGACTTTGGATTTTGTCGGAGGACTCTAATGACCGCAGATTGTGGATTGTAAAAGGGAGTTTTTTTGCCTTTTAATGTGGGAATGCTTTCTCCTCCTTTCCGTGGTATGTGGATCTGGGAGCGACCATGTTAATAGGTGGGTAAGGGAATGTATTTGTACTGGGATTGGGACTTCATTAGCTTAGCTAGCACTCTTTTCAGTGGGCGAAGCCTGGCCGCAGCATTGCGCTGCCCCGGGTTAGAGGTAACAGGGGTGGGAATGTGAGTCTGAGCTGTTAAATTAGCCCAGGTTGTGATTTTAAACCGCTCTCTTCCCAGCGTTAGGCTGGGTTTGGTGTTGCTAGCGCTAGCCAGCTAACTCCCCGTCAGCCTCTTGGCATGCTAGGCTAACGTAGCTCGGCCAACGTTAGCTAATCGGAATTGGAAAGGTGGGTTTTTTCTCTCCTGGAGTATCAGGGCCGAGGCAGATCGAGCCGGGTTTCATTTTGTATTCCCAGGGGAAACGGATAACCGCGGTATCAAACCCTGTGGTCGCCAGCGTTAGCCACAGTGCATTGACGCATTAACATCATGTCTGTTGGTTTTTACTAACTCATTAACCGTAACTCCCATAACTCACTCTCATCCCCCTTTTTCTTAGAGTTTGATGTTTTGCCTGATATCCACCCTTATCAGTAGATTTTATCACTGCGTAACAAATGGATTCAAACGGAAAATCTTCTAACACTACTTTAAAGAAAAATCATAGCTTAATGACTGAACTGGCTTCCGAGTTCAGAGCCTCCACATCGCGTTAGCTTTTATCGCTAATTTAATTTTTTTTCGCGTTTTTCGGCTTCGTGTTGAAGTTGCTGGGCTGCCAGTTTTCAGCGTTAACGTCCTGCTAATCGCTAACATGAGCAGTGGGGATGGATGGAGGGTCAGATCCAGGAGAGGCACTGGGCAGATTACTGAAGTTTTCCGACATTAAGCAGCGTGTTTCGGCCCCTAATGTCACAGCTGTGATCAGAAGTTGTTACCGGACTTGACATTTGCTGCTTTTTAACTTTTTTCTTTAATCGTGTGCTGCAGCAGGCAGGTCAGTGGGTTTGTCCTGCCGCTGCAGCCCTGCATGCCATTTGCATCGACTCGGACTGCTGCAGCTCCCTTTGCCCTTTTCCCAAACTCTCTTTAAAGGGATAGTCCGGCTTTTATCTAAAGGGCCATCCTGGTTGTTTACCCGCAGCCCGCAGCCTTTTTGCAGTCATCCCACTGTACTCCTCATGTAAAATTTGCTGCATTGTTTTAGTTACAGTGGTTGTTAAAAGCACCAATTATTAATGGGACCCATTTGTGTTGAAAAATAGCAAATAGGTTCTTTGTTGTTTCCAGTTAGTACATGCTATTATCTGGTGTTAGTGTCCATAAATCCACAAGGGCTCGGTGGATGAGTCAATGGGGCTGTGTGTTTATCATTATGATCACAGTCAGTGTGTTTAAGGCTTCTCTCTTCAGCATTTTCTCCTAAATGGGCTGTTTTTTACATGGAGGGAGCTGCAGAAACGTATGAAAGCACTGTTTAATTGTATTATAGACATTTAGAAAATAAAGCATCGAGGTGGTAAATGTTATTTTAAGTGCTGCTGTTGCCTGCAGACAAAACATTTTCCACCTAGATAATGTATCAGTGTTTGTTTAACAAATAGTTTCCTGTTTATCTGTCAAGCAGAGATGCCCTCATACATCAGAATTGTGGACAGGCACATCTGAAAAGCCTCACATCTGTGTCTGTGTTAAGGCCAGAACAAAAGTGCATATTATTATTGGCATTATGCTAATGTGGTGGTATATACTCAATATTAGTATCAGCTTCTACAAACCTCACGAGAGAATTGGTAGTGATGAACCCTGAGTGACGGCAGGGTTGATCACATCAGTTGGTCTATAAACTGTTGTTCTTACATCATTGACACTTTGGGAAGGAAAAATCAGATGAGTGACGCTCGGTTTCAGGTCTGGACCTGACTCTGAGGTAGGCTGACATAGTTTTTTAAATGAGCTTGGATTGTATTTCAAAACATCTGAGGCTCTTTAAAGGAAATCTTTTTCCAGGAAGCACCAGCCTGGTGCCTTTCATGTAGTTTTGAATAAAAGTAATCACTGTAATCAAAGCTTTATTTTAACTGGTAACTGGCAACAAAGATGTTTTGTTAAGCAGTTCATAGTGAATAGAAAAATGTAGTGGAAAAAATGTAATTCCCTTAGACAGTGGAAAGCTGAGAAGCAGCCTAGTTAAGACAAAATTATTCATAAGTCACAGATATCTGTTAGTACACACCTGAAGCAGACAGATTGTTTCTAGGGCAAATTGTTGGATTCTGGATACTGGTATATTTGAGACTAACATTTCTGGAAGCAAAGTTATTGGCGTTTCTGTTTCCTGGTTTGTTGCTTTTTATTGCAACTGTCGTTCCTCTGATGATGAGGTAGCTGACATTTAAAACTGCATTACGCAACTTTGCACATTGGCAGCTGAAAAATGGCAGCGGCAGGTAATGGTATAACAATCTGAAATCCTGTGAGGTGGAGTCAGTATGCTGCCAGAATCCCAGCTGGCCTGCCATGATTTATTCTCAGAGTAGAAAGGAAAAGATGTAATGTTTGGGGAGTCCATTTTCTCTGGCTGGAGAGCTGGAGAATTTCTTTTGGGGGAACATAATGACTCAGTGGCTCCTCATGTAGATGGGATGCTCTCTTTGGCTGTGATTTGGGGGAAAAAAAAAACAAGTTTATTTTTACCTAAACATCCAGCTGGGTGCAGCTTTAAAAGGTTTACCATCCTTGGCAGTGTGTTCTGCTGTGTTTCAGGGCTTAACAGCATTTAGTCATCTCTAAAACCAGCTTGCCAAGTGATACCTTAATCCCCCTGCAGCCTCACAGTGAATAGACTAATCATGATGCACAAGGCTACTTTTAGCTATTAGTGCAGCAGAAATGCAGTTTGGGCTGTGGTGTTGGCTGTTTGCAGTAATAAGACCATCACAGGCTCCATGCAGGAGTTTACAGTATGCAGCTAACAATCTAGCACTGCTACCGTTCCCCTTCATCATACATATTAACATTTATTTATCTCATTGAGTCTTATATTGACCCTGTGTGTTGACAGACGAGTGAATATAAACTTTGATATTGGCTGATAAAAATGCAAAACAGATGTTTGGATTTGGGTGACTGATCTTCTCAAACACTGTGGTTTGGATGGGAATCAGGGGAGGAATGTAGGGTTGTAATAATCAGTTGGTTACTTGATCAACAGGAAATTAATTGATTCCAGATTTTGTAATTGGTGATTTTGGTCATTTGCCCTGTAAAGATTCCACATGCTTCCTGATTGCAATGTCACAGACATGAAGAATTGCTCGCTTTGGCTTTTACTGTTTGATAAAAATAATTTTTTACTATTTAGGCTTGTTTTGGCTGTTTGATGGACTAAGCATGTTCAGTGTGAACACATCATCTGGGCTTTGCTAATTTGTAATGGGCGTTTCTTTAGTGTTGTTATTTTATAGTGAGTAATTCCTTAGTAAATCAACAAAAAGTCGGTTGCTCAGTAGTAAGTTGTTAGTTGTAGCCTTAGAGGCATGGATACCTTGCTAGTGATCACTGGTGCCACCTCTAAGTGGATGTGCACATATGTAGTGCTTTATCTTTTCATGAGCTTATATATACTTCTCCCTGCCGGCCTCATACAGTCAGGTGTGGCACATGTAACAGCTCAGTAGCTATTGTAGGGGCTTGTGGTTAGATTAATAAACCTGCAGGTTGACGTCATTTTATGTCCAGGGTGTGTTTGAGCGTCCAAACCCTGGGTCAGGTGATAAAACTTTTAAGGCACATTTTCTGTTACTGAACAAACTTCCGCTGTGTGTTCGTTGTCCTGTAAACACTCCACCTGCACAGGTGACATAATCACCTCGACCTGTATAAACAGTCAGGGGAGGCCTCATTGCTTCATCTCAGAGGACTGGATTCCTCCTTTGGTGCAGTTTCTCAGGATCAGCATGCCGTCGTGCTGCATCTAGCAGTTCCAGCTCACGCAGGCAAATTCGCTGGCTGATTGCCATCGTTCTGTAAAACACAACAATGACTGCAATTCTCTCTGCAGTTATCAGTTATCAGGCATAGTTAGGTCATGGCTTATTTGACTGTGACAGTCTCAGATAATACTGACAGAAAGGTTGCACAGGCGATCTGATGTGGGCATTTGCCACATTTTTAATTTACACAGTCCGTCATTGCCAGATATTGTTTTTGTCAGTAGTGAAACATTTGATTTCACCTGGTTGTTAATATGGAAACAGGTAAGGTGTGGGCAGTAAAAAAAAAGTTTCTTCCACAAATAATTGAGACTGCAAATCAGGATTAATAATCATGACCAGAATGTCAGGCAAAATGTATTATGATAACAACAGGCAAAATAATCAGGATTATACATGTGGCCCTAGGTTGTGCTGATGATGATAACAAATCTGTGAACTGATTTATTTTCTCTGTTTCATTCTCACAGCGAAGCAAATCATTTCTAGGTCAGTGGCTGTCAAAGGGCTGGAGTTGCATGCCATTTTTATCCTGCCTCGGCACAAATTGGTTGAAAGCACTTCTTTTTCTCTGTGAGGGGAAAAGTGACATTGCCGAGCATGGTCCATGATTGAATTACTCTCCCTTTCTCTTATATAAGTTGCACTGTTACACTTTGGGTTTTGTCTCCTCTGAAGGCCATTTTGAAATTGCATGTTTTTAAATCAAATTTCACTTGTTTCTTCAAAAATGCAGAATGCTTTTTCATCACAGTTTTACATTAAATATCTGGTAGTGTTTCAGGACCAGTGCGTTTTATCACTACTGCATTTAAAACATTAAGCTTTTACCATTTAGGAGAGATTATTTTGTCCTGCACAAGTGTGATAATGTGTTCTTTTGTGTAATTGTCTGATAACTCTATGTAATGCCAGATTAAAATGTCTGATTTGTTGTTTTAAATCACTACACTGTGCACGTGTGTTCGTACATGTGTGTCCCAGAGGGAAATGCAGAGAAACAAAAAGCTAATTATATTATTTGTGATAAGGAGACTGAGGTGCTCTGAGGACAAATCATTGCAAATATGTTTTATGTTTGTTTTGCCTTTATCTTTTCCTAATTGTGAATTCTGTGTCTTGCAGGCAGGTGATAAAAGGAGACGCCGGCTGCTCTATCCCAGCTTAAAGAAAACCCAGGATAGAATCTGAGAGAGACGCACAGAGTTGGAGGGGAATTCACCACTACTAAGGGAAAATCAGAATGAAAGTGCCTCTGTACCACTGACAAGCAGAACTGGAATGATATCTTGACCTTTTTTTCCTGGAAGTGACCAAGTTAGCGATGAGCGGGGCGATATAATGGCCAAGAACAAGGATGTGCGCCCCCCGACATTCGCCGTCAGTGTGGTTGGCCTCTCGGGGACAGAGAAAGAGAAGGGAAATTGTGGTGTGGGCAAGTCCTGCCTGTGCAATAGGTATGTGCGCCCTGATGCAGACAGCTACTACTCGGAGCACACCTCAGTGCTGAGCACAATAGACTTTGGGGGACGTGTGGTTAACAATGACCACTTTCTATACTGGGGGGAGGTGTCCCATCGAGGAGACGATGGGTTGGACTGTAAAATCCAAGTCATCGAGCAAACAGAGTTCATTGACGACCAGACGTTTCTTCCACATCGGAGTACGAACCTGCAGCCGTACACCAAACGAGCGGCAGCAACCAAGCTCCAGTCAGCAGAGAAACTTATGTACATCTGCACAGACCAACTGGGCTTGGAGCAGGACTTCGACCAGAAGCAGATGCCTGATGGGAAGCTGAACATGGACGGCTTTTTGCTCTGCATTGATGTTAGCAAGGGTTGCAATAGAAAGTTTGATGACCAAATGAAGTTTGTCAACAGTCTCTACTCTCAGATTGTTAAGTCAAAGAAACCTATTGTCGTTGCTGCCACAAAATGTGACGAGTGTGTGGACCAGCACCTGAGGGACCTGCAGGCCTTTGTTGCCAGCAAGAAGAACCTGCTGCTAATTGAGACTTCAGCACGCTCCAACGTCAACGTGGAGCTCTGCTTCAATACCCTCATCCAGCAGCTGGATAAAACAAGGGGGAAACCAAAAACTGTGCCATATCTGGAGGCCTATAAAATCCAACGGCAGCTCGTTGCCTCAGTAACGGATAGATTTGACAAACTGATGGTGCACGCGGTGAGAGATTACCATACCACCTGGAAAACGGTGATTAATAATATGAAGGGCCAACCTGACTATGATGAGTTCATCACCTTGGAGGGCTCCAGGAAAGCACGCAACATGTTCACAAAGCACATTGCACAACTGAAACAGGAGCACATTAAGAGGAGGAGGGAAGAGTACCTGACAACACTACCGAAAACCCTTAACAACCTCCTCAATAACCTGGAGGAGGTTGAACACCTCACATGGCCTGAGGCACAGAGTGTGATCCGGAACCGGCCTGATTTCCAGTACTGGTTTGTGGTCCTGGAGCAAACGCCTTGGGATGAGACGGACCACATCGACAACAGTGACCGCAGGATACCCTTTGACCTCCTCGATACACCGGATGGTGAGAGAATTTTCCGTAACCACGTCCAACACCTGCTGTCAGAGAAGAGAAGGGTGGAGATGAAAGAGAGGTTCAAGAAGACGCTGGAGAGAGTTCATTTTATCAGTCCAGGACAGCCTTGGGAGGAAGTCATGTGCTTCGTCATGGAGGACGAGGCCTACAAGTACATCACAGAATCAGATAGGAGGGATGTTTACTGTAGACACCAGCAGGAAATAGTTGAAAGGGCCAAAGAGGATTTTCAGGAAATGCTTTTTGAGCATGCTGAGCTATTCTATGACTTGGATCTGAACGCCACCCCCAGCTGCGACAAGATGAGCGAAATTCACAGTGTGCTGAACGAAGAGCCCAGATACAGAGCGCTGCAGAAACTTGCCCCAGATAGAGAGTCGCTCCTTCTCAAACACATTGGGTTTGTTTACCATCCCACTAAGGAGACGTGCCTGAGCGGGCAGAACTGTGTTGATCTCAAAGTGGAGCAGGTTTTAGCAAACAGGCTGGTGCAGCTCGACCACGGACGCTCTAATCTCTACTATAACAGTGCCAACATTGATAAGATCAACCTCTGCCTCCTGGGGAGGGAGGGTCTCTCACAGGAACTAGCCAATGAGATTCGAGCTCAGTCCACAGATGACGAGTACACCCTTGATGGTAAAATTTACGAACTGGAGCTTCTTCCTGTGGATGTCAACTCTACGCTGCTCTTCGGCCATACGTGGGTCACCACTTTCAAGCCACACGGCTGCTTTTGTGTGTTCAACTCCATAGAGTCTCTCAACTGTATTGGAGATTGCATTGGCAGGATCAGAGCAGAAATAGCACAGAGTAGGAGAGATAGATTTGCTCAGCCGCTACCGTTTATTCTCATCCTGGCAAATCAGAGGGACAGCGTTTGCAAAAACATACCTATCCTGAGGCACCAGGGCCAACAGTTGGCAAACAAGTTGCAGTGCACCTTTGTCGACATCCCCTCTGGGGCCTTTCCCCGTAAATTCACTGAGTTCCAAATTAAGCAGGGTCTCCGAGCGGTGCTGGAGGGGCTAAAGCATAACTTTGATGTCTTGGCCCCATTGCCCTCTATCAAAGACATGTCAGAGACGGACCTTAGGATAGTCATGTGCGCTATGTGCTGGGATCCTTTCAGCGTTGACCTTATTCTCTCGCCTTTCCTAGACTCACATTGCTGTAGTGCAGGGCAACCAGGCCAGAGCAACACACTGATACTGGACAAGATCATTGGTGACAGCAGGAGGAGGATCCAGGTCACTGTCCTCTCCTATCACTCTGCCATTGGTGTCCGTAAAGATGAACTGGTGCACGGCTACATATTGGTATATTCTGCCAAACGCAAGGCCTCTATGGCGACCCTGCGGGCCTTCTTGGCTGAAGTCCAGGACGTGATCCCCGTCCAGATGGTGGCGATCACAGACAGCCAGGCAGACTTCTTTGAGAATGACGCCATCAAGGAGTTGATGACGGAGGGGGAGCACATTGCCACAGAGATCGCTGCCAAGTTTACAGCACTCTACTCACTGTCACAGTATCATCGGCAGACGGAGGTTTTTACACCCTTCTTCAATGAAGTGCTGGAGAAGAAGCCGGGCATTGAGAGTTCTTTCCTGTTTGACAGCTCATCACGTGAGTGCACCACTGGTGCCAGTGAGGATGTCTTCCCCACTTCGCCCCATAGCCATTCCCCGGCCTACAACACCTATTACCCAGAATCAGATGATGATAATGAAGCTCCCCCACCTTACAGTCCAATAGGTGATGATGTTCAGCTTCTCCCCACGCCCAGCGAGCGGGCCAAGTACCGGATTGACTTAGAGGGGAATGAGTATCCAGTCCATAGCACACCTGTGGGAGACCATGAACGCAACCACAAAGTGCCTCCACCTGTCCGGCCCAAACCAGTGCTCCCCAAGCCTAACGTCAAAAAGCTGGACCCCAACCTGCTCAAAACCATTGAGGCTGGCATGAGAAGTAACCGTAGGATGCCACGTGGCCCAATGACACACACTGAGGATGTGGAGGCATCAGACAACTATGCAGACCCTGTGGACACCTTGCTCAGGTCCAGGGGCTTCCACAATGACGACATATATGCTGTGCCTGATGACACACACAGCCGTCTGGTGAAAATTAAAAACTCCTTTGGCGGGTTACATGGTCTCCATGGAGGAGGAGAGGAAGAGAATGGATTTGACAGGAAGTCTCAGGCTGGACGTCGGCCGTCAAAATACAAACATCGTTCTAAAATCCTGTTCAGTAAGACAAAGGCCTACCAAAGACGATTCCACTCTGACAGCGACGGGGAGGAGTCTGGTCCTGCCACGCAGAAAAAGAAAAAGGGAAGAGCCCACAGGGGCAGCGAGGAGGACCCACTGCTCTCCCCTGCTGACCCCTGGAAGGGTGGGATAGATAACCCTGCTATCACCTCCGATCCTGAGCAGGAGGACAAGAAGATGAAGAAGAAGAAGACGCCCAAAACACCAAAAGAACAAAAGAAGGTGAGTCTTATGTGTCATGAAGTTTGAATTTTTGTGGCATTTTAATAGGATTGTTTGAAAGTGCTTTATAGAGCAACATAAGACAAAAAGAAGCAAGACAGCAAATATAGTTTCCAAGACTCTGAGCCAAAGCTTGCTTGTGTTTTTTTGAGTGACTGAAAGAGAGCTTCAGTGCATGGAATATGAGAGAGAGATTGAGAGAGAGTGTGTGTGTGTGCATGAACGGCAGCAGAAGACATTGTGTATAGTACTGTATGAGATATGAGCAGATTTCTGTTTTTAATAGCTCCAGGACTCAGGGTGAGAATAAACTAACTTGATAATTGATTGATCGGCCCCACTACTGAAATGGTTTATGAGTCTCCACACCTTACAGGCCCCAGACAACCAATAAAAAAGCTTGATAAAAGATGCACTGTTAGAGACAGTGGGGCTCTGTCTGTATAATCTCACATCAGAGGCTGCATCTGTGATAAAACGCCTTCTTATCCTCCTGTCTTATCCTTTCTAAAGGCTCGTCTGGGGCCACTGAGCTATATAAGCAAGTGCATTTGTTTCAGCCTCTACCATCTAGACTTCAAGACAAATACCATGTGCATACATATTTGGCAATAAACACTTTTCTGTAAACAAACACACATGTACAAATGAAGAAACATGTTAGCACAAACAGCCATGTTTGAAATGCAGGGAAAAAGCACACATTTGCATACTGTGCATGTACACACCCACACATAAGTACAATCACGCACCAGTGTAGTAATTCCAAACAAATTACTTGCAGGTACATCTGTGTTAGAGAGTCATAGATAATAGACTGAAATCTAAAATGGCAATATAAACTACCTCCATTTTCAAAGTCAGTGCTCGGTGCTCAAAATGGATCCTCTGTATTTTCCTTTCTTAGACATTTTGTAAAGTCAAGTTGAGCCTTGTTAACACAAACTTGTATTAAATGCAAATACTGTGTGTAAATCAGCAGCATATGCTTTTGATTAAAAACGTTTGTAGTCACTTCAAAAATATAATACACAAAAAATCAGGCTGTTGGCAGTATTGCTATTTAGCAATTGCAGCTTTCAGCAAAATAATCACAGCATGACGATTTGTCAGTTTCCTGCAGCCTGAGCACAAACACACAATTGGACTTTGGCAAACACACACACACACATGCATGCGAGCGGGCACGCTGGCACGAATCAGATAATAGTGTGCAAATCAGTAGAGAAACAGCCGCTGGTTGTACATGGACGTCATGAATGCAGGGCATTGTTGGAAGATTCAAACTGTCTTTGATAATCAGAGAGGACAGCGGAAGGAGAACCAGAAGGTACAAAATGGAAGGTGTTTAGTCGCCGTCCTGGCCAATTAGAAGAGCCCGGACTGCTGTAGGCATGACAACACTTTAAAGAGCAGAGGAGTGTGGGAAATCAAAGCCACCTCTGCACCTCGTTACTCGTCCTAGCTTCATTCTTGAATAACGGTTTTGTCTGTTGTTCTCTTTCGTCTTTTCTTCCTCCTTGCTTTCTCTCTCTCTCTGCCTTCATCCCACTAACTTTCTGTCTGATCTATTCCCCGATTGCCCTCCTCCTCCTCCTCCTCTTCTCCTCTGATATGTTCTGCCTCCTCTTCACCCTCTCTCCTCCTCCATCTCTGCTCTCCCTTGTGTCTCTTTCTCAATTCCCTCTTCTTTCATTCCTTTCCCATTTTCTTTCCATCTCCTCTTGCTTCTTTATTTTTCCTATTTTTTTTGTGACCCATATTATACCTACCCTTATCTGTCCTCCATCATCCCGTTTGGCTTCGTTGTTCTTTTCCCGTCACGCCATCATTTCTGGTTATTTCCCGTTTTCTTTATTTTTACTTCCCTTTTCTTGTTCTTTCATCCCTCTGTACTTCCTTATTTTCACTCCCTTCTTCACATTTTCTCTCTTTTCTTTGTATTCCCTTCCCTCTTTTCTCTTTCTGTTCTTTTATCTCTTATTTATTTCCTCCCGCCTTTCATCCCCCGATTCTTCCTCCATCATCATATCTTTTTCTCTTCCTTCTTCCTTACCCCCCTTTCCAATCTTATTCCTTCCTGTCCTCTCCCTTTGTCTTGGTTCTTACGACCTTATCTCATCTGTTTTTTTCTTTTCTCATCCCCACCTTACAGCTGAAATCCTCCAAACCCCCCAAGCCTCTGTACCCCCCCACCCGGAGAACCTGGGAGAGCAACTACTTTGGCATTCCCCTGCAGAACCTGGTGACCCTGGAGCGACCCATCCCACTCTTTATCGAGAAATGTGTTGACTACATCGAGCGCACAGGTGAGTCATGCCTTTCTTTGTCATTCTCTGTCTTGTATCCCACTCTCCTCTGTTGTTTTTTTCTGTCTTCTGCCTGGGTGTTCAGGTGCAACCAGGCATTCTCTGGTCTTCTGTAACTCACAGTACATCAAGTTTTTTTTGTTGTTTTTTTTTCTTTTTTTTTGTTTTTTAACCTGCAAACGCTTTGTGGCCGTTTGCTATGAATATGCCTCTCATGTCTTTCCAAATGAGTAATTAAACGAAGAGAAGGAGGGATGGTTTAAGGTGGGAGGGAAAGTACATGAATCTAAATTCTAAGGAGGTTCACTTCTCAGCACTGATGTCACCTGCCAAACATGTATTGTCTGGTGCGTCAGCCCGCCTGCCAGGCTGCCAGTCAGTACTAGTCGATCTCAGATTCGGTGAGCTCTGTTGGCACGGCCTTTCATATGTTGCCAAAGCACTGTTGGAATTACTCCAAAAAAAAAAAAAAAAAGATCGTAAAAGATATTAAGATAAAAAAAAAAAGATTAAGTAATGAAAGTAGGGAGAAGTGTGTGTCATCCATTCATCAACTATTCACAAGAAGTGAGAAAAGCAAGTGAGATAATATCAATAAGACCACATGAGAAATACTGCAGATGTTGAAAATGTTGTGCCTCTGGGTTATTAGACTTTCTTTGTGGCTGTAAAAACTGTCAGAACAGCAAAAATGGCCAAATATTCTCAGCTTCCAGCTTCTGAATATGAAGATTTTCTGCTCTTCATTTTCATCGTTGTATGAAACAACAAAGTAATCTGAATGTCACTCTGAGCTCTGAGTTGTTGTGTTTTTTGCTGTTTTCTTACATTTTGTGGACAAAATGATTAATTGATTACTCTGGAAAGTAATTGGCAGATTTATTGATGATGAAAAAAATTGTAAGGTACAGCCATGGGGAAAGCACTAGTTTGCTTGATGTTAATAGTGGTTTGAAAATGTGAATGAGTAATTTACTCTGCACCACAAACTACTGTTGAAATGCCCTTGAGCAAGGCACATCACCCCGTAAACTCCCTTGATGTCAGTGGTTGTATCAGAACAGCAGACTTATTCTGGACAAATAAAGGTTTAGAATAAAACGGGGGGCCTGTTGGAACATGTGTAACTCAAGTAGTGACGCAGGCCCCCAGTGCATGCTGGGTATTTGTTTGGCTTCCTGCCCAGCTGTCGTCAAGGAGGCCTCTCCCAAAGTTGGAGAGATTCCTCTGTGAAGTCGTGGATTAGTCTGATAGATATTTATACTCTGTGGTGTGGACACTTGAGCCAAAGTGTGTCTTATTTTCTTTCTGGGTGACAGCATGAGATTCAAACCTCCAGCCCACACACTTATTAATGCGTGGCTCTGCACATTTAGCCATACAAGACACAAGATTTCCCCTTTTCTTATTAAAAAAAAAAACCCAAGCCGGGGAACCGAAGTGTTACTTTTTTTCTTCTGACCACTGAAATAAATATTTTAAACATATTCAATACTTTATGAGTTTGTTGCATAATGTATTTACACATGGTCCGGTACTCTATCCCATGTTTAGTGCCTTTGAATCAGCTCTAAGAAGCAGAGTGTCTCTTGCTGAATGACCTCAAAGTAACTTCTCCCCCAGCCACATTCTTTAAAATATCTGATGACGTAAAGTTTCCTGTTGAGTTTTTTTGCTGGTGTGTGTTTGTGCGTTCGGGGGGGATGGTTTTGGCTCAGGCTCAGTTTTTTATTGTGTGCTCTCCAATGGATGAAAGTTAGAGAATGGCTCTTAAAGCTTTTTCGATCTTGTTTTGAGGACAGTTGTTTTGTGATTGTACCCACTGTGGCTGAATGAATGTAGGAGCCCCTCAGCTGCAGACAGTTGCTTACAAACAAGACTGAAAACACGTCTTATCACCTTCCTCCCTTTTTCTCTCCTCCTCCATCTGATGCCATATGTGCCGCAAATGTATAGTACAGTGAAAGGAGGTATTTCCTGTCTTCCTCACAGCGAGTGAGCGTTCGATCCTGTTTTGAAGGTAGCGTTTGTGTCTGAGCTCTTTTTTCGTTCTGGGGCTGTTAATTCCTGTCCTGAAAATCCCTCCCGAATATGTTTTGATATTTAGCTGAATCTACATGAGCCCGTTGGTGGCTGCCAACCAAATTTAGGATTAATCCCAGCGCTGTAAGTGTGTGGATGTGAGTGTGTGTGTGCGCGGACGTCTGCCAGCTGACAGCAGTGTATTGGAGATTTCATGGCCAGCGCCGTGAAACCCTCTAAGTCCAGACGGTCTGTTTGGTGGATTTAACAGCTTTCCCCTCCCTTCTTTTTCTGGAATATTGTTTCTCACCAGACGCAGTGAGAACATCTTTGTACTTTTTTTTTAAAGCATGCTGTTGTGTAAGGTGTTTCATATCCAGACAATTTAAGAGTTTTTACAACTTGATGAGACCTTACAGGACCGAGGTGGAGGCTTAGATAGCCTTCATATAAAGCCTGTTTGCTTTGGTAGGGGTCTGTGTGTACAGCGTATTTTATTTTATGGCTCAGAGGGTGGGGTCTTCCTGTAAGTGATTGTGGGATAGCTCAGTGGTTGGGGCGACTCAAACCCCTCTGACTGCAGAGATCCACCCTGCTAAATTAAGATACTGAACCTCAGCCAGATCCAGAGCTGCTGCTGCTCTGGCTGACCTCTGACCTCTGAGCATGGGAGGAGGACGGGGGACTCTCCCAATGGGCATCATTAAAACACTGCTATTATATTGTGTTATTGTTGATTTTCCACTCGACACCAGAAACTTGTCACATTAATGGGGGTGAAAGTCAAAATGCTAAAGGACTTTGGGCCCCTGAAGCATAACATTCAGCTCTCCATCACAGAAGACAGCAGACTGTGTTTATGGCAGTTTTGCTTAAACAATAAATTAAACAGTGAGCCTGTTGCAGAAATTGTTGCGGGACTAACAGATGAATCAGCTATTTGCTTCATCTCTACAGACAAATATTCAAGATGAGCATTAACTTCAGCTGCAGCTCTAGAGTAGTCGTCCTTTCAGCTTGTAGCAAGGAGTGGAAATCTCTGGGAGACCAGACTTCTGGTTGGTTGAGTTTAACCACATGTAATAAGCTGCCAGCCGAGAGGCACAGAGGCAGAGAGGTGATGATAGCTATTTGTGGTGCCTGTGGTTTCAGATCAGAAAGTGTGAGAGAGGAAAAAGTGTGACTTTATGTGTATTTGTTTGGTGAATGTGTTTGTGTGACGGAGCGCGGCTGTAAATGTGACAGAAAGTGTGGAGATGTGAAACTGTGAATCTGTGTGTGACCTTTATTTTGTGGGTTTGTGTAAGTGATAAGACTGTGTCACGTGAGTTGTACATCCACTCCGTCCAGTCTGGTAGATTTAATGCAGGCCTCAGACTTTTCTGGGATTTTATTGTGAAATCTCGCCGTCACATTTTCCAGGATTTTGTCTAATTAAGTTTACATCTGTGTCAACGGTTTTGTGTTAAGTGTGCAATGTCAAAAGAACCGTTAAAGAAACTCTGAGATAAAATGCAGCCATTAAACAAGGACGGTGTTTGTTCTGTGCTCACTGCCTGTCTGTTTCCTGTTAGGCAAGATCTGCTTGTTATCATTTTTAGTGTGTTCCAGTCACCACATTCTAATAATAATGCAAGTAAGAGACTTCCCAAGGGCCTTAAAGGGCTGTAGATTTAAGGAAAATTAACCCAAGCCTTCAAAGCCTCAGAAAAGGAATGGGTGGCCTCGAAAACACTGTTGTGAATTAAAACTCAGCGCCGGTATTCGTAAACATACCTCAGCTCTGTGTCTGAGCTTCGAATCCAGGGGAAAAACACTGTGTGTTTTCACTGCCCTTTTTGGCTTGACATGATTCCAAATTAAGCTTAGACATCCATAATGTGTTCTCAAGTCTTATCTTATAATTTGGCGGCCGAGGTGATGCTAGCTTCACCCTAATGACCTTGTGGAGAAAACTCACTGTGAAACCATGAATGTACATTCACCCGAATGTGTGTCAGCGTGAGACAAAATGATTGCATCAGGAGGAGAGCTTGTTCGTCTTTCTCTGAAGAATCACGCCTGCTTCTGCCTTGGACATCTCTTAGTGTGTGTGTGCGTGTGTGTGTGGCCTTTACAGCACAGCAATAGGTCCTTACATGTTTCCAAAATGCAGCAGTCAGGGGATCAGGCCACAGTTTTAACCAGTTGTACAAGGTCGAGCTCAGATCTCTGCGCTTCTCTTTACAGTTATCTGTAACGTCGCACAGAGAGCTCAGCTGCAGGAAAAACTCCAATTTCCACTTGCATCTGACAGTAAGAATGTGAAGGGTCAGAGCTACAGAGACCTGATAATGCTCCTGAGAGAGGAGTGATGTGGAAAAAAAATGAAAGCCAAGAAAGGGAGGTGAAAGGATTTTTTTTTAAAAAGAAAAATGAGAATGAATAGCAAGTGGAGAGAAAGTGACATGAGGAACTTCTTTAAAGTTTTCAGCCCGTGCACTCAGCAAACGCTCCCTGTATGAAACATGAACACAGATATTCAGACAGTAATAGTAGCTTTTGAAAAACAGCTGCCTTAGTGAGGGAAGTGCGGCATGTTAGGTGTCCTCCGGCAGAGTCTCAGGTGGCGGAGCCGCTCTGTGGTTACAGGAGACGTCCCTGGTAACAAAAAGCCACACTGACCAACTGTCCTGGAGGAAGACACAGGGACACCCCGCTTGCTCTTGCTGTGTTCAAGAGCAGTGAGCCATAAAACAATTTCAGCAGTCCATCAAGAAAGAAGTGTTTGAGTGTGTCCTCATGCTGTAAATGCTTATTTCAGAGAATGATGAGAGGGAAATTAACGCAGAAACACTGATTATCTTAATTTTGGCATTAAAATGTTTAAGAATGAAAACAGATCCATCATTTAAACATCTGATTTGAATAGTCATAAAACTATTTAATGAATGTACAGCACAGGGGTGAATAATTAACTCTGAGTGCTCACTGATGCTGTTCACTGATGCAGAATCTTCATATTTTATTTGCCGACCATGTTGCCTTTTAGCGGAGCAGTACCAGTGTTAAGTAACCAGACCAGCTTCTTTTTTTAAAGCAAATAGTCGAGTGGAAAATTGTTACTCTTGTTCTGTTTATCTTGATGGTAAAATGCTTAAGAAAAGGTGAAGAAAGTATTCACAGCAGTGTAAGTCATGGCGGATTTGTTTTCTGTTTTCACTGGCTCACTTGTTTTCTTCTTTCTGCTCTTTGTTCACCCAGATTGCTGACGTTTGGTATTTTAAAATGGTTAAAACACACGCCCCAGGCTCCAGGCTCCAGTCTGCACCAGTTGGAGCTGCATATATTTTAATCAGATGCCAGTGAACTGCTTAAATACTGAGTGTGAGCGAGTAAAGTTTCAGTCACATTTAAACATCAGACTCTCTGTTCTTGAGCCTTTATTATTTTGTGAAGCTTAGTTTTTGGCGACCTCTGGGCCTGGAACCAAAATGTAAAACAGACAAAAGGGTCAATTTTTCTCAGTTTTGCTTAAACGAGATCCCTCATGTAACCATCCCACATCGTCTATGAGAATAAAACCTTTTGACGAACTGGGACTCGGAGAAGACGTGGAGTGTTTTAGATGACGAGCAGGCGGCTGCGATTGCACGAGCGAGGCCACACAGCTCTCTGCAGCCAAACTCGATTAGAGAAGTTTTATTAAATGTTTCCTGCTCCCCAGAGACATGAAATGGTATTTGGCACGAAGGCTGGAGGAAGAAGAGGGAAAGAGAGAGGCAGAGCAATGATTAAATGGCTTTTTGATGTTGATGCATTTGGAAGTCCCATTGGTTGTTATCTTCCCAGCACTTAGTGTAATGTGAGGAGGGAGGGATGGATGGATGGATGAGAAGAGGAGAGGAGTTTCCCATCTCTGCTCTTCAAAAGAACTTCCATCAGCTATTTGACTAATAAAACAAGTCTTAAACAATGTTTGCGGAAGAATTGCATTTTTTAAACGTTGAAAACATTTTTGATGGCATTTTTTTCTAAGTTTATCCAATTCATCATTTTAGTTTTGAGTTTTCCACCAGTTTCCTGGTCGTGTGAATTATTTCTTCATCAAAACTGACAAACACAACAGTACTTTGAAGATGCTTTACTGGCATTAAATACCAGAGGACAAGTTGCAGTTTACTTTAAGAACATATTGCTAAAACAAAACGGCAACAGACCGAGAAACAGTCCAGTAAACTTCACATCCGTCACATCATTGTAGAGATTGATTTTGAGATTGATGAGTTTGCATTCCATAAAGTTTTTTCTTTAAATGAACAGGTTTTAATTTACTAAAGAGATGCTGTTCTGGCATACAGCACCAGAACACAGAGAACATGCTACTAAAATGAAACCAAAAAAAGAACAGGCCGAGGTAGATTTATGAGCGCGCTCCACTAAATTTAACATTTGTTAATCAGTTTTTTTCAGATTTATGACCAAGCTAGCATACCATACTTTTTTCTTTGTTTTAATTTGAATTCTTTGAGATAGTGTTTGATTTAGGGAATATATTTCATTATAAACCTTTTTAAAAATGAAATGGTGTCATTACTCATAGTGAGCACTGCTGTCACCCTGAATATCTAATCTCCTGCATCAGTGACACTGTTTTAACATGTAGATTTTTCTCACTTTGTTGTGACGATGCCAGTTTTTGCTGGTACGGCTCTGGAAAAGGCAGGGAAGCCCCAGTGAACTGGGTTTTAACCACTGTGAGCTCTCCTGGAGAATATTCAGCAGCCATGTCAACCAGGCTTCATACAAAGCTGATTAATGGCTATTTTCAGCCTGCTTTGAAGTCAGATCACCGCTCCTGACTTTGTAGTGGAGTGTGTGAGAGTAGTGTGGAGGGATTTTTGCTGGAGTGGAATTTTATAAAAATAATTCATAGATTTTTGAATATGCACATGAAGAATGAAGTGGACCCAGAGGCTGGAGAGAGAGAGTTCAGGATGATAGAAGAGGCTACAAATACACAACTGACAGGTGATGAGAAATAATTTGAATATACTGTGTTCTTCTGCCCTTTCCTGTCAATCGTTCTCTCCACTTCTCTGTGTCATATATCAGCATGCAGCTCTCTGCTCTGTAGAAGAGAGTAGAAATCAACCAAAGTGAGAGATCAAGTTGAAAATTGATTGGTGGCTGGCGTGCCTCCCATTCTCTACACTGCCATTTCTTTCACTGCATGTGTTTGTGTTGTGATCATGTGTGAGCTGTTTTCCTGCTGGCGGCTGGACTGACGTCATGTCCAATGGAAACACACTGACTGAACTTCCTGTTCAATGCTCAGAGCGGCCAGTGCTCCCAGCAGCCTGACGGGACTGGTCTGACTGTCTGACCTGTGGCCTCCTGTGGATGTCACTGTCTGTCTGGGAGGAAGAAGAACTCATTATTTACACTTTTAGCAAACGATTTTCATCAAAGTGCACAGCTGTAAGAGTGGTAACAGACAGTAAACTACAGACTGAACAGACAGTTACGTGTTGACATTCATCACATAAAGAAATGTGCATTATAAACATGTGGGCGAGTCTCTGGATTTTTCAAACCCTGGCTGACATGTTCTGCTGGAGCTTATTTATCCAATTGTTGTAACTAATTGGCTGATATTGACATTTGGAGCCATCTACCCTCGTGGTGCTATGTGGTCAATACGAAACCTAACTTGCTTTCATTTGTTATTGTATTGATTTTTATTCAAAACAAAGCAGTGTGAAACATGATGAGCACATCTGGATTCAGTAGATTTAACGCAGGCCTGTAGTTCTGGTGGAGGCCTCGGCTGTCGTAATAGTTAGGAATATTTATTGACATTTATAGTTAGTTTGTCATTATTAAGGTAAATATGTACACCAGTATGATTCGTGACCCCTGATGTGCAGAACTGGTTGTGCAAACCAAACACTTTGTGCTGCTTGGTGTTAAAGGCTTTCCACTAAGGAAACACTGAAAGTCATATTTAATAAAGCAAACAGTGGTTTGTTGTTTGTCATTGTTGGTTAAAGATATGATGATACAGACGTTTAAAAATCCACACTGTCAAATAATCTGCGGCCATGTTGAACGAGCTTAAACCCACACACTGTACTGTAGGTGACTGTGACTTCTTGTCACATGACGTGTCTGATGAAGTTTAGCTGCGTTTTTCTTTTGTGTTTTCAGACGGACCACAGTGCAGTTTCTTCCCTTCACTGGTCACAGCACAGGTCCCATGTAGATGCTGTGTCTGTGGGGATGTTTCCTTTCCTCTGGTTTGTTGCATATTTGCACACTATTCTAATGTTATCTGGCGTGTGCAGGGATTTGTGATGATTGTTAAATTGACAGTGATGTTAATCCTGTGTGAACTGGTCATGTATATCATTTTTGTAAACCAAGTCAAGCCGAACAATTTATTTTAGCCACAAGTTGTTTTTGTTGAATCATTTCTTTTTTGAATGTTTCAGTGAAACTTTAGGGTTTGAGATATGACAACATCAGACTTCCTGCTGATGAGCCTGCTTCTGTAACCTCTGACCTTTATGTGATCCAGTAACTGAAGCTTACTCCACTGTTTGCACCGGTCTGTGTTTCCTTATGCTTGAATTAGTCACTGAGTTGTGTTTGAAATTTCCCAGTTAGGGTGAAGAACTCAAAGCTCAGTGGCTGCTGGTCGGCTGAGTTTTATCCACATGTAATAAACCACCAGCAGAGAGGTAGAGAGGTGATGGGAGCTTTTTGTGTTGCCTGTGGTTTCTGAGCAGATTGTGTGTGTGTGTGTGTGTGTGTGTGTGTGTGTATTTGTGGTAAGTGTGGTTGCACCGAGGTGAGGCTGAATCTGGGCTGTTGCCAGCAGTTACTGTGTAGGACTGCAGCTAATGATCATTTTCATTTTTAGTCATTCTGCCGAAATTTTTTGTATATTTACTTGATGTGATTATCAGAATATAACACCTTAAAAACACCTGCACACAGTTCCTCAGGTTCCCGTCAGGCAGGTGGTTCCAGCATCTTGGAGAACTTGCCCCAGTTCTTCTGTGGATTTAGTCTGTCTTAGTGTCTCTGTCTCCTCATGTGATCCAAGACCGACTCCATGATGCTGAGATCAGGTCTGTGTGGAGTCGATTCAGCTTTATGTTCAGTTTTCCCTTCATACACACACTTACACCGTTTTTAATTCACATTTATAATTTCACACACACACACACACACACACACACACTCACACACACACACACACACACACACACACACACACACACACACACAGAGCATTACATCCTGCTCTGTAGCCTCTAGTCTTAATCTCTTCCCTGTGGATTTCCTGGTCACTAACTCTGAGACACCAAGAGATAGGAAAATGTGTGTGTGCTGCCTGTGGGTGAATATTTTAGCAGCCACTCCTCCATTAAACCCCCCACCCCCCTCCCGATATCCCCCACACCTCCCTCTCTCCCTCTCTCTTTTTTCCTGGTGAATAGGCAGAGCAGGGACTCAAACCACTTCCATCCAGGCGACCCCTCCCTCTGGGCAAACTCTGCTCTTTCTGCCTTCGTCACTCGTCCTCCATATTTCTTTTCGTTTGTTTGTTCTCTCTGTGAGCTGATCATCCCCAGAGGGGGGGGGGGGGGGGGGGGGGGGGGGGTAAAGTGGTCATGATGCTGCCTTTGTAGTTAAATTAATTGGATGTGATTGCCTGTTTTTGTCTTCAGTGATGTCCTAACCATGACCTTCTCTCTGACTATGTCAAATGTATTTTCCCGTCTCTTTGTTTTGGCCTTTTCTCGCCCCAGAATTGAGCTTTTTGAAAATGGGTTCCAGACGGGATGAACATGAAAACGTGGGCCTCTTGTTTTGGTAAATAAAGCGGGTTTTTGGAGAACGATGATCTGGGCCTGCTCAGACACAGTTGGGAGATCTACGACAGCAAATTTAACAGCACGACTCTCTGTTGTCAGCCGTTGTCATTAACTCATATCTGTGTTAAGTTTGTCAAATTCGATTGTGGTCATCAGCATGGATTTGATTGACATGGGTGCAACACAGTGGGAGAATTTCCCCATCATCTGTAAACCGATGCGTCTATGAGCTTCTGTTAAAATCATAGTTTTATACTTAATCTGAAAACAGAGAAACAATCATTTGATCCATTGATTAGTCAATCTGCAGAAAATGTTTTAATAATCAGTTTATTTTTAAAGCAAAAAGTGGCTGAAATTTGCTGACTAATGCTTCCTAATGTGGATTTGCTTTTTTTTTAAATTAATTTATTTTTTTAAGTAATTATAGGATAGTTGATTCACTTTCTGTGGCTGAGGCTGTTAACTGTTTTTTGGCCGAAGTCAGTCATTTAAATACGTCACCGTGGGTAATTTTTCACTGAGGCCCAACAGTGTAAAACAGATTGTTATATATATATGATATTAGGTATATATATATATATATATATATATATATATTTATATATTTATAGATAGATAGATAGATAGATAGATAGATATACACATATATATAAAGAGCTGTCCATGTCCAGCATTTTCAGATTTAGTTGGTCAGTTGTGTGCATAGCCTCCCTCTTTCTCTATTTCCTTCTCCCTTTATATTTCTGAAAGTAAGAGGGCCAATGCAAGTATTATATTAAGGCAATTGGTTATGCCCCCCAGTGTATGTGTGTGTGTAGCAGAGTATTAGGGCCACGTCCAATCGCAGCTAACCTGAAGGCAAGGGGACAGACGAGGCCAGTTTGAGCCGGGCTGGGGGCTACAACACTCTCTGGATGGTGTGTGAGTGTGTGTGGCCGTAAGATGAATTAATATGCTACAAACTGTGTGTGTGTGTGTGTGTGTGTGTGTGTGTCTGTGTCTGTGTGTGTGTCTGTGTGTGTGTCTTGGGGGCAGGTTGTGCAAAGAGAAAGAGGAAAAAGGGTGAGAGAGGCTAGTGCTATGCCACCTGGCTCCAAGGCAGTCATCTGGTCTAATGGGGCTTGTGTGTGTGTGTGTGTGTGTGTGTGTGTGCGCGTGTGTGTGCATGTGTGTGTCCTGTGGCTGTATTTGAGCAGTCCAGTCTTCCATTAGTTTGCCTTGAAAAGCCCTTATGTTGCCCTTCTCCTCTCTTTTTAATCTCTCTCTCCTCTCATGTTTTCTGTCATGATGCCGCCAGCGAACACGTGAGCGCGTTGGAAACAAACTAGCAGGCGAGCAGCAAACTGAATACCAAGCAAGCGACAGAAGAAGTGGCATATTACTGCAGAGTATAACTCCAGTGTCAGCAATGAAAAGATAATATGTGAAGTAGAGCTGACGAGGAATCTGTGTGTTGTTCCTCTGGGCTGTGAGAACTTTTGTTAATGAAATAAAGCTGCAAAGATTGGTCAGTTAATGCTGTTCAGACACAGTGAATGAGGCAGAGGGGGAAAACGGCGATTTAAAAACATCCAGACTTTGCCTTTAAAGAGATTCAGGTGTAAAAACAAAGAAGAAAATTGAAATAGTCCTTTAACAGCTGAACAGGGAGCCGGAAACAGCGGTTGACTGCGTTTTAAGGTCCTGCTGTGACAGACATGTCAGTCTGTTACCCTCCTGAGAGACACTGACCTCACAGGACACCTTGCTGCAGGCTTAACGCCTGTACACACACACATACACACACACACAGACACCACACACACACACACACACAGACACACCACATACCCACAACCCTCAGCGGCTGTAGTTGTGTGTATTTCTGATGATGCAGTGGCTTTGATGAAGGTCTCTGGAGGGCGTTTAGTCGGCCATGTTGGACAACATAAGGTGTCCCTCTCTCTGTCCCTCTCCTCTTCTCTGTTTCTGTTCTTTCATGTGTTGTTTCTTTCCTCCCCCATCTTCTCTTCTTCCATCTTCTCCCCCCTCTGTCACCCTCATCCTCATCCAACCTTTCTCCCTCCATCGTTCTTCCACCTTTCTCTCCTATTTCACTCCTTGTCATTGGATCGTGCTCTCTCTCCGTCCCGTCTTTACTCCAGCCTCTCACATTTCTCATCCCCCTCCTTCCTCTCCTTCTCCTCCTCCTCTCTTCCTTCATCCTCTCTGTCACCCTAATCCTTATCCCAAATCTCTTCTCCTCTTCATCCTCTTTTACTTCTCTTTCTCTGTCCTTGCCTCCCCTTACCTTACAACTTCTCATCTCTCCTCTCCTCAGTTTCCCACATCTCTGTTCTTGTTCTTCTTTCATCCCTCCATCCTCTCCACCTCATCATTATCTCCTCCCTCCATCTCTTCTCCCCTGCTGTCACTTAGCTTTTCCAAAAATAAAAGCTGGGAGTGTTTGTGTGTGTGTGTGTGTAGGATAGCGAGCACAATAAGCCCACTAAAATTGCCTGGTGTGTGTTCAGGTTGTGTGTCTGTGTATAACAGAATGTGACATCGTGTGTGTGTGTGTGTGTGTGTGTGTGTGTTGTAGATCTGACTCATTAACACTGACATTGTTAAACTTTCCAAACCCACGGTTGTAGTAGATTTTGGAACTTGTAGTGAAGCTGAAGATTTTGTCACTGTCCTTGTCGTAACACGTTACTTTAAAGGAATAATCCACCTTATTTTTATTTTATCAAATGCCCAGTTTTCTATTTCTGTCTTCAAAAATGTTTCTGGCTGTCTTGGTGTTTAGTTATTTTCCAGTTTTCCCTTGTTAAAAGTGCATTGATCCATTTCTTTGCTGTCATCTTTTAAAAATGCTTTAATTTTTTTTAATGCAGTGTTTACTCCAGTTATTAAAAAATAGACAGTAATTGGCATCATTTCCTTGCAGATGTGTTTGTCTGTGTTTGTGTTAAAATATTATTTATTAGGGCTCATACGTTGTCACATTATGCAGCAGGACAGAGATGATCACAGAAGAAATCTGGAATTAAAAAGGACAAAACACAAAGTGAACAAGTGTGTGTGTCTGTGTGTGTGTGTGTGTGTGTGTGTGTGTGTGTGTGTGTGTGTGTGTGTGTATGTGTGTGTGTATGTATGTATGTATGTGTGTGAGAGAGTAAATAGAGCAGTAGCTAGGTAGCTGCAGCTTGACAGCTCTATTTATAATACTGGCCCATCTGTCTCTGTTACTTTAGAAATTAGTGTGTGTGTGTGTGTGTGTGTGTGTGTGTGTGTGTGTGTGTGTGTGTGTGTGTGTGTGTGTGTGTGTGTGTGGCTGCTCCTGTCGCTTCCTGAAAGCTGGACATCTGTCCTACTGTCAACCCACACACGCACACTCAGAGTTCACAAACAGCTCAGACTGGGAAGCTGGACTGTGAGGAGGTCTGTGTGTGTGTGTGTGTGTGTGTGTGGTGTGTGTGTGTGTGTGTGTGTGTGTGTGTGTGTGTGTGTGTGTGTGTGTGTGGTGTGGAGAGACATCTCTAATTCTACCGATGGGAAACCATGATGACGTTTAAAACGTAATTGCTCCACTATGACATTTGAACCTGAATATTATTGTAACAAGTTTTAAGCAAATGGAGGGAAAAGGTGGTTTTATAAACACAAACTGCTTTTGACAGTAACACAACACTTAATTGTGTGTTTAGGAGGAATTACAGTGCAGCACGGCGAGCTAACAGAAGTTTATCTTTAAAGCAGATAACATGAGCAGTTCTGGATTTGCCTTGTCAGCAAACAGATCCAATCAGAGGTGACTGTGAACACACACCTTATGAAAACAACACTGGGTGAGACATGAGTAGATTTCCTTTAATGTTCAGTTTTTTTCTTTACATAAACCAGTTTGTGTTTCTATCATCTTTGTTTTCTTTCTTTCTTTATCCTCTGTTTTTCCATCACGTTTCATCGCAGGTGTGTTTACATGTCAGTAGCTCCAGTAAAGCAAATAGAAACTGAATCTGACAGTTGAGGAGGCAGATACCAAGAGACAAAGAGAGAGAGAGATGTGAAAGAGAGATGAGACAGATCGTAAACGAACGAGCACAGAGGAGGAGCAGGTGATGGAGTTTATGCTCACCTCCTCCCCCTCCTCCCTGCTGCAGGAGCCAGCTGACTGTCCTCTCCTCTCCTCTCCTCTCCTTCATTTTTCCCTGGTGATAAAACAGACGTGGAAAAAAATATTGCTCAGATTCATGTAGACAAGATGTAAATGAGACATTTACACTGGCAGAAAAAATAAGAAGGTTTAAGATACATATGCTCCATATCATCTGCACGATAGTCTGTGTTCAGCTCTTCCTCTCACCTTCGCTTGCTTCCTCCTCTGTCTTTTGCTGCCATGCTTGATGCTGGCTGGTTTAAACACTGGTTTATTTTCCTCTGCCCGCTCACAGTACAGGTCGCGTAAGGAAATTCCTCGGTGTAGTTTTTCTTCCTGAGCTCTTAAAAATATCTTTAAATAGCAATTTGAAGGAAAAAAATCCCACCACTCATAGTTGTGGCTTCTGGTTCAACATTTATTTTGTTGTCTTTACTGTTGAAATGACTGTTGAATGAACTGATTTATTGTTTAATCTAATAAGTTTCCCTTCATATTTTGTAACGTGGAGCCTATTATGAAGATGCACTCAGTGAAATTTTTCTTACTCGATGCAGATTCCAGTAGCTCACCTCAGAGGTCCTGGTCCAATACCAGATCACACACTTGGCGTTTCTGGCTCTTGGACAGACTGGAAATTTTTTTTTCTCACTTCCATAAAGTTGGAGGATCCAGAAGAGATAAATTAAGACAGACAGGTCAAAATCAGTGCAGCAGAGGCAGAGATATCCTGGCTTTTTAGTCCCTAGAAGGGGTCAAGTTTCAACATTTTTTAGATTCTACACTTCCCACAATGCAACCTGATAGCCTTACTTTTCCAGACCCCTCCCTGCCTGGTGAACCCATGGCTTTCAAATCTCACTACCCCAGTTTGTAACTGTGGTTTGCTGTTATAATTTTTTAGCCTCAGAGCCAGAGCCAAGATAACCCAGGTCGCAATGACGTAGATTATTGCGACAAAAGCTCGTCCAGAGCCACAGAAGACATTCTTCAGCTGTTTCCCACAGGCCGAGCCCCCTGTGACTCATAAACTGATCTTGATGTGTACATTTAGGGGAATTTCCCTCTCAGTTGACGTCCTGATCGTCTGTCTTCGTCTCAGGCTTCTCTTGGCCGTCCTGTTGTCTCTGTGTTTGACCAAGCTGTAGCATCTGCAGAGACTTCCCCTCGTGCATGTGCAGTCTACTCGCAACCGTTTCTGTATTTTAGTACAGACACAAAGAGAAACTGGAAATTTGATGAAGCTGTGATTTAGCAGTGGAGACCTCGGTGTTAACACACTCTGAGGCACACTCCTGTCCAGCTGCAAAGATTTCAGGCCGAGCACAGACTGCAGCTGTGGGCCTGTCGTCTGCTGGAACTGTGTGTGTGTGTGTAGGTGGGTATGGATCTCATTACCCAAGGTGCCCAGATATAAATCATACTTGTGCACACACACACACACACACACACACCCCTACTCTCCTCGCAGCCTTTGTATTGATTTATATTGACTCATGGTTGTGTGGAGGGCTGGTCATTAAATTAACACACCAACGGAGAAATTGATGACTCCACCAGACCACAA